>NC_067402.1:85081847-85386847 GCF_016432865.1 Antechinus flavipes
TACTAAACATTCCTGAAAGGAAAAGGAAAGTATGAATTATTTATGTGAAAAATCACTGTACCAAGTTAACTGTAGTGTAGTATGCATAGATAAGGTAATTTTAAAAGACTCTAAAGGTAAAGTGAAGAGGAAGAAGCAAGTTGTCTCCATAAAAATTCTTAAATTTAAGGAAAATCAGTAGATATATAGATCCATATAATCCATAAGGGTTCAACAGAGAAGAGAGCAGACCAATGAATAAAGAAAAAATGAGGTAAAACCCAGAATCAAATTCCAGGTACTAACTCTCCAAATTCAGTATTATTTCCACGTTATCATCCTTTAGGTGGCTCACCTAATCTACTGTAGTTTAGGTCCTCTCAACACAATGATTTTCTTTCTTTTTGTGCCAACCTACCTTCCTTCTGCCCCTCCCCCTCAACAATAGCTGCATTCCCTTCTAACAGATCCATACTTAAATGCATTACCATTTTGAAGGGAAAATAACAAAACTTGTTATCACAAATTATTAGAATTCAATAAAGTGATTATGAATAAAACCGCTGCTATCCAAAATACAGGAGAGCAGGTGTTGTAAACAGCTGAGAGCTAATCCTTTACATGCTAAAAATTAAACTTTTTAAAAAATGGAAATGATTCTGCAACATACAAAATATGTTCCCATAAATATCCTCTACACTTTTGCATAAATTGGCTCCATTTCCCTCTGTCTCCCTTAGTATATCCAGTGTATGAAAACTAGCTCTCTAAGTCTGAAAATCTCAAGACATCAATGTATCATTTCTGGATCTCACTCCGGTCACAAAACTAGCTCCATTTCCTTCATCAGACATAAAAATCTTCACTTTGTTTTCTACCATTTCTAGCATGTAAACTGTCATTGTTAACAAGTGGCAAATATCAGAGAAAAAGGCAGCAAAGCTCAAAGACCCAATCAATGAACAGGCAATTTATAAATGCTTACAATGAGCCAAGAACTATGCCAGACACAGGGCATCCACGAAAAAACTGAAATAATTCTTGTCATAAAAAAGTACATTTTTTGAGAGGAGACAAAATAAACATATACAATAAGTATATCTAGAATTTTAAAAATAAATAAATATAAGGTAGTTAAAGGAAGTACTAGTAATTATAGGAAATGGGGGATTAGGAAAATATAAGGTCAAGCTTCCACTGAGTCTTGAAGAAAGTAAAGGATTCTACAAGGTGAGAGAGAAGCACATTGCACACATGAAGTAAATTCAGTGGAAAGGGTGGAAAAAGGATGGCAAGATTAAGAACAGTAAGAATTCCAGCCTAACTGGATCAAAGAATGCTGGAAGGGGAATCATGTGCAATGAAGATGAAAAGGAAGGAGGGGATCAGATTATGAAGAAAACTCAGGACTTTATAGGCAATAGGGAGACATTGGAGGTTATTGAATCGGAAAGTGGCATGATCATTATTGTGTTTAAGGTAAATAACTTTAACAAATAACCAAGGCAGGAATCCCAGACCAAAAGAGAATCTATAATTCTGCTATGAATACAAAAGTATTTCCAGTTAGTTGGTAAGAGGTGGAGTCCAGCAGCACTTTACTCCTTCAACAGAGTTGGGGGAAGTTTAGAAGCAGGGGGCCAGGATCAACTACAAGATTTTGCCCTGAATCAGACCACTTTGGGGAGCACTGAAATCTTGCAGATCCCCAGTTTTTCCCTGAGATCCACAAATAACACAATATTCAAAACAAAAAAAAAAAAAAAAGTAGTAGAAAAAAGACCAACCCAAGTAGGGGTTATCTCCATCAAGATTATCTCCAAACAACAAGTTCAAACCCAGGAAGTAAGCTAGAACAAAAAAAAAAAAAAAAAAAAAAAAAAAAAAAAAAAAATAAAAAAAAAAAACTCCATCATACTGAGTGAAAAAAGTTTAAAATGTTTTTATAAACAGAATGAGAGCACTTGCCAAAAAAGAATTATAAAAGAAATAACAAACATGGAAAAATAGAAAGACTGACACAAGATGTATACAATGTTACCTAAGCAACAAACTCCTGAAAATTCAAAATGACCAAACAGAAAACAGTAATTTCATAAGGTATCAATAAATATTAACAAAATCAAAAGGCTAGAAAAAACAGAAGAATATATAAAGTATCTCATAGTAAAAACAACTGACCTGGTAAACAGTTCAAGGAAAATAATTTAAAATCATAGACTATCTGAATATCACAATCAAAAAAAAACAACCTGAACAGCATATTTCAATAAATCTTGAAAAAAAATTCCCAAATCTCTTAGAAACAGAAGGCAAAATGGAAATAGAAAGCATACACTGACCACCCCCAAATGAAAACTCCCAAGAATATCATACCTCCAAACCAGCACTTCCCAGTCAAAGAAAAAAATACTTCAAGCATCCAGAAAAAAGGAGCCATAGTCAGGATCACACATGAACGAACCATGGCAAAACAAGGAAAAACTGCTTTATACTCAAATATGGGAAGATAATGTCCCCTCTGAATCTCATTATCATCATCTCAATTCAAAGAGGTAGCCCAATTAAACCAGGCCTAGAAATGTTTCTGTTATGGTTTGATGAGCTTAAAGAAAAGACTGGAAAAAGAGGGGAAGAGAAATATGCTGTGTGTGTTTGGGGAGGAAGTGAAGAGAGTTAAAATGCTATCATGTAATCATTATACACATGGAAAAGAGGGTAGAAGGAGTTCAAGTTGACACTTGAACTTCTTTCTCACCTGAAATGGTCAAAGAAAAATATATACACACACACACACAAACTTACAGAAATACACTTAATTCAAGAAGGTAGAAGGAATTAGTGGAAGAGTGGGTTAAGGGAAACAAAACAAAGGTTAATAATACACAAAAAATATTTACATCTCTTTTTGAGGTGATAGAGAATGGGAATTCGAGAGGATATTCCCTAAGACAGGGAATAGGTGAAAAAGTTGCAACATAAATATGATAGAATATTATCACCATAATGATCAACCTGGATTCCAGGGTACTAATGAAGAAATAGGCTCCTCTCCTTATGATAGAGAAGTAAAGGATTCAGAATACAGAATGAGTCAAAAAAAATTTAGATAGAAAATTATTTTGATTAATACTTCACATTTTCGCAATTGGTTTTGTTTTTTCTGTTTTCTAAATTGGGGTTTGGGAAGAAGAAATGTGGATTAAAACAAATAAAATATTTTTTAAAAATGTCCAACAGTACTTGATAACATGAAAATGGAGCTCAGAGGAGAGACTGGGAAACACAGACCAATCGTCTATGGTATAGAGATGATAATCAAATTAAACTTACTCACCAAATGAAAAAAATGGAGAGTATCCAGGACAGAATTAGAAAACACCTCCACTATGAAAATATCATTTGGATGATAAACCACCAAAGAAAATTAACAAGTGATCACAAAGGTAATAGCCCAACAAAAAAGGAACAGTGTCACAAAACCCCAGAAAAATGTTTCCAATGAGAGAAAGATCAACAATAGCAAATGCTAGATAAAGGAATCAAGGAGGATGAAGATTGAGAAGAAACTATCAGATCTTTAAAAAGCATTCCAAAGTTCAAAGAGCAATGAATTTGGAAGCCAGATCTTGAAGGGTTGAAAAATAAGCAAGAAGAGAGAAAGTAGATACATCTATTTCAGAATTTTTTTCTCTTTCCTTTTCAGAAGAGAAAAAGCATAAAATCAGGTCATAGATATTCAAAAATGAAAGCATCTTGAGGATTGAATCAACATTACTAACCTGAGCTTAAATTAATTAACATGCTTAGGAATCATTCAAAGAAAATGGAGCTGTTATATGTAATAAAACTTACCTATATATGGTAATGAGTAGAAAGGGAACAAGGACAGTATAGAGAGTTGGACAACCAGGCAAATCTCAGCGGAAAAGGTATAATTAAATATACAATGTTGAGGATTCTGGGATTTTTTTTTTCTTATGTCCCAACAATGTTAAATATGGACATTCACAGTGCTTATACTAATATGAAATAACCTGAACACTGTTACTGAGACACAAAAAAGGAGCAACATAAAAATGAAACTGTATTTCCCTACTCATATTAGAGATTCCTTACTGACTACCAATTCTGCCTTTTCTTCCCAATTCCAAGTAGACAAGAAAAGGGAGAGGACAAATTATTAAAATCAACTATATGTGCCAAATTTTATGCTAAGTACTTTATAAATATTATCTCATTTAATCCTAACAATCTTGAGAGGAAGGTGCAAGAATCAATGGTTATATAACAATGATCTGTTTATACCCAATGTGCATCGTTCCATCATCATTTATGAGCATAATTCTTCTAAAATTAAAATATTCTAGAACTGGCAATCACTTAGTGTCACCGATGATGATCAAAGCAAACATTTATAGCAGCAAAAAGTTTGCAATTACTAAAAAATAGCATAATTTTCCAAGTGACCATGTAGCTTAATCTTTATTTCTTCCCTAATTTTAGGCTAAGCTCAATGATTCTCTGTAACATTTGTTCAAAATAAGCCCAAGGATATAAATTCAAGTGAACAGGGCACTTTTAGGTTCACATAGCTACCTTCACAAAAGTACATAAAACAAATTTTATTTTTATTTTACAGATGAAAAAATGTATGCTCCTCAATGAATTGTTCATGGTCATATAGCTAATTGAGTGTTAGAATTAGGGTTAATATAAGAAACCACTTTTTTTTTCAATCCACTTTGTTCTCACTAATGCTATAAAAACAAACTATTTTGTAACACTGGATTTTATCTTCAGTTCAGAATTAAAGTCTGTAAAAATACAGCGCAGATACCATTTTCTGCATGAAGTCTTTCCTGAGCCTCCAAATGTTAAGGCCCTTGTTCTTCAACTACTTTGTAATCAAGTCAGTAAACATTTACTAAGTACTTTACTGCGTGATCTGTACTGTGCTAAGTTCTTAAAATACAAAGAAAAGTAAAACAAACAAAAAAAAGGTCAAAAACAAAACTAGACCTTGCTCTCAAGGAATTCATAGATTAATGGAGGAGACCACATGCAAACAACTATGTAGAAACAAGATAGATATACAGTTTGAATCAAACATAATGATGGAGGGAATGAACTTATATTAAGGTGAATCAGGAAAGCCTTGTTTTAAAAAAAAAAATGGAATTTTGAGGGCAGCTAAGTGGTGCAGTGGATAGCACCAGCCCTGAAGTCAGGAAAACCTGAGTTCAAATCTGGTCTCAGACACTTAAGACTTCCTAGCTGTGTGACCCTGGGCAAGTCACTTAACCCCAATTGCCTTGGGGGAAGGGAGAGAGGGAGATGGAATTTTTATATGGAATTTGAAGGAAGCAAGAAGATATATTAGAAATTTCAAGTACAGAGAAAGGCCAATTAACATGCATCAAGTAGGGTGTTAAGAATATTGTGTTCAAGAAGTAACAAGGAGGCCTGTATCACTGGACCACAAAATATATGGGAAATAATAAAGTATATGAAGACTGAAAAGGTAGAAGATGTTAGGTTACAATAGCTTTAAAAGTGAAATAGACAATTTTATATCTGATCCTAGAGTGAATAAAGAGTTTATTATTAGAGTTCATTTATATTTAACTATCTTGTAAAAATTTCTTTTTAATACATACTCCCATTTGAATGGGAGTTGGGATTGCCGATTCTTTGTATGTGCCTGGTACTGAGTAAGCAATCTTTTATTTGGACCTCATGTATCACATATTCCACAACATTGGGCAATGTCTTTGGAGAAAAAATTAAAAAACACAAAAATGTTTCCCTGTTTGATACCATGGATTACAAGAAAATTCCCCAAAGCACTTGAATTTTCTCTAAAGTAAAGGCTGTAATAGAATTTTGCATAATTCTAATATGCATAAGAGAAGCAACTTGTATAAGGAGAGCTCTTAAAAGTTACATTTTGCTTAGTAAAATACTTGCTTAAATCAACAAATAAGAGGGATTTTTTGCATAATCAACTGTGCAGATGACCATAAAAATGTGGTCTACATATAAAGTTGGATGTGAAATCTTCACGATTGAATACAGATACTCCTCATAATGTTTTTATAGACAAGAATGAAGTATATGAGATAGTACTTGTCAATGACTCGTCAGCAGCTTTTATTTCTCTGTCCATTTTGATATATTCTGAAAACAGAAGATTTTAATCAAATAAACACAACAATCATTTATCAAGCACTTACTACGCGCAAAGGACTGTGTTAGTACTAGAGATACCACCAAAAAAAAAAAAAACAAAGGCAAAAAACAACCGCAACTCTCAAGGAAACTTACAATCTAATGGGAGAAACAACTTGCCAACATGTACAAACAAGACGTACAGTCTAAATTGGGAATAATAGAAGGGATACATTAACATTAAAGGGGACTAAGAATGGCTCCTTGCAAAAGCTGCATAATTTTAGACTTATGTCTTCTCTAGCATTTATTTCTTCCACATATATTTGGACAGGTTCAGTCTTTTCCTCTGCCTTGCTGTTGCCTTTTGAAATATATCATGTAAAAGGAAAGATAACATTTTTGTGAATGACTCAAGTTTATTTTTATGTGATATAGTATAGTTGATTATAGTTTGGAATACAGATATAGAGGCTGACCTCAGTAAGATTACACTGGATAATTAAATGGCTATTTCCAAACAATACCCCTTCTTCAAGGCGAACAAACTCCAAACTTGTGGAATGATACAATTAATTACCTGGCAATAAAATATATATCTTAAGGCTGATATGACCCTATATGTAGCATTTTAAGGGTTAATAAAGGGGTTACCAGGAACTTCACCTGTCCATAATATAGAAATGCCTATAGCATGGCACGAAGTATATAGTATGACTGAGATCTCAAATATCATCCCAACACTACAGAACTACTCTATAGTTGATATAACTTTAGAAGAAGAGAATTAAAGCAACTGATACTACTAAACAAACTCTCTACCTAAATATTTTCTTCTGACTTGTTTTTACCCTGCTTCAATCTGACTAGTTTTTCTCAATCTTCTATCCAGTAGCATCATCCACGTCTTAACCCTAATTAGATTTCAAAATGCTTTTTTCTAGGAAGGCCCTCTTGTACTCTACTCTCTCTGTGATTTCACAAGCTCCAATAGATTCAGTAACCATCTTTATGCAAATGATGTCCAGATTTAGATATCCAATTTTAGTATAATTCTTGATATTCAGTACATCACCAATTATTAGACATTTTCAAATGGATTCCTCATAGACATCTCAAAACCTTTTTTGTTCTACCTTTCTGTCATCTCTGACCCTTCATGACCCCATGGACTTCAGGTTCTTCTACCCTCCACTATGTCTGGAAGTTTGTCCAAGCTAATCTTCATTGCTTCCATGACACTATCCATCTCATCCTCTGACATCTCCTTCTCCTTTAGCCTTCAATCTTTCCTAACATCAGTCTTTTCCAATAAATTCTGTCTTTTTATTTTGCACTCAATATACTGAAGATATATCTTCTGTATTTGTACTTCCAATGAAGAGTCTGAATTAATTCCTCTAAGTATTGCCCAATTTGATTTTATTGCTGTCCAAAGGCTCTCAAGACTTCTCCAGTATCACAATTCAAAAGCGTTGATTCTGCAGTGCTCAGTTTCCTTAAAGTCCAACTCTCACAGTCATACATTACTGGAAAAACCACAACTTTTGACTATAAAAAATTTTGTTGGAAATGTTGTTTAAACCAAAACTTATTATCTTTTCCTAACATTCTTATTTCTGTTGAGGGATGCCCCTTCTTTCCAGAAATATAAGTTCTTGAGGGTTGGATCTGTTTTATTTTTATTTATTTCATTTCACCAACTTTGAGTACAATACTTGATACAGAGTATTATTTAATTAATTACTAAACTGGTTTTGGCTACTGAGGTGCAAAAAGCATTTTGCCTCCAGTTTTCAGAGAAACTCTATCTTCTGTCTCATCACCATCAACTCTTTTCTCTCCTACTATGTAGTATATGTTGCTAGCCACCCCCACCCCTGGTTATTTCTAATTTCTGTGGCACTTATTTCATTTTCTCCCTTCCCATCTCTTTTGATTTCTGGTGCTTTTACCATTCTCAGCATTATTAATTTAAAAAAAAAAAAAAGAAAGAAAAGAAAATTGGTCTTTTAGACACACTGCTCATTCACAAAGAGAACTCCTTTCCTTCCATAATGTGAATCAAAATTTTGGCTTTTTTCAGCTATGTTTTTTTTTTTTTTTAAAACAACTCAGGAGCCTCCAAAAAAGTGTGAGATTTTGTTAGCTACAGAGGGAATTGAGGAAAACAAAGATTCCTTTGTCTGGACCAGAGGTATTCTAGATACATAATATAGTACTGTGTACAGACTCAGGACAAAATAGCCTGAATGTTACAATTCAATATTAAGATGTAGAAATATTGATATATTTATTAATGCCTACTATAGATAAATCACTATGCTAGTTAAGCAATGGGACAATGCTACACTGCCCTTGAAGAGCACTGGGTCTCTCTAATAAATGCAAAGAAAAAACACAAAGTCCATATACTAATATTCTACTGCCAACAATCCCTTCATGGAACTTTTTTTATACAAAAAGATTTTGACTGATAAAATGCAAACTCCATTATTTATAAGCAAATGAGGTTATAGCCAAAATCTTACAGGTATCACTGACTTAATGTGCATCAACCATTCCTTGAAGTAACTTTAACATAAACAGTTTGTATGTTTTTCAGATAAAAACTGCCAATTATGATTGGAAAAAATCTTTTAAGAAGTCTTTAAAGTATAAGCAGAAAAATAACCTACTTTTCTTTTCAAGTGAGCATGCTCAAAGAAAGTCTGCTTATTCAAAACACACAATTGTTTTAAGGCACAACGACATATAATGCATCCAAGGTACTAAGTACCTAATCATATGCATAGCCCTGTGCTAAGTAGATAAGAATAGAAGTGAGAAAAGGCAGAGAGAAAAGTTATACAATCAAAAATCTAATTTGTTTTGATCTAGATCTATAACTTTACTGGTGTAAGGCACATTTTTAGGAGATGAAACCTTAAACTTACATATTTATTTATGTACCAATCTTGAGTTCTTTTTGCCCATGGCTCCTTAATTGCTCTTTTTTTATTTTTTTAATAATAGGTTTTTATTTTTCCAACCACATAGTTTTCAACATTCACTCTTGCAAAACCCTACATTACAAATTTTTTTCCTTACCTATATCCCTTCATCCCTCCCCTAGATAGCAAGCAATCCACTATAGGCTAAACATATGTAATTTTTCTAAATGTATTTCCACATTCATTATGCTGCTCAACAAAAATCAGATCAAATGAAGAAAAAAAAACACGAGAAAGAAAAAACCAAGCAAACAATATATCATCATTAAAAAAAAAAAAAGTGAATACACAATGCTTTGATCTACATTCAGTCTACAATTCTCTCTCTAGATGCAGATGGCTCCTACCATCCCAAATCCATTGGAAATGCCTTGAATCACCTCACTGTTGAAAAGAGTCAAGACCATCACAACTGATCATCAAATGATCTTGCTGCTATGAACAATGTTCTCTTGGTTCTACTCACTTCACTTAGTACAGTTCATATAAGTCTTTCCAGGTCTTTCTGAAATCAGCCTGCTGATCATTTCTTATGTAGAAATAATATTCCATTACATTAAGATACCATTATCAGATACTATATAAGATACCAACTTACTCAGCCATTCTTCAACTGATGGGCATCAACTCAGTTTCCAGTTCCTTGCCACTACAAACATTTTAGCACATGTGGGTACTTTTCCCTTTTTTATAATCTCATTGGGAGACAGACCCAGTAGAGACATTGCTGTATCACAAGGTAAGCACAGTTTGAATGCCCTTTGGGCATAGTTGCAAATTACTCTCCAGAATGGTTAGATCACTTCAAAACTCTACCAACAATGTATTAGTGTTCCAGTTTTTCCACTTTCCCTCCAATATTTATCATTATCTTTTCCTATCATCTTAGCAACCTGACAGGTGTGAAGTGGTATTTCAGAGTTGCCTTAATTTGCATTTCTCTAATGAATAGTGATTTAAAGTATTTTTTCATATGAGTAGAAATGGCTTTAATTTCTCTAGCTGAAAATTGCCTGTTCATATTCTTTGACCATTTATCAACTGGGTAATGGCTTATATTCTTATAAATTTGAGTCAATTTTCTATATATTTTAGAAATAACCCTTTATCAGAAACACTGGTTTTTTTCCAAGTTTTCTGATTCCAGTCTAATCTTGGCTGTACTGGTTTAATCATAAACCCATTTCGAATCTTATCTTGACATAGGGTGTTAGATGCTGATCAGTGCCTAGTTTCTATCATGAGGAATAAAAGAAAACGAAGAAACAGTGACAAAAAACATCTGACAGAAGATGAATAAAAGGGGAGGAAAGGTTAACTCATAGTAAATGACTTTAATTTTTTTCTGTAAAATATGAATCAAGGTTCTCAGTTGAGAAAGTGGGGGGAAAGGAAGAGGTCATAAGAGGTTTGAAGATGGATTATACATTTGAAAAGCAACTGTGGAGAGTGAAATAGTAAGTTAATTAGGGAGGTATAGTAGAACTGTTCCAGCAGCAGTGACAACCCAATTGAAGTTATGAACTTTAAGTAGTGGATTCAAACAGTTGCATGATTTTCTCCATCATGGTTTAGCAGCACATGTGTATGTACAGATATAATGAGTATCAAAAGTAATCCAAGACTGGGCTTGACTACATATTAATCAGTGTTATGATTAAGGGGATGGAGATACCTAGGAGTAAAAATGGTAAAAAAGAAGAATGGCTAGTGCAAAGGAGATGATCTGGAGGAAAACTGAAGAGTCAAAGGATTGAGGTCATACTGTGAATGAAGAGTAGGATTACATAGGGGAAGAGAAAGGGAGAGGTGAAAAGACAAAAATTGTGATTGGGTGATAGGATTTCAAAATTTTTGAGCATGGAATGATACATTCCTGAACAAAGAACATCATCTTTGTGTGTGGTTGAGGTGGGATGGAGGAGTAGACTATGTTGCGGAACTTAGTATTTAGAATATTTAAGGGAGAATTAAGACATATGCTGAAGTTCCCTCATATCAGAGCAGGAGCTGTACAGGAGTGAAAAACTGGAAGCCAGGTATAAAATTTAATGAGAAAGGAAAGGGAACCATTCTCCAATTGATAAATGGTCAAAGGATATGAACAGACAATTCTCAAAGAAATTGAAACTATTTATAGACATATGAAAATATGTCCCAAATCATTATTAATCAGAGAAATGCAAATTAAGACAACTCTGAGATACCACTACACACCTGTCAGATTGGCTAGAATGACAGGGAAAGATAATGTGGAATGTTGGAGGGGATGTGGGAAAACAGGGACACTGATACATTGTTGGTGGAATTGTGAACACATCCAGCCATTCTGGAGAGCAATTTGGAATTATGCTCAAAAAGTTATCAAATTGTGCATATCCTTTGATTCAGCAGTGTTTCTACTGGGCTTAAACCCCAAAGAGATACTAGAGAAAGGAAAGGGACCTGTATGTGCCAAAATGTTTGTGGCAGCCCTGTTTGTAGTGGCTAGAAGCTGGAAAATTAAAGTATGCCCATCAATTGGAGAATGGTTGAGTAAATTGTGGTATATGAATGTTATGGAATATTATTGTTCTGTAAGGAATGACCAGCAGGATGAATACAGAGAGGACTGGCGAGACTTACATGAACTGACGCTAAGTGAAACGAGCAGAACCAGGAGATCATTATATACCTCAACAATGATACTGTTTCAAGATATATTCTGATGGAAGTGGATCTCTTCAATAAAGAGAGTTAATTCAGATCAAAGATGGACAGAAGCAGCTACACCCAAAGAAAGAATACTGGGAAATGAATATAAACTGCTTGCATTTTTGTTTTTCTTCCCGGGTTATTTCTACCTTCTGAATTCAATTCTCCCTGTGCAACAAGAAAACTGTTCAGTTCTGCACACATATGTTGTATCTAGGATATACTGTAACCTATTCAACATGTAAAGGACTGCTTACCATTTAGGAGAGGGGGTGGAGGGAGGGAGGGGAAAAATCAGAACAGAAGTGAATGCAAGGGATAATGCTGTAAAAAAAAAAAATTTACCCTGGCATGGGTTCTATCAATAAAAAGTTATAAAAAAATAATAAAAAAAATTAAAAAAATAAAAATAAATAAAAAGAGAAAGGAAAGGGGCAGACCTGTACATCTGTAAGTAATAGCTACCAAAATTTTGATTGGGTGTTAGATATGAATAGCAATGACTTAAAAGGAAGAAAGATTACTGACTAATGTGAGGAAAGGAAAAAAACCTAGAAGTACCAATGGGAAGTAAAGGGTATTTCTCCCACTCAAACAGCAAGCTAAGGAGAGTGAGTGAATGAAGATGAAGCCAGTACTGAAAAGAGTGGCCAAGGAAGATGTATCTTCAAATTAGTAGACAAAAGGAGTGGGAAAGGAAAAAAATTTAAATGAAGTTAAGTTTTTGGCTATGGAATAGGCATTCTAGAGAGCATAGTGAAAGGATGATGCAGACTTAGGATCAAACTCGGTGGGGGTTGAGAACAAGGAATCAAATAATAAGGGATATTGACTGGATATGATAATCTACAGTTGGAAAGTCTCTAGGATGTCAAGGATACGAACAAAAGGTGTGAGAATGTTTATCATTGAGTAGAGGGCACCACTCCTCTTCCCTCAAAGGACAGGCACAGCAAAAAATAGGAGGAATGAAATTGAAGAAGAGGTTGTTCTTTGTACCAGAGGTTCTCTATAACCCAGCTGGGAGATTAGGCTGACAGCAAGAAGCACAAGATGCCCTGTGCTGGAATAGAGACAACTGTTTGATTTAGAACACATGGAAGAGACCTGCCCTGTCCCCTAGCACCCTTTCTTCAGGGGATATGCCACACCCAGCAGGAGATGGAGGGCTCAAAGCACTAGCATTATCTATGGTCATCTTCTCTCTACAAAAGTATCACATGTAATGAAGATATACTGGTCTTTTCCAATAATAGGAATGAAGCTATTCTCCCCTTTATTATCTGATATAGTCTTAGAAATTCTAGCAACAGGAATAAAATAAGAGAAAGAAATTAAATGCATGAAGCTAGGTAGAAGCATATCTATTTCCTAATAATATGATTTATTCAGAACATGCTAGACAACCAGCAAATATACTAACTGAAACTATTAACAAAGTTACAAGCTAAAAAATAAATCTTTAAAAATCAACAGCAAGAAGCAATAATAGAATAGAAACTCCCACTTCAAATAATTCCAAAATGTAAAGTATCAGGCAACCTCCAAAAGCACACAAAAGACTTGTATAGATTCAATTTCTTTAAAAAAAATTAAAAACACAATAAGGATATTTCATTAGTAACTCATATTCATGATTGACTGCTTTAACCTGTATTATAAAAAGATGAGAAGAGCTAGAAAATGTTTTACAAGCTGATAAAACAATTAGCTAATTTGTAAAAAAATTCTGAAATACTTATCAGAAACAAGCACTAGTTCTTGAATCATAGTGAGCTTTAAAAATCTTTTTCTCTGGTAGACTAATGTAAAAACTTGTGTCTAACCAACTGTCAGTTTACTTGCCATGCCCTCAACCACTTAGCTACTTGCTTTAAAAAAAAAAAGAAAAAGAAAAAGAAAATATATAACATTAACAGATGCAGACATAAATAAAATTAATATGACAAATTAGATTTAATGCAGTTCCACTATTATTAAAGCAAGTGAAAGCAGCATCACTTTCAACAGTCTTTTTGAGCCATCCATTTTATCTGAAACAAATATTCTTAATTTTTTTCCAAGAAGTTAAAGCAAAAATCTGCTATTTAAAAATGGTTTTATTTTTGGTCACTATCTTCCTTTTCACATTCTATTACTGGCCAGAAACTTGTCAGAATCACTTAACTTGTTTTCCCTGTGTGTCGATGCCAGTGCCACTGTGAACGATTTGCATGCCCTAAGAGCCATCACAGCTACGATATCAAATTCCTCGAATTTGATAAAAATCAAAAGGGATCAAAAATTCCTATGAAAAATAGGAAAACTTTTTTCTTATTGGAATCACATTCCACATGGCAAGAAACTAGTAATTCCTTAATGCAGAGTAAAGTGTTAACTAGCTAGTTCAATCTCACAAAAGGATCTTCTACCACAGGTTGTAGCTAAGCCTCCAAAAGAAAAGGATGTCAATTCTGACAAAGAAAACATAAAAGTCATGAATGTTTTTCATTCTTGTCAGTGAATCTTCAGTGCCTTAAACATAGTACATATTTAATAAATGCTTACTGAATTTCAGATAAAAGGCAAAAATACAAATTTTTCCTCTTTAGTTACATATAGCAACAAAATTTATTTCCCTAAGCTTTGATATCAGAATCACTTACATACAATTATTGAAAAATGAGCTTCTTTTCTAGAGAGCAGAATCAATGTGGTCTACATGGAAAACTATGTGCAAATAAAAGCATAAAATTCCTTATTAAAAGCAGAATGCTAATACTTCAAATGTGAAATTAATCAAACAAAATAAGTATGCACTTTTTTTTTAGCAATTCTCTGAAAACATAATTTAAAAATGATAGTAAAGCTACAGATAGCCATTAAAAAAGCTACCTTTTTTAAAAAATTAATCATTTTAATTTAAAAAAAAATTAAGACTTTTGCTAAAATGTCTCTATGAAGCTTAAAGAACAGAAAATCAATGGTAACCTCAGAAGGGATTTTTGTCAATTATAACTTAATGAAGTGAAAAACAATGAAAAGTCTATCAGATATAGAGTTATGTATTTACTTTATTGCTCCCTCCTCAACAAAAGATGATTACAAAAGGACTTACCTTGCACTGGGGTTACTACTGTTCCTTTGAAATGTGGATTTATATGTATGTTCTTCGGTTGTTGAGGGGTCACTGGTGGTGGGGTCATCATTATCCTAGGTGTTTCCATTTGGGGTGGCATATGCATTCCTTGAGGAGGAGAAGGATGATGTGGATGCTGTAAGGGAAGCAGAGGCTGTAGCTGTTGCTGCTGGAATAGACTTCTAATAGGTTGCTGTTGAGGAGGTGGTGGCGGAGGTGGTGGAGGTGGAGGTTGTGGTTGTGGTTGTGGTTGTGGCTGAGGTGGTGGAATTAACCTCGGTGAGTGAGTCTGAAAACCAAAGTAAGAAATAAATCCAAACAAGTCAAAAATCATTTTAGGGAAAAACTAAGGAATTCTAATTAAATGTAAAGTGTTATCACTTAGAAAATGTGCCTAATATAGCTTGGACAATTTCTAAAATCTAAATCAATTAAACCCATTCATGGTAAAGGGGTGGGATTTTTTGGTTTAACATGAAATAAACACTTAGCATGGGGATTTAAGAGAAACGTAAGGTGATTCTTATTCTGCTGAAGAAAGATTAGTCCAAAACTAATTATCAACTGACTAAATATTCCAGGCCATCCAGGACCATTCCCATCAGAATTTCCCAAAATAATAATATGTCAGCATCTAGATTCCAAGGAACCATATTCCCTCCTAATACCCCCTCAGGATTTAAATCATTATAGTCTAAGCAGTCCCAAAGGTCTTAAGTTTGCAAAGTCCTGCTCAAACCCAGGATGGGTGGTACAATAGGTTTTATCAAATACCTATCCAATTTGCTACATTTCCCCTATATCTCCTTAATATTACAGAAATTTTATTATAGACATTGCATTTTGCTTTTTAAATGTGTTCACATTCCCTTACCCTATCAAAATGATATAAGCTGAACAAGTGATATAGACAAGGAAATTGAGATAAAAAGAAATTAAAGTGTCTTTCCCAAGGTCGCATTGGCCAGTAAACCATATAATCAGCATGGTCCAAATTCCCTGTTCTCAGCTAGAGTTTTCCCCACACAATTACATGACACTTTAAAAAATATATATTAAAGAAAAATGGTGAAACTTTGTGGAGGAAAAACTGTTTCTCTGGGAATTAGGAATAGTAACAGATCGAAAAGAGATGGTCTAGCAATTTTCACATTAGAGGAGAGCAACAACAATGCAATCTTATAAACATTATTAGAAATTCTGGATATAAACATTAATCTTCCATTATCCTCAAAATAAATTCCTCATGATAATATTAATTTTTTTAATTTTTAGATTTTCAAATTATATGACTGCTAAGAATTTAGAAAAGGGGACTATATCTAAACAAACTAGAGGTCAAACTTTTATTTAACTTCAGTTCAACTTAAGCTCTTGAAGTGTCAATGACTAAAAAAATCAAAAAGCAGCACTATAATCTAAATATATTAAAAATACTTAGCTTCCATGTTTGTTTCAAAACACAGAGATAAAATTGACATTAAAATACATTTATAAATGCTAGATCTATAGGAAAAATTAAAACTATCCTCCCATACTGAATAAACAATAATAGCGCTCCATTACATTAGGGAAAAACTAAGGAATTCTGATTAAAGGTAAAGTGTTATCACCTAGAAAATGTGCCTAATGTATCTTGGACAATTTCTGAGATCTAAATCAACTAAACCAATTCATGGTAAAGGGGTGGGATTATTGGTTTAACATGAAATAAACACTCAGCATGGGAATTTAAGAGAAAGGTATGGTTCTTCTTATTCTGCTGAAGAAAGATTAGTCCAA
Source organism: Antechinus flavipes (assembly GCF_016432865.1). Classification (NCBI taxonomy): domain Eukaryota; kingdom Metazoa; phylum Chordata; class Mammalia; order Dasyuromorphia; family Dasyuridae; genus Antechinus; species Antechinus flavipes. Next base: position 85,098,585 of record NC_067402.1, read on the forward strand.
AACTAACGTAGGATCAAATGTAAAATTCTCTGGTATTCAAAAGTCTTTTGCAACAATTCCCTTCTTATCTTTCAAGGCTTCTTATATTTTTCTTCATTTCATACATTTTATAATATAACTACAATAGCCTACTTGTTGCTCTTTATCCATGACACTCCATTTCCTAGCACTATGACTGTACTATTACACATGCATGGAATGGTTTCCATCTAGACTTCCACCTTATAGCCTGACTAGCTTCCTTCAAGACTCAGCTCAAATCTCACCTTCTGCAGACTTTTCCCAGCTACTACATCTGTCAATCCCATAGCTAGAGCTTTTCCTCTGAGATTACCTTCTATTTCTGAATTTACAATGAACAAACAAAATTATTTGCATGTTGTATTTTCTACTAGTATGTGAGTTCCTAAAGGACAGGATTAGTGTTTTTGTCTTTGTATCTTGTCCCAACACCCAAAACTTAAAGCAGTTCGGTCATCTAGTAAGTACTTAATAATTTACTGAGTGACTGATTAATAATAACAGTCTGGCCCCAGTTTACAGAAAATGAAATTAAGGCCCAAAGAAGTTAAAAGATTAACTCAAAATGAAACAGCTGCAGCATGAAAGTCAAACTAAACTCAATTTCCTGATTGAACTATTACATAAAATAGAAATGGGGGAATAAATAAATAAGTCGATGTGTACGTGTGTACAAGTGTACATGTGTATGTGTGTATGAGAGAGACATTAACAGGCTAGAGAATTATTGTTGAAAATTTGAACTAAGACTTTTAAAATATATAATACCTGACACTGTCTTCACATTCGTCTCAATTGTCCGTGCAATAGACAAAACCCTACTTTATAGCTGAAGAACTATAAAGGTTTGCTTTAGATCATGAGGTCACTTAAGAGTAGAGTCAGAACTAGAAGCCAAACTTTCTTTGGTTTTTCACTCATACCATATGGCCTTATTATCCCACACCTTTATTAACTCTGTATTATCTAAACTTCCAATTTCCTGGAATACCCAGAACAGTAGTTTGCAATAAAGTGAATACTTAATATTTTCAGTGATTGTACTTAAAATTAAATCATTATTTATGTTATGGTTTTTAATCTCAATTACTTCTATATAGTCTCCTGGTAATACATTTATAGAAACTTGGCTTACAAACTGATGAGTTAGGGAGCCTAAATTGTTCCCCAAAACAAAAAATGAAAACCCATCAAGATGACATTAAGGCATAATTAGCATAAATATATGTAAATATATAGATAATTCTTGAAAAATTAAAAACAAATCTCATTTAATGATACTTTTTATGAAAGACATAAAGAAGGCCAAATATCATCAGGAATAATTCCAATGGCTTAATAAAAGTCTTTTTCTCCAAATGTAGCTATCTGTTGTTTTTAACAGAAAAGTTTGCTTTTCATTTAAATTCTAACTTTTCTTTAAAAATAATTATTAAAATATTGCCTCCAATTTTCCTACATATAAGTGTTTTAAAACCATAAGATTATTTTGAAGTAAATCCAATATTTTGTGAAGTCATATTGCTGGGAATTATTGGTAAAAGTGTTTCAAAAACAAAAATATGCAATGATGATTAACCATTTTACATAATAAAAAATGGCTATCACAATAAAGAAATCAAGAATATTGCAAAGGCATTTACAAATACATTATTAAAAACTTAATCTTGGGGCAGCTAGATGGCGCAGTGGATAGAGCACCAGCCCTGAAATCAGGAGGACCCGAATTCAAATTTGACCTCAGACACTTAACACTTCCTAGCTTTGTGATCCTGGGCAAATCACTGAACCCCAATTGCCTCAGTAAAAAAAATAAAATAAAATAATGTCTTCTTGAATTTATGAATCTCACAAATGATAAAAAGATAACTAAATCAGATGTACAAAAATTAAATATTTTTCTTCAAGGTGTCACTCTATTAAAGACAAAAGAACCTCAAAAGTTACCACTACAGGAGGCTGTGTAGGTAGAAGACCAGGTCTGTGATCTTTTATTCTTCCTCTTTCACTGTTATCTCTTCTCTGCTCTCCCATTCCACGACACATTAAAGAACCTCCTCTTCTTCCTCCTCGCCTGGAACCATATCGTCCCTGTTTATGTTGCCGTTCCCTTTCTTCAAATTCAAGCAATGCAGCTTTGGCTTCGGCTGAAAGTTCTATATTAAAAGATGCATATATGTGAGATATGTTCTAAAAGATTTAACTGGAACTAAGAAGAGGAGAAAGGAATGAGATAAGTAATCATCAAAAGATGAAAGTTGGCTATCTCCCCAACAAATATTTTTCTGGCATTGAAAACTACCATAGGAAAAAAGATAAAATTTATTTACTTTTTAGTTATCTTCCACATGTTTATTTTCTTGTGAAAACAAACTAGGCCATCTTTCGCCTCAATTATTACCTGGCTTTAAACTAGCAAAGGGGCATTGTCTCAGACAATTGAGACTGGAAAAGACCTTAGATTTAAAAAGGCCACGCCCTCTCACTGCATTAAGGGCCAGTGACAGGCATCCTGATCTAAAATTTGCCATTGGCCTTTTATGATTCTGAAGGAGAAAGTAAAGCTCATAATTCTATACAGCTGTGCCTCACTTAAATCCAATTTACTTGCAAGTCAAGATTATCACTCTGCTAAAGTCATTGATCCTCTTCAAGAATGAAAAATGAACGACTTTTCAATGACAATGCAATTTGGTGAAAATGTTAATTAACATAACTCTTGGAATTTGTGGTGTTGTGAAAAGGGTCCTGGATTTAGGAACCAAAAAGTCCTGAGTTTAAGCCACAGATTATATAGATCTCATTTTCATCTTCTGTAAAATAAAGATAAAACTTCCACTACAACAAGATAATAGATTATGAGAAATTGCTTTATAAATGACAAACTGTGATATAAATGGGAGTTTACCCTCAATATCATCAACTTATGGGAAATTCAATTATTTCAACTTAATACTTAACAACTCAATACTTAAGCAATCTGAGCAATGTAATGACCAACTGACTACAGAATGAAGCATATCTCTCACCTCTTAAAAGGAGGAGTGAGACTGCAGGTAAAGAATAAGATACAGATTTTCAAATATGATCACCATAACAAAAATCAGGTTTATCTGATCACACTTTGGTCCCAAGAAAAAAGTACAAAGTAGAGGCAGTGAGAGCAGAGGATTAAAAAGTTGTTGTGAAAGATATCAATATAAAAAGCATCAATTACATATTTTGGAACTATAAAGAAGAATGTAAAATGAAATTCAGAAAAGGTCAGAAAGGAAAAGCATTGTTAAAAATACCATGTATAATCTGAATTTTAAAAAATAAGATAATGAGATTCACAACTTCATACACAATTCTGGTTCTCTAACCTTTTGAAATGTTGGAAGTATGGTTAATAGTTTTCTAGTTGATAATCTTACTATGTTTTTAAAAGAAATTTAACTGTTAAATCATCTCTTTTCTCAAGAGTCCAAAAAAGAAGTGAGGTTCAATTTGCTCTGTTGGAATCTTTTCTAGTCATAAAATAAATAAATTACTCTCTCATTTTAAAAAAATAAAGAATATGGGATTGACAAAATTAGGCAAATAACAAAATTCTTTTGGATAAGGCAGAAAGAGGCCTAGAATCTCAAGGGAAATTATGAAGAAAAAAATGCAAATAAAGGAGAAAACGATTATTTTTAGAATTCATACTATATTATAAAGGAGTAACCATCAAAATTATTTGGAATGGATTAAAAAACAGAAAAATAGACCAGGGGAAGAAACAGCATAATCAAGATCCAGAAAGAAACACACACATTAAAAAAACCAAGACAACAAACTTCTGCAGGAAAAATTTCAATTTCCCATTTCTGCTATTCAAAACACTTTAGGTGTAGAAAGCTTCTAACACTATATGCTACAATAAACAAAAGCAAGTAACCAAAATTTAAAGGGTTCGCTTATTAAATTAAAAAAATTTAAGGTAATAGAAAAAGGTACCTTTCAGGGCCAAAATTAGAGGGAGAATTCATAACCGAACAACACATATAGGAGATCACAGAAGAAAAACAATTGTAAATTTCAATTACATAAAATTAAACTTTCATACAAACAAAACACAATGGAACTAAAAGAAAGTAAACTGTCAAGATGGGGGAGAGGGGAGAATTCTTTAAAAGTGTTTTGGTAGAACCTCTTTATTCAAACTGCAGAAAATATATCTAGAAGGTAATTTTAATTTTTCACTTATTTTTAAAAAAACATAGATTATTATTAAAATCTTAACTACAGGATTGGTTCATATACACAGTTTATGCAGTGAATCAGCAATTATTTTTCTAGTAGCTCTAAGTGTCAAGATTAATTTTGCTATCCCTAGTAATAAAATGGTTTCAAATGACATCTTTAATCAGCAAGTAAGAATACTTTCCTCCAATTGAGACAAGCTGTCACAAAGGTCACCTAAATGTGACAGGATAGAAATTACATTTGTAACTTCAACTGAAATGTTAATTTCACTTTAAAATGTTTTCTGAACTGTGTGTCCAGATTGTAAAGTAAAGGGATATGCAAGGTTACAGTGCTATTCATTTTTTTATATGCTCCAATGTATATAAATTATATTTGCATGCAAATAATTTTCACTGAAAATTGTTTACTAAATATATAAACATGTATATATGAAATCTGTTTAGAAAAAGAAAAAAAATTGCAAATTTTGCATAACATTGCTAGGTGGTTTTCTGAAAGCTAGCAAAAGCTAGCACTAGCACTTGACACATGTTAACTTATTTAATCCCCACAACTATCTTGTAAAGAAAGTAGGCAATAAATGTTACCCAAAGTTTCTGGAATGTTTCTTCTCTCTCTAGGTACATCTGAAAGTCTAATAACTGTTCCTTCTTTCCGTTCAGTTTTGAAACGCTGTCGTCCAGATTCTTCATCATCTTCCTCCTCTTCATCAGATTCCTCTTTAATTTCCTTTTGGAGTTCCAGAGTTTCAATAGCTCCCTATATTACAAATGGAACATTAAAAAAACAATATAACTTTACATTAATAAAAGTTCATGTTAAATTATGAAGGATTCAAGCTAGAAAATACCCCATTTTTAGCCCCATGAGTTAAACATGGAATTCAGTGTAGGAAAGCAGTTTCTAAAACTTTTTTTTTTTTTTGAGAGAAACAGAGTCACCAAATAATTTGCTGTCATTAATTTTTGGTTACCAAAGGTTACACTTGGTTATACTTCTGAAAAACTGTTTCATGGTTCTCTGAAAAGTAGATACCAGAATCCAAAATATGGTCTTAATATTATCTTATGTCACCCCTACTGAAGTCCTAAACCCCATTTTAAAAAACACAAAGAATAAAATTTAATCTCAACATTATTTTTAATGACATACTATGGCAAGCTGGTAACCTGTGTCTCTCCCTTGACTAGAAGCATTCCCATAATTTTCCTGTTAAATGTTCACTCTAAAGTTCCATGATCTCTGTCACCACCCTACCTCTACCTTAATTACCAGATTGTATTGACTGAGTGAAGATTTCATGTGTGTGTATGTGCATACACAAATCCCAACAATGACAAAGGTAAAGGATGAAACTGAACCAAGGTTGTCAAAAGCTATGCCTGTGAAATTCAAGCACTGGAGGGGTTCTGCCAAGCTACAAAGGCTTCAAACATGGATATGAATTCAAATGGCACTTTGCATGCTTTCTACCTATGTGTCCATGGGCAAGACATTAAACTTCCCCAAACCTCAAGTTCCTCATCTATAAAATGAGGAATTTGAATCATAAAGTTTTTGAGGTATCTTCCAGCTCTAGTTCCCTGATCTTATGGAGTTGGTAATCAATCAAGAAGCATTTATTAAATAGTTGCCATATGCTAGATACTGTGCTAGAAATTGGGGACACAAAGCAACAGTCATGGCTCCCAAAGAACTCCTCTACAGCAGGATACAATATGCACACATAACCATATGAAAAGCATATACAAAATAAATAAACAATAACTGGGGAGAAGAACTAGCAGCTGGTAAAGAGAAAGAAAGTCAGCAATGTTCTCATGGAGAAGGCAATCTTTGAGATGTATCTTTTTTTTTTTTTTCCCCTGAGGCAATTGGGGTTAAGTGACTTGTCCAGGGTCACACAGCTAGACAGTGTCTGAGACCAGATTTGAACTCAGGTCCTCCTGACTTCAGGGCTGGTGCTCTATCCACTGCGCCACCTAGCTGCCCCCGAGATGTATCTTAAAGGATGTCTGTGCTTCTAAAAGGTTGGCGTGAGGAAGGAATAGATTCTAGGTGGGGATAAAAAATGTAAAGGCACAGAAACTAGAAATGGAATATTATAGGAAGAAGACCTTGGGAGTAAGCTTGGCTGGAATACAAAAGATATACTCTAGGTGATTTAATGGCTAGAGAACAGAGCCAGAATCAAGAACAACTGAGTTCAAATCCCATCTCAAACCCTGACAAATTGAGTGACTCTGGATAAGTGACTTAATCTTGTCTGTCTCAGTTTCCTCATAAGTAAAATAAGCTGAAGAAGGAAATGACAAACCACTCCAGTACCTTTGCCAAAAAAAAAAAAAAAAAAAAAAAAAAAAAAAAAAAAAATGGGGTAGGACTCAACTGAAATGAATGGATAACAACAGCAACAAAACCTCATTTGAGCTCACCAACAACCATGTGAGGTAGGAATTCTAAGTATTATTTTCCCCATTTTACTGATGAGAAAACTGAATGTCAGAGAGATTTAGCAACTTACCCAGGATCACACTGTTAGACAGACTTAGTTTGATAGGACCTGAACAGAGGTAATCTGTAGGTTAATGCTAGCTAGTATATGCCAGGCACTGTACTAGGTATAAGTTTACAAAGTGGGGACAGGGAAAGAGAGTAAGTTGTGTGTAAGTGTGTGTTTGTTGTACACACACAGACACATAAATATATTAATGTGTATATATAAAATAGATACATGGTAATTTTGTGGGGCAGGGTACTCAAGGAAAGATCTCTGGTAGAAAGCAATGCCTAAGCTAAGTCTCAAAGGAAACAAAGAAGTCTGAGAAGCAGCAGTGAGAAGGGAGAACATTATAGGAATTAGGCCCAGACAAAGTGCAAAGGCTTGGAGATAGCAATGCAATATACAAAGGAATATAAGAAGCCAATCTGAGTAGGTCATGAAGTCCATGAAATAGAATAAGGCTGAAAAAGTAGGAAGATTGTGAAAGCCCCCCCCCCCAAAAAAATGGCAGTTTAGGGACAGGGAGCCACTTCATTTTATCAAGCAAGGGAGGAACACATTTTGGCAATGTGTGGTTAATTTAGAGAACAGACTAGAATAGGGAGGGACCTGAAGCAGAGAAAACAATGAGAAGGCCACTGCAATAACGCAGCTGATAGGAGTCTGTTGTATCAACCATGTAAATGGAAAGATGTTTCAAAGATGAAAATAGTAAATCACTGATAAAAAGAAGAAACAGGACATGGTTGAGGAGCGATCAGGATAATCTACCAGAAAATAATTTGTTAATTACCACTACCTGAGCCCATTCACCCATTCAGTTCCAAATCTACTAATTATACGCATATCTTTAGGTATAATGGGAAGAGCTCACTGGATTTGGACTCAAGAGGACCTTGCTTTGCTTTACTACAAATTGGTATGACTATGGACAAGTCACTTAACTTTTCAGCACTTCAGTAAAAAGGAACTAAATTAGATGATTACTAAATTTATTATCTGAAGTCTCCAACCTGTTGGCTAGAAATTCTCAGGAGGCTTCTGTTTTTATTTTTCTATCCCTACTGCCTAAAACATAATAGGTGCTTAATAAAGACTTATAAAATGAATAATTTTGATGGATGCATGCTGTCTCTTAATGATTACTGCTTCCAATTCAAAATACTCTTAAACCAACTATTTAATAATGTACTTTACATTGTATTTTATAATAAAAAGGCCAGCCTAGAAAAATTCAGGAAAGTTCACTAAAAAACACCAAGTCCCTAGAAAATCATATTTTTCCAGGTACAAGAACTCATGAAGATTATTACTTTTAGTACAAAATTTGTGACCAGATCTGGGACAAAGATGCAGGGCAAACTTAGGAGGGGATCCATATACCTATGGGTTCAAGGGTGATGAGCAGTCTCCAGAGTCATAAAAGGAGTCTAACTAGAGAGGACCTAGGAGTACTTCTTTTGCTTTGATGACTTTAAACAGAGAAGAGAAACAGACCTGTAGGGGTAGGGGGAAAAAAGGATAGAGACAATTATTTCATAACTGAGATAGGCAAGCAGAAGTTTACAATAAACTGGGTGGAAGGGTGGGAAGGAGTAATAGTTGACATTTGAACCTTTCTCTCATATGAAATGACCAAAGGAAGGAAGGAAACACCCACACACAAACACACAGACACACACACACACACACACACACACACATATACCCCTAGGTACAGAAATATATGTCATTAAGAAGGACAACAGGGGAAAAAAGAAGAAAAGGAGAGAAGAGGAAGGGGGGTAAATAACAAGGATAGATTAAAGTAAAGATTAGTCCCAAGCAAAGTAATCTCTAAGGATGTGCAAAAAAATTATAATAAAATTAGCAGCTCTTTTTGTGATGGCAATCCCTGGAAAGTGGGAGGGCTACATAGAAAGTGAAGATTGGCTGAATGGATTATAGGATTAAATGTGATGTAATACTATTGTGGGGGTAAGGAATTATGGAGGGGATAGTTTTAGAGAAACATAAAAAGATTTGAACTGATACAGACTGAAGTAAGCAGAACCAAAAGAACAATTTATACAATTTATTATTAAGACAAACTTTAAAAGACTTAAAAATCTTAATCACTATAATGACTAATCACAATTCCAGACAACTTTTGATAGAATATCTTAACCTACCTTCTAATAGAAATGAAGGACTCAAGACTGCAAATTGAGGGTTTTTTTTTAATGGATATGACCAAAATGAGAATTTCTGTTGCTTGACTATACATACATACCTACACACACACACACACACACACACACACCCTTATATGTACAACATGGACTTTTTTTTCCTTTCACAATGAGAGTATATGGGGAGAGGGGAGGAAAAAGAAGAAACAAGAAGGAAGATTTTTGCTGATTGGAAAAAATTTAAGACAATAAAAACAACCATTTCTTGAATCACTGATTTCATAAAGATTTTCTCCAAAGTCCAATCTCAAAAACTGACTTTAATTGAGTTTCAGAGTTCTGATTATGTAGATTCAATTAATTACTAAATTATAAGCGATTTTAAAGTACAATCAATTTATTGTTTGAGCTTAGACTGAAATCATATTTCCTTCTACCAACAATTTCTCAAAAATATTTCTTAAATGAATCCCAATTTTATTCATTTAATTTAAACTCTTCACATATTTCATTCAATTACATTACCATGTATAACAAATACACATCTAAAACTGCCTTCTGCTTCACAATAAATTTTGCTGCATCAATACCACACAATGCATCTAAGGAATTATCACTACTGGCTAAAATATTCACAAGAATAGTACTCCTATAATTTTGTTCCATTAGTTACTAAAGCACAAATATTATGTATATATTCATTTTAATAAAACATCTAGAAACTAATCAAACTATTTTCTCTATAAGCTTTTTAATAAAGACTGCAATTGATTCTATAGCCAATTTGAAATTCTTCCTCTTAGAAAAAATTCATTTTTCATAAAATGCAGGCATAAAAGGGATAGTTCAGACATACCATTAATAGAAATCAATTCTTTTTAAACTTTTTTCCCCTATCTTATGCTTTTTCCTGTATGAAAAGGTCAATTTTCCAAACATAACCAAAAGCAGCTACAAACACTATTGTAGCTAAAGAAAAGATAGGCAAATATATATTCTATATTAAATGGAAATTTAGTCACATTAACCTCAAATATTAATGCATTTAGAAAAAAATATACTGTTCATCTCAAAGAATCGGTTTTCCTCTTACCCTGAAATTATGAAATTCATTCCCCACCAAACAAAACAAAAAAATCCCTGTACACAATCCAAAGAAATTAATTTTAAGATTAAAACTTTTGAAAAGTTCAACTCCTTATTGGTCAAACTGCTAAATAAGAGCAGGCAGGAAAGGTAGCTGTGAAAAGAATACTGAATGTGAAGTCAGAAAAGCTTTGATTCTCAACTACAAATTTTTATTAACTTCAACAAGACTCTGACCAACACAAAGTAATTCTTTCTTTTCTTCCTTCCCTATAGTCCTATATGGAAAAGGTAGTCTTCCTTTCTGCTAAAAGAACTACTCACAAGATAGTAAATAAAGTGCTGGATCTAGAATACCCACCTTCAAGTTTTGCCTCAGACACAAGCAATGCTAGTCACGTCGTAACCTCTGCTGTATCAATAATAATAGTCACTACTCTCAGAGTTACTTTGAAGATAAAATAAAATTGTAAAGCACATTTCAAACTTTAAAGTGCTATAGAAATTTTATTTAGGGGTAACAAGGTGGCAGGAAATAAGAGTTCTAGGTCTGGAGTCAAGGAAACCAGAATTCAAATATGGCTTCAAATAACTCATTGATTATGTGACCTTGAACATTGTCTTCATCTATCTGCCTCATTTATACAACAGAAGTAATAACAGCATCTATCACCCAATGTTACTATGAATATGAAATTTAGTATTGCTTGTAAAGGGCTCTGCAAACCTTAAAGTACTATATATCTTAGCTATTATTATTGTTCTTATTGTTATAACCTTTCCCTCTTCAATCTTCCCCTCGGTCTATGCACACAAACAGTTCGAACCTAAACTAATAAACCTGTCTTTGATGCTGCCATGTCTTCAGGCTACTTCCTATTCACCATGAAAACCATAAAGTCAATATGCAATACTGTCAATGGCTAATTATCCATTCTTTGTATTCAGTATTACCTATCGGTGGGCACTTAAAATCATTGTGAAGCAATATCTGGCAAGATTCTCCTCCATGCCCAGGGAGCATAATGTCACAATCTCAGTAGACAGATATGAGATGGCTACAGTGTCAGAAGCCTTACATGGGTGTCATGTTCCATACGTGTGCCATCCATTTACACATGTTCCCATGGTAGTTGGTCACAGATTCTGAACTAGAACCCAGGGATCCACTGACTCCTGAGTCAAAAGCTGCCAACTATTTTTTTAAGAATCACGCTTCTTTAAACCTTAGTCACATGAACACTAAAAGAAATAAAGTACCAGAGTAAATGTGAATGCCTAGATTTAAAACAGCCAAACTTTGCTGTAGCAAAAAAGCATTTAGACATTAACTGCTCTTTAGACAAGACTATATAAAAATTTGTTAAAAGTCCTCACTAAGACAAAGAAGAATTTGGTTTCAACTAAGTAGGGAAATATCTTGGGAAAGTTAAGAGATGGTGAACTAGAATTATATTTTGAAAAAGGAAAATAAGCTTTATGAAGAGAATATAGTTTTTAAATCTCATTTCTAATAATATAAATTCCTTGGAGTATGGGAACTTTTTCATTTTGGCAGCTGTATCCCCAGAACCCAGCACAGTATATATAGCACATAGTAGGAACTTATTAATAAATGTTTACTAGTTTGATTTATTAGAAAATTCATTGAAAAAGATGTTAAACAACCAAGGTATCTTAAAAATATTTTAACTGTAAGTTCTAAATATGATATTTGAAATTGTTTAGATGATGACCCTAACAAGGTTAAGAAATGCTGCTTTAACCATGGAAGCTAAGTCTGAAAGGAAAGAGAACTCACCTAAATCTGACAAACCATTCTATTTTTCAAGTTTATGCAATCTGCAATACTAAAGTAAACAAATTATGTAAGTTATCTTCTACACTTCAGAAAAATATTAAGAAGAGTATCAATAACTGGTAAAAACTATTTAAAGAAACCACGGTCACTAGTTTAGATAGAACATGAAAGATGAATTATCAGTGCTACATGACAGACATTTGGGTACATAAACAAAAGAACTGTAGACAAGTGAATACAAGTGAAAGACAGAGCATTAAGACTACACAGTTACATATACAAAGGTTCCTTAAAAGATGAGTCAACGCTTTACAAAGTCCAAAGTAAACCACCACCCTAAACTACAACCAAATACACAAAAAAAAAAAACTATAAAAAGCACTTTATGTTTCTATTCTGTTTCCCAAAGTACCTAGAATAATTGCAAATTCACTAATTCACTTTAAATGGATAAAGTTATCTATTACATGCAAAAGCACTGTTCTAAACATTAAAGTACTATGAATCAATGATAGATATGGAAAAGTAGAATGAGCTTCACTGAATTCTCATCTAGCAAACAGCCTTGCACACTATAGGCATTTAATGGTTGCTAAACTGTAATGGAATTGGCAATGTAGTTGGATGATCCACAATTGTAATCATAACTATATTGGATGAAAAGTACTTGAGATAGAAAATGAAGGACAGAAAGCACTGCTAGGGACTGCTCTCAAAAAAGAGAAAGACAATTAAGAAAATGGTAGAGCTGGGAAGCTCTCAAGGAGTAAGGGAAGGCTTCCAGAAAGGGGAACCAGTTGAGCTCAGTTTATTAAAAAGTATATATGGAACTTTACTTGTAGGTAGTCTCCCACCTCTCTACTCAATGTTCATTATCTGCTGCTCAAAATAAAAGGATGAAAATAAATTACACAGTAAACCATCAACATTTTTCTGTATTTGTCCTTTTCCAATCATAAGACAAATACAAATATTATCTTTCTCTTAAGTTGATCATAATCTTTTTATAATTCTATTCTTTACACCTTCTCACTGAAAGGTTTATCAAAACCACAGAGCTTCATAAGAAAGCATCTAGCTCCGGCGTGGGTTTGTGAATACAATGCCATAAAAGCTATGACATCCTGCTGTATTATAACACAACTTTTCCACTATATTATATATTGTAATGCAATACCACTCAAACTGTTGACACCAATAATTACCATAATGCCAACATTTCATTCCCATCTTATTTCAGCATAAATAGAAAATAAAAACACCATGCTTTCAAGGGCACTGATGGTGGCTACTTAGCTCTAGAAAGTAAAGCCTCAATTTTTGTTGGTAGTTCATCGTCTCCAGGTGATGAAACATATTTCCATTCTTTCAGTCCAAAGATGGGGAATTATGTATAAGGTATACTGCACATGCTTTTATACTTCCTTGTCTTGGCTAGTTTTGCTCAACTGTATTTCCTTGTTATAAGAAAAGGTTCAATTTTGGGGACTAGGTTAATCAGGTAGGGTTAATATGGATAAATAAAATGCAGTATGAAAAACAAAAGGCATCCATCTTAAATAAAAGCAAATTGTACACTAGAAGTACCACAGCATAATAGACAGGGCTAACCCTATAGTCACAAAGACATGGATTCAAGTGCTCACTCTAACACAGAAGCTATATGATCACGCTGAGTAACTTAATTCCTTCAGTATTTTCAAATGATTCTCTAAAACTACAGGAGAGAAAGAAAAAAGAAAGACACACATTCAGGCCCTACTTTGTATGTATGATACCTGAACTTAAAGGGGGGTAGTCCAAAGTCTTTGCAGAATAAATCACCTAAGATGTAGAAATGTAGAACATTTAATGCACCTGCCTGAATTAAACCACTAGTATCTATCTAAAAATAAAGAAAGAGCATGGTGACAAATGAATATGCTGAATATGCAATCAACGGACATTTTTGCTTGGCTTTGGTCAAAAAAGATTTTTGGCCTTAGTAAGCTAAATATAACAAGTAAGTTATCTATGATCCTATGATCATATGAGGCTACTAAATAATGTTGTGGCTTTTCTCCTCTATAAATAAAAAATTCCAGGGATACTGAAGAGGTTGGTAGCCATTTAGCCAACATTTCACATTACCTACTTCTACAGGATCACTATTAACATAATGATGACCCTGAGTAATCAATAAAAGATTAAATGATGCTTAGTATAGTTTAAGAAGGCAGTGAACTTATCTGGCAAGTTTTAAAAGTTGAATAAAATACTTGGGCACTAAAAGTTAACTCAATTTTCAAAAGGTCAGCCATCAGAACTTATTTCTGGAAGGCTCCAAAGGCAAATAAGACTTTTTTTTTTAAATTGCTATGTTGTTATTTTTTCTTCCAACTAATCCTAAATAGAGGATTTTACTCAAAATCTGAACAATGAGCAACTCTCTGACCTTCTTAAAAGATGAATAAAATACCTCTTCAGATTCAGGAGCGGCTTGGGAATCAGCCATCTCCTCTAATTCATCTTCAGCCACATAGTCTTGCTCTTGCATTCCTTGCGGCCCACCATAAGACTGCATGTATTCTTCATCCTAATAGCCATTAAAGAGAAAAGTTTTTCTCACGCATCTTTTTGGTTTTTTAAAAACATGTTATCATCATGAATCATGCTGTCATTCCAGTAAACTTTTCTGGGAATAATGTACCTAAAGCCAGGTTCAAACAATATAAAGGCGACGTCAAATAGGTAGTAAATGAGAATTATATCATGCCATGCTGCCTAAATACTGAGTTTTGAAATAATGATATAGAGTACCCTATTTAACAACACATATTTAACCATGTCCAAAGCTAAGGGAAAGAGTCAGTTCTTTATGTTCAAATGGAAACTATGTGAGTACTGTCAGACAGAAATGAATAAAACATTAAGTCAACTAAAAGTCAACTTTCAATTGCCTGTATAAATATAATCCAAGTCTACAAATTCATTTCTGTTCAGTCTACAAATTCAATTCTGTTCAACAAGCATTCATTAAAAGCCTACTATGTGGTGCAAGGCTTTATTACTATTTTAGTCATTAGTTTCAATTCATGTTCTGCGGCGGCAAATCTTTTTGGTGTCCCTAGCCACTCTTCAGCGAAGAGTAAAATGACATAAAGATAGATAACATGAGAGGAAAAGTAAACAAGCTAAACAATATATTACCTAGACAATCAGTTCTTGAATAACTGAGAATTAGTTGTATCTTCTACCTGTCAGTCATAATCTAGTTCTTCAACATCAAAAATAAATGTGACTTATATACCAAAATTCCTCCTTGTATATCCCAAGACTGCTTCACAGTTTTTCCCTTTCTAGAAAATACTAAAACTGATCCAATTAATCACACTCCATACCATTAGATATTATTCATAATAAGTACTATTTCAGGACCTCTGAACAATGTAAAATTATATTTTTAGCCAAGATATAAAGGAATATAGTTCAATTATCTTGGTACTCCATAAATACAATAAAAATCTAATACTCTCTACATCTAAAATTTCATACAAAATTCACTTTTTCTGAAATGTCACGCTAATATCAATAGAGGTCCTAAATAAAATTTTACATGCAAAAGATCAGAAAACCTAATGATCATGCCCAGTTAATAATAAATGTAATTATACAGTTACCCCAACCTAGAAACCTAAATTATAGTCACAATTTCACTGAATAATAAATTCACAAATTCAGGCTGATATCCAAACTTTTGCAAATTTTGATGGTCTTGTACCTCCATCTTGTCCTAAATATTTAGTGCCAAGCAATTCCTCCTGATTTTATGCAAATACCAGCACTTGGTAAATAGGCAAGTATGTAAAATGAATAATAATTCAGTAGCAGAACTGATGCTGCTTTTGCCATGCAGACCCTTGATCATTTAATTTTTAAAAATCTATTATTAATTTTCTTCACTATTACTAGACAGCATTTTATATATACCCTTACCCAACCAAGATATTTTCACTGTTAAGCAAACACTGAACATATTTCACTCCTAAGTTTTGTGTACTGCCTTAAATTCCTATGTTTAAAAAAAAACAGGGACTAGCAAGGGACTAGCAAATATCAGAAAATCCGTTTTTTTTTTTTTTAATTACATCATCCATAAAATTAAAATTAAAATGTTAAGGGTGCTCTGAGGCTGGTGAAAGAATCGGCTAAACTGTTTAAAGCTTATTTTACATAGGAATTTATGACAATTTTATTGCCAAGACTACAAATGTTAGACCAAAAGTCAATAAAGTTAAATTCAATTTGAGAATCCTGTCTTTTCCTAAAGAGAATTATAGAATTTGAAAATGGACCTTAAACATCATCTATAGGGGTTCTTAAGCTAGGATATATGGAAAGATTTTTGAGGAAAAAAGGGAAATCAGTGTATTTGTTTAGGGAAAAAACTGCATTTTTATTTTCACTAATTGACATTTAGCTTTCCCTCCAATTTTGAATGTAGGCAACAAACAATATTCTGAGAAGAGATCACCAGACTTAATTAGACCAAAAAAAAAAAAAAAGTTATGGTTAAAGAACCATTGGTCTAATATAACTCCCTCATTTTACAAAGAAACTGAGTCAAACAGTCTCTAAATCAAAATAATTTAGCACATTTAAAAGATCTCAAGAGTTAAAATCATAGATCTCTTCCCTCTTCCCTCTCGCCTTTAAGAAAACAATTAAAAAGGACATACTTTCACTTTGTACACTCCTACCAGAGTTTCTAAACTTCAATCCAGGAGATATGATTATAGGATCAGGAAAAAATTCAAGGCTAGCTTCCTTCAGATACTCGGGGAAGGGAAAAGATGTCTTGATAACAGCAGGAACTAGATAACCAATGAGGGAAGACGAATAAATCATATGGAAAAGTGACCAGTCAGAATGAGTTTTGAAGCAAGGATTGGAGGGCCAAGAAGAGAACCAATTACCACAAAACCAAAAAGAGCTCCAAATGCCCAGAAAATGCTACTACAGACCCATCATCCCTCTCGCCCCCAAACAGCAATATATTTCCTCTCCATCTGCCCATCATCCCTCATTCATTCACAAGCTCTTAATCATTCCCTGAACCAACCAATTTCAATATCCCCACCACTACTGTTTCATCATCTTTTCCCATTCACACAATTTTCTTCCCTTCCTCAATGCACACCTAGCTAAAATTTTGGAGTTTCATCATTAAAACAACCCTGTTTAAAGACAGAGAGACCTTAATATATGCAGATGTTCACATTAGGAGTCAAATATTAAACACAATTATTTAAAATATATAGGCTATGTCATCTTTATCTGACAAAATAACCATAACTTCTTTTAAAACTCAAGTTACACCTAAACAATTCCACTTCAATACTATCTGAAGACAGAGGAATGGACTAAATGACCACTGTTGCAGTACTTGAAAGAAGTAAAATTTTATTACTAATATGATCCCTGTTTTTGATGTTAAACTTCATATATTATTTAGACATTTCTATGTAACCTCAAAACATGTGAAAATAACAACTTTATTGATGTTAACAAGAAAAACCACAAGTATTTCTTTTTCCAAAATTAAAATCAACACAATCTCTGCCACCTTGATGAGAGATAGCAAATTATGTGTGGGACATTTTCTAAACTAACCTCCAATCTCTTTATTCTGTTTTAGACAGTTCTCAGCTACAAAAAGATGAATGAGCAGGACATCAATCACTTTGGAATATTAGCACCTTAAAGATGTCTTTAGCAGGTCAATAATCTTTTCACCTTGGAAGGACTTTATCAGATCTTGTCTAAAGCCGGGATAAAAGCTTCTGCATTAAGTACTTTTAACAATTGGCAGTGTATCTCTACCACACAAAGCTGTTTTCTTCCTTATGGACACAATCCTCAAGGTCATGAGTCTCAGCAGCTTTCCAGTATGACAAAGAAGCATTACCTACCGCCAAACAAGCTGTCAACACAAACTTTGTCATAGCCTAGATAAAGAAACTGGCAGACAGTGATAATAGGTCTAATTTCCCTCTCTCCCAAGGGAAGTAAATAGATTTCAAATCAGTCTAAAAACCTATGCAAGGAAAGAAATGTTATCTTTGGAGGTACAAAAGAAAAAGACTCACTGGAAATTCATCTAGAGGTTCATTGATTTCAATGTCTAGCACTTCATCATTGTCAATTTCTTCCTCCCCTTGTTCTTCCACATATTCTATTTGGTCTTCTGTCAACTCAGCATCATGGCCTTCATACTGTTCTTCTTCAGTATAGTCTTGTGGGTACAACTCAGATCCATCGGATTTGTGATAAATCATTTCATCCTCTCCTTGTTCATATTCCGATTCATGTTCTACAGACTGATCATTAGCATTGTCGGAGAGTTCAAATGATGTAACCATGCCAGATGTAGTATTAAGACTAATTGTGACACCCTGAGAACTAGAGTGGACAAACACAAAATGAACCATACAATTAGACTTTAACACAAGAAATTTATCAATTATTTGCTACAAAGACTTAAACCGTATCTAGTAAGACTTTAATACAATAGGCAAATGATTAATATTTTCTTAAGCAATGACCTAAAATGAAATTTCACATAGTGTATGATTCATTTCCATAAACTCATCCCTCTCTCCCCGCTCTCCTCTCATCAGCTGCAGGCTATTTGATCAAGATAATCAACTCAACCAGATGGTCTAACTGATACATATGGCAAAAATCTATCCTGGTAGCTGGAAAGATTAAACCCAATTTCAACTTTTCAAAATAAAAAGTAAAGAAAATTGCTAAAACTAAATTTCTTTTCAAATATTTTGAATCAAAAACTAAATACAGTATACTATTAAAAGAAATATTTTTATTTTAAGTACTTCTAAGCATAATATTTTAAATGTAGGATTTACATAATAACTAATTCCCTATATCATTACAAACTTTCAAGCATTTTAAAACTTACTTGTAATAAAACCTATTTCTGAGCACGTCCAAGATTAAAAATATTGATAATTTTCAGCCCAGAAAATCAGTTCATTGCACTCAACATTGTAATAACAGAATTATTACAAGCACAAAATAATCATTTTACACAAAGAATCATAAAAGATAAAACAGAAAAAAGTCAAATGTCAAATTTTTAAAATCCTATAATACTTTAAAAATATGAATAACTTTTATTCCACATGATGTTTTAATATATCATATAAACAATGAAAAATCTGAAATCAAAGAATTCAGAAAAAAGTAACTTGGTTTGAAAAAAACAACATATTGTTGATATTCAAGCAAAAAGTTAAATAACAAATATCTATTGAACTATAACAGTTAAATATGGTTTAAAATACATTCAAGATAACAAAAATACACAGCACCAACCATAACAAAATACAAGATTTACTTTTCCATACTAATAACTGAGTGTTAAATTCTTTCCCAAAGACTTTTCCCTTAAAAACGTAACAAAAAATTAGTAAATAATCAATTACTTATTTTTCTAAAACATACTAATAATTCAATTTCTCATAGATACCTACAAAGTAGTTCAACAAATAAAAAAAAAAGACTACAAGGTAACAATGACCATAATAAAACATATTATGAATATGAAGGCACATTTCCAAAATGTTCATCCTTAACAAAACTAAAATAGTAAAGAAATGTATTAAGAGAGAACCATCACAGGTCATTAGCTACAATTTATATTAAATGGTTATGATAACAGTATCATATATATTTTCAAAATTTTCATAAATTTATTTATCCTCACTCAATATCCCAATAAAGCAATTCAATTTGAAATTTTCCTTAATTTTTTAAAATAATCTGTTTAGATATACCATATAAATATAAATATACAGACTACATATTTATAAATTAGAGAATACATAAAGAGATTTTAAAATATTCATTTGGACACAATCATCAGAACAAACTTTTTAAGCATAGTTTTAAGTGTATTACTCTGTCATGGAGTTTTTAGATATTATATATATATATATATATATATATATATATATATATATATATATATATATATATATATATATATATATATTCATTCACACAAACTTCTTTACTCAAATGAAATGAAAATGTAAAAACCTGAATTTAATAAATTACCTGAAATTTAGTTCATCTTCATTATCACTCTGCAAAAGATCATCATTCAGTTCTTCATCTGACAAATCTGACTGATTCTGGTTGAAAAAACAATTATTAATATTTGTCCTCATAAAGAAATTACAAAAATGACTAGTTTATAATAATTGTATTTATCTTAATCTTTTGCAATTAAACATGTCATCTAAATATAAAAATCATGGGACCAATGATTTAGAATTGATTTCATCAAGTCCAACCCCTTCATTTTAAGGATGAAGAAATGAGACCCTCATTTCCACTTAATTAACTTTTCCAAGATCCCTAAGTGGCGCTGCCTGAATATGTAAACTTAGGACCTTGGATATCAGATCCAACACACTTTCCACAATACTACAACACAATTATTGAGTATGCCAGCTAATTGACTAAACAAATTTCTAGATTCAAAAAGAAGCCAAACATTGACAAATAAAATTGGAGCTCAACAATTATACTAAGTTTAAGAAACTACTAAGACTAAGACAAAATGAAAACAGTCCTTGCCCTCATTAAGTTTTAATTTTTATTTAAGTGAATAAGCACATGCACAAATATATGTGAACAATCTGATTTGAATGGGGGGAGGGGAGAGTTTGGAAAGGGAAGAAAAAAATTGCAAGATTTGGGAAATACTACAAAATCAGACAAAAGCTAGTTGAAGCCAGATTTGAAGTCACTTAAATAATCTGCTTGAATTGTTTCTTTTTTGTCCTAAAAAGGCAGTAATGGGACAGTCAGATATGTCCATAACAAAAGTATTTTGGTAGTATTGTGGAAGATGGATTACGGATGGGAAAAACTTGAAACAGAAAAATCAATTAGGAACTATTAAAATAGGCCAGTCAGTGATAAAGGCCTGAACTAGAATAGCAACTATATGACTTGAGAGGGTTCCAAAGATGTTATTCAAATATAAAATTTAACAAATAGCTGTTACAAGGTAATGACTCAATTGTTTTGGAACATCTCTAACATTTAGGAATTTTTCTTTCCTTCATTATCTCTTGCCTTCTTCCATTTCTAATTAAATGATTTCCTGTCAATTTTTAAAGAATATATTACTGCATATATGCATAGTGCATACTTAGAAAAGAAGACAATGTTCCCTCAAAGCTAGCATGGATTTCTCAGTGATAAATCATGCAAGATTATGCTAATTTCATTTTTGCCAAGGTTACTACGCTGATACTGAAGAACACCAATGCATTTAACAACATGTAGAGGGTGAAGAAGAAAACAGACAAAGGTAATAAGGAATTTAAGTTATGAATGTAACTGGGAAGATGACAATATCCTCAAAAGAAATAAGCTAAATTTCAGGGAGGTAAGAAATACTTATTTCAGGAGCTCAAACACTGAATTTAGGATGCTAATGAAACCTACAATAAAGCTCTAGATGTAGGAATAGGATAGGATGCACAAGAAGGATCAAGGGTTCAATTGAGAGTCAAATGTGCAGAAATGGATATTTTATAATTCCTTGTTCACCCATTTCCAATGCTATCATATATAAAATAAATATATCTATTTTGCTCAAAAGTATAGTATGGAAAAAAGTTGCTGTGAAATGCTTTCCTGGAGTTTTTCTATATCTAAAGAATATCCTTAATCATTCTAGTAACCTTGTCAGAAATGAAATTAGTTAATACTCCAAATTTAGTTTTACACATAACTTTTCAAATATGACTTCAGGATTTTGGTCTTGTATGGAGGAAAGGAAGTCCAGATCTGTGATTTCATCATGATAGGGAACTAAACTCCCGTTTACAAATTTGAATAGCAGAACAATTATTTAACCTAAGTATTAAGTTGTCTATGACAGAGATGAGATCAATGACTTACCCAGAGTTACATAACTAGGATGGAGCTGAGATACCTTCCTGAATCCAAAGGACGACCCTTTATCCTTATGGCACATTAATTCTCACTATTTAAAATAAATTAAACTTCAAGGACTCACTTTCAAAAAGAATCTTGTTTCTTACCTTTTTGCCAGACAGCAAATCTTCTCCAAGCAAATCATCTTCAAGTTCACTAGGAAAAAAGTGGTAAGTCAGTATTTCTATTACAAAACATCTCAAGACACTATAATTTCCTATATAAAAACAGCACTATATAATAAGACTTAACCAGTAGCTCTATAGGTTACACAAAGTTTCTGATTTTACAATGTTAATTTGGATAGATTTCCTTCCCTTGCCTTTCAAATATCTTCCAATAAGGTACAGACAGATGGAATGACAATAGACTGTGACAGGAGTTCACAAAAATAGAAATGGTGCATTTGTGATCATATGAAGTGAGTAAACTGAGAAAATGTGAGATTATAATGTTTGAAAGAATACCAAATATGTATATCAAAGCCCTCTAATATGACAGAAATTAAGAAAAAGAGAAAGTCTGAAGCAAGCATTGAACTCAACGGCAAGAGCCCCTGAGGACACAGAATTAGCAGAAAACAACTATGAGGATTCTGACTTGGATGGTAGATATAGAGTGAACCAACATATCTGAGGTCTTATTTTTAGTGCTTTAAGGGTTTTTGGTTTTTTTTTTTTTGTTGGTAGGTTTTTTTTTTTTTTTTAGTTTAAATACCAAATAAATATGCATACAGAACTTGAGTTATTCATCCATTAACACCCCACGAATAGCACACCTCTTTTTGTAATCATACAAATATTCATAAGTTCTTTTTAGAGAAAAAGTAAGATAGTAGCAGATTAAGGATAGCTTTGAGTGTGACCTTTATTGGCAGATGATAGGAAATCAATGAAAAATTTGAATAGCGATATGATCATATCAATGATTAAGAAAGAAAAGGATCTAGATGGAATGGAAGGAAAAGAAACCAGAAAACATACTGAGATCACTTTTTGTTATAGCAAAGAACCAGAAACAAAGTAGATGCCTACTGACTGGAACTAAATAATTTATATAACATGAATAAAACAGAATGTCATTTCAAAATAAGACACAATAAATATGAAGAATATAGGGAAGTCTGAGAAGACATAAAATGAAACAAAGTAAAAATTAACAGGAAAACAGCATACTAGTACATAATTTTTTTTAAAAAAACCTAAACTGAAGAGTATAAAATATATTGTCTAGAATAGCACCAATGGAGAAGGCCTAAGAATTTACTTTCCTCCATTATCTTCAGAAATAGAACATAGCATGTACTACTGGACTTGGCTGAGAAATGGCTGATTTTAGTAAACTGATTTTTTTCTCTTTTTTTTTTTTTTTTTTTTTACTTATTGTAGGGATTCTAGGTGGAAGGAAAATGAGGAACATATTAAGAAATGAAAGAAATGTAACAACAGTAAGTATCCATAAAAACTTAGGAATATAGAGGAAATGACATAGTCCAAAATAGTGGATATAGCAATAGTAATATGAATAAAAAAGATGAATTGTGGGCAATAGTACAGATGTAGAAGTGATAGAATTTGGTGGGTAATTAGACATGATAGGAAAGTATAGGAAGAATTAATAGCAGATTCAAGATTTTAAAAACAGAAGTATGAGTAAAAAAAGAATAGTAAAGGTATTCAATCAAGTTCTAGGAAAAGATAGTAAAGCTAGTTTCAAATATATTAAATCTGAAATGCGAGAAACCCAAGTGAAAATGCCCTACTGGCATTTGTAGAATGAAGGTCTCAACATTTAAAAAAAAAAAAAAAAAAGATCTCAAATATATCATTAGCATAAATTTGAGTTTAAATTATAGAAGTTAACAAGAACATAAAAAGGGGAACAAGAAAATAGGAAAACAATACCCAAGTGTGTGATGGTTTAAAAGTAAAGAAGGAAAAAGGACTATCTCAGAAAGAATCAATAAGAGAAAAAGATCATCCAGGGACTTACAAAAGAGGAGGAGGGAAAGAATTTGAACAAAAAGGTTTGGATTAGATTAGTTCATAAAAGGAAAGGAACTACTTTTGACAAGATGGTGAAGTAAGTAGCAAAGATTAATCCCAATTCTCCTGTACTACCTCAAAAGAATGACAAATAACCCAAACCAAAAAACGATGTCAACAATGAACAAAAAAATGGGGGAGGTATGGGGGGGAGAGGGAGGGGGACAGATATGCCAAGTAAATTGAACAAAACTGATAAATTACAAGCAAGAGATGTCCAATTAAATGAATACATGTAATAAAAAGAGAGATGAAATTCCTACAAAGCAAAATCAAGGCTGGCATAACCATATACCCTCGAGAACAAATAATCAATGTCACAAGAAACGGCAAAGTAATTCTAAACAAGAATATAAATAACATTGACAGAAGAGGAATAAGATTAGCAATAAAGAATTAAGATAAATCTGTGAATTGAGAAACTATAAAAGATAGTGGAAAAATTAAATGGTTATCTCTGAGGAAGAGGCAAAAATAAAGTGTGCAGAGACAGAATAACAAACAGGACCAAAAACAAAAAACAAACAAACAAACAAACAAACAAAAAAAAAAAAAAAACCACAGAGACAGAAGGCATCATTAGAATTTTAGAAAACAAAAGGAAGAAATCTAGAGGACAGAATTCAATAAAACAATTGTTGAGTACCAAAACAAAAACAAACCCCAGAAACAAACCACTCAAAAAAAAAAAAAAAAAAAAAAACCTACATTCTATATTCTAAGAATCTTACCTAAAAAAGTCATTCTAAATATTGCTAACAGAGAAAATAATAGAAATTATTTGGTTCATAGATTATCAGCAAAGAAGGATCCTAATTTTAAAACATCAGGCTATAAAGTTACCAAAATCCAGTTTCTCAGAAAAAGGGATGCTTAAACCAATTAGTAGGATATAAAATACATCAATTAAAACTACAAGAAAACTCAATAAGGGTTAAAAATGAAAGCTAAAATGAAATATACCTCAACATTAATTAAAATGGCCACTACTCCAAGATTATCTATCCCAAAGAACCAAATACAATCCATCAAAGAAAAATCTGGATCTTCAATAAAATTATTTCTTTTCTGATAAGAAATTCAATTTCAGGCAAAACTTTTGACATATAAAACTTAACAGATGAAATTTTAACAAGGAAATTTAATCCAATTAAAGAATAAAAGATTATTCAAGATTATTTTCCTCGAAGAAAGATATAAGCTTACTGCAGCTTTTTAGTCCTGGTATAAGATAAAATCTAGCATAAGGATCATTTTTTAAAAGGCTAGCAACTAAGAGAAGCAACCAGGAGAACACTGTACAAAGTAATAGCAAGTTTATGTGACGATCAACTATGGACCTAGCTCTTTTCAGCAATGTGGTTCCAATAGACTTGGAATGGTAAATATCATCTGCATTCAAAGAGAGAACTATGGAGACTGAATGTGGTTCAAAGCATAAAATTTTCAACTTTTTTTGTTTGTTCTTTTTCTTGCTTGTATTTTTTTCTGTTTTGGTCTGATTTTTCTTGTACAACATGATAAATATGGAAATATCTTTAAAAGGACTGTACATGTATCAATTGTATCAGATTGCTTGCTATCTTGGGGAAGGGGGGAGGTAAAAGAGGAAGGGAGAAAAAAATTGGAACAAAATAATACAAAAATGAATGTTGAAAACTATCTTTATATGTATTTGGAAAATAAAATACTATTGAAAATTCTTTAAAAAGTCCAAAGGGAGGGTGGAGGGGGGAAGACTTTTAAGTTACAAAGTTATATGCCAACATATAATTGGTATAGGCAGTTTCAGAACCCAGAACATTTCTGATATCAACATAGTCACAGATCTAGACCAAAATACAATCTTACTTCCTCACTCCTCAAAAAAGATAAATTAGTTTATATCAATCAAGTTCTTAAAAGAACTTAAAAGAAAATGAGAAAAGGGAATACAGGTAGAGGGATTAACCTTAGTAAAGTGTGGTTT
Source organism: Antechinus flavipes (assembly GCF_016432865.1). Lineage (NCBI taxonomy): Eukaryota > Metazoa > Chordata > Mammalia > Dasyuromorphia > Dasyuridae > Antechinus > Antechinus flavipes. The sequence goes on from NC_067402.1 coordinate 85,124,434, forward strand.
GGCAGATAGAATCAAGTATTTCATACTAAAAGTAATTTTAAATGGAATTCCTCTTTCTAGTTCTCTGTTGGTTTTTATTGGCAACATATAGGTGCGTTTATTTCATAAGCTAAAATTCTGCTGATGTTAACTGTTTCAATTAGTTTTTCAATTGATTCTCCAGGGTTATCTAAGTAAGCCATTGTATTGGCTGTAAAAGTGATAGTTTTGTTTCCTTTTTGTCTATGTGAATTCCACATAGCCAATCTGTTTCTTGTTTTACTGCATGCAGCTAGCATTTCTAATACAATGTTAAATAGTAATGGTGATATCATTGCTTCACCTCTGAAAGGCTGCTAGTTTATCCCCATTACTGATAATAATTGCTCTTAGTTTTAGACAGATAACCTTTTCTTTTAACGAAAGTTCCATATTATTGATCTATAAGAAACAATCAGCAGGATGATTTCAGAAAGACCTGGAGAGACTTATATGAAACGATGCTACATGCAGTGAGTTGAACCAAAAGTTCATTGTACATAGCAGCAGGATTTTACAATTATCAATCTACAATTTTACTCTAATCAATCTGGGACATGGTTCTTTTCAACAATGAAGTGATGGCCTTGAGAGAGCTATCTGCATCCAAAGAGAAGACTGGAGACTACATGTGGATCGCAACATAGTAGTGTCTTTTTTTTTTTTTTGGGGGGGGGGGAGGAGGGCCTGTTGTTTGCTTTTGTTTTGTTTTCTTTATCAATTTTTGTCTGATTTTTCTTGTGCAGCCTGATAATTGCGAAACCGTGTAGAAGAACTGCACATGTTTTAACTACATTGCATTAGTTCAGAGAAATGCAAATTAAGACAACTCTGAGATACCACTACACACCTGTCATACTGGCTACAATGACAGGAAAGATAATGCAGAATGTTGGAGGGGATGTGGGAAACCAGGGACACTAGTACATTGCTGGTGGAATTGTGAATACATCCAACCATTCTGGAGAGCAATTTGGAACTATACTCAAAAAGTTATCAACTGTGCATACCCTTTAATCCAGCAGTGTTTCTACTGGGCTTATATCCCAAAGAAATCTTAAAGAAGAGAAAAGGACCTGTATGTGCCAAAATGTTTGTGGCAGCCCTCTTTTGAGTGGCCAGAAACTGGAAACTAAGTAGATGCCCATCAATTGGAGAATGGCTGAATAAATTGTGGTATATGAATATTATGGAATATTATTGTTCAGTAAGAAATGACCAACAGGATGATTTCAGAAAGGCCCAGAGAGACTTACACAAACTGATGCTGAGTGAAACAAGCAGGGCCAGGAGATCGTTATATACTTCAACAACAATATTATATGATGATCAATTCTGATGGACCTGGCCCTCTTCAGCAGTGAGATGAACCAAATCAGTTCCAATGGAGCAGTAATGAACTGAACCAGCTACGCCCAGAGAAATAACTCTGGGAGATAACTAAGAATCATTACATTGAATTCCCAATCCCTATATTTTTGCCTGCCTGCATTTTGGATTTCCTTCACAGGCTAATTGTACAATATTTCAGAGTCCGATTCTTTTTGTACAGCAAAATAACGGTATGGTCATGTATACTTATTGTATGTCTAAATTATACTTTAATATATTTAACATCTACTGGTCATCCTGCCATCTAGGGGAGGAGGTGGGGGGAAGGAAGGGAAAAATTGGAACAAAAGGTTTGGCAATTATCAATGCTGTAAAATTACCCATATATATAACTTATAAATAAAAAGCTATTAAAAAATAAAATAAAATAAAATGAAATGAACTGGACAAGGGAAAAAATATATATATATTGGATTAGTTGCTAGGGAAGGGGAGGGAAAAGGGAGGAAAAATTTTGCAATACAAAGTTTTGCAAGGGTCAATTTGCAAGTTTTTAAAAATTATGTATATGTTTTGAAAATAAAATATTTTAAAATAAAAAAAAGAATCAAGTCCATAATTGTATCATAAAAGTAATTTGATAGTATCATTCATTTTCTTATTTTTCTTCAAAAAATTATATAATATTCAAATTAAATTTACTTTAATAAAAATCTACCTTCAAATTTAAAAAAATTAAGTTAGTTCCATTTATTCCTATGCTTTCTAATGCTTTTCATAGAAATGAGTATTGTATTTTGTCAAGTTTTTTCCTGCATCTATTAAAATGTTACTTTTTGTTGATTTTTCTATGTTAACTATGTTTTTTGCCCTGTAAATATGCTTCTAATTTTCCTAACACTGAACTACTCCTACCTTCCTGTTATAAATCCAGTCTGGTCATAATACATGATCTATATATTACTACAATTTCCTTGACAACATTTTATTTAAATTTTTTGCATCTATATTTATTAGGAAAAACGATGCATAGATTTCTTTGTGTTTGTTTTTTTTTTTTTTAAGTCTCTGTAGTTTCAGTTTCAAGACCACATTTGTCACAGAAGCAATTTCATGGGTCTTCTTTATTTTTTTCAAACAGTTCACCTAGCATTGTAATTAAAAATTACTTAAATGTTTGGTAAATTAAACTTATAAATCCATCTGATCCTGAAGTATTTTTTTTTCTTGGGGAATTTATTCATGATTTGTTCCATTTCTTTTTTTTAAGAAAGGGTTATTTAAATATTCTGTTTGCCATTCTGTTAATCTAGGCAATGTATATTTTTGTAAATAACTATCCATTTATTGGCACATAGTTGGGAATTTGTTTTGCTGTGCTGTGTATATTTATAGAAAGTGTTTCAGGGCAGCTAGTTGGTGCAGTGGAGCACCAGCCCTGAAGACAGGGGGACCCGAGTTCAAATCTGATCTCAGGCACTTAACAATTCTTAGCTGTGTGACTAAGTCAGTTAATCCCAAGTGCCCCAGCAAACCCAGGGAGAGAGAGGATTTTATTTTTTGCTTATTTTGTTAAGTTATAATGTTGTTATTTGGTTTTCTGGAGGCCTTTGAGCAGCCTTTGTTTCAGTAGATTAATCACCATAAGAACAGCCAGATGTTAAAGTTCAAATCCTTTATTATCTCCTTCACAGTCTAGTTTCCTTGCCTGGAACCCAGCTAGCTTTCTGGAGAGCCTTTCAGACCAGCCTTGGTCTCAGTTGGGGAAGTGCAGGAAGCCAGGCCAGTCACAGTGGTGATGAAAATGGAATTGAATCTGGCTCCTTGGCTCCAAGAACTTGGGCTCCTGCCTCCAGTCCTCTTGTCTTCTCTGGCTCTCTCTCCAAGCCTCTCGGTCCCCCAAGAGAGCCACCAAGAACCTGACCGAAGATGGAATGAATCTTGTCCAGTCCATGCTGGCTGTTATGTATTCCATTATCATAGGTGTGAATCTTGTGGAACTATATTAAATACTAAGTACATGAACTGAACTAGAGAACTATTAAGCACCATGCTAAACTAGATAACCATTGTTCTTTATCAATTCCACTGACTTAACACCTTGTAAGAATCCTTGTGTCAGAGTTCTGGCCCATTACATTAAGTGAAGGGAAATTGAGGACAGCAGACAGGAGAGGCAATTATAAAGAAAAAAATGTTTTTCATGTCTAATATATGGTTGATGGTATGAGTCTGAAGCTTAAGAGAGATAAAGCTAAAACCTGCATAGAAGTGATAATCAAACCTGTGTGTAAAGAATTTACTGAGAGAGAATGTATATGCAAAGAGAAGATTGGCTTAGGAAAAAGGCAAAATTAGGGGAGCTAATATGAATAATAAGCCAGAAAAGAAAGAAGTAGTCAAGCAGAAGAGCAGCAATACACTAACACATATAGAGAAGAGAGTATTTAGGAGGGTGGTAGAAATGTCAAATGCTATAAAGAGTACAAAAAGAATGAGGAGAGGGGGGAAAAAAAACACAGGATTTCATAATATGCCATTTGGAACTTTGAAAAGAGTTGAATGAAGAATTGAAAAGTCAGACTGTAAAGGATTGAGAAGTGAAAGAAGAAGAAGAAGACAGTAATATGTGTAAACATTGGAGTTTAGTTGAGAAATGAGAGGCAGGATGATAGTGTAAAGGGATAGAAGAATTTAGTGAGGGCTTTTAAAATATAGAGGATATGAACTGATACAAAGTGAAGTGAGCAGAACCAGGACAACAATATCTACATAGTAATAGTAATATTTTAAGGATGATCGACCATGAAAGACTTAGCTACTCTAATCAAGATAATTCCAACAGATTAATTAAAAAACCCTCCCATGTCCAGAGAGAAAACTGATGAAGTCTTGAATACAAATTAAAGCATTTTTTAAATTTTATTTTTCTCGTATGAGTATTTTCTTTTGCAACAATTCTAACATGGAAATGTTTTGCATGGGTTCGCATGCATAGTCTATATCACACTGCTTGCCTTCTCTTTTTTAAATTTTATCATTATAGCTTCTTTTGCAAACATATGCATGGGTAATTTTTCAACACTGACCCTTGCAAAACCTTCTGTTTCAACTGTTCCCCTCATTCCTCCCACGCCCTCCCCTAAATGGCAGGTAGTCCAATACATTTTAAATACATTAAAGTATATGTTAAATCCAATATATATGTATATATATTTATACAGTTATCTTGCTGCATAAGAAAAATCGGATCTAGAAAGAAAGAAAACTGAGAAGGAAAACAAAAATGCAAGCAAACAATAACAGAAAGAATGGAAATGCTATGTTGTGGTCCACACTCATTTCCCATAGTTCTTTCTCTGGGTGTAACTGATTCTCTTCTTTACTGAACAATTGTAACTTATCTGAATCATGTCATTGTTGAAAAGAGCCACATCCATCAGAGTTGATCATCTTATAATCTTGTTGTTGCCATGTATAATGATCTCCCAGTTCTGCTTATTTCACTTAGCATCAATTCATATAAGTCTCTCCAGGACTCTCTGAAATCATCCCGTTGGTCATTTCTTACATAACAATAATATTCCATTACAGCACCCATACAGCATAATTTATTCAGCCATTCTCCAATTGATGGGCATCCATTTAATTTCCAGTTTCTAACCATTACAAAAAAGGGCTGCCACAAACATTTTTGCACATGTGGGTCCCTTTCCCTTCTTTAAGATCTCTTTGGAATATAAGCTCAGTAGTAACACTGCTGGATCAAAGGGTACACTGCTTGCCTTCTCAAAGGACAGGGGAGAAGAGGCAGAGAAAAAATTTGGAACTCATTTAAAAAGAAAAATTCTAAAAATTGCCCATGTAATTTGAAAATATTTACAAAAGAAAATTATAGTAAAAAAATGGAGGAGACAGGTATGTTTATAGGAAAGAAAAAACAGCAAAAGTGAAGAGAGATAAAAGGGAATTATGAGGGCGATTTGCCCTCATAAGGGAAGTATGTGAAGATACATGTATAGGAACATGTCTTGGTAAAGAGTTCTTCATGACACTGAATTAAAGCAGAGGATAGGGATATGTGAAGGGGTTTTGAGATGTAGAAGGAAAAAAAAGGACCTCAACACTGATAGCTTTTATTTTTTCAGTCCCAGATAGTAGAAATCTATAAAGCAAAGTGGCTAACTGAAAAAGATGAAGGGAAGGCATGGGTTATTTGAAGAGAGCAAAAACAATATGAAATAGCCCTCTTGGGAAGTATGACAGAGAATCAATTAAGAAAATAGGATTGCTTGGCTGTAGGGATTGAGATTAACAAAACTGAAGATTAGAAGGTTTAGAAAGATAGAGAGTATGGTGGGAACAAGGGATTCCTGATAAGTGGCTAATGTTTCATTGTAGTGAAAGACATCATGGTCAAAAGCTCATTGTAAAGAAGCAAATGTCTCATACCTGGGGAGTAGCTAAACAAGCTGTGGCACATGCATGCAATGGAATATTACTGTATGACATGAAACAAGGTATAAGAATTCAGGAACATGGGAATTTTTTAAGAAAAAGCTGTACATGGGGAAAAATAAACTCCCAAACAAAAACTGTGGCATTATAATAAATAAATACATCCTTGAAAGATTTTTTTTTTAAATACACTTACCTCTCTTCACTGGTCAAATGAGTCAATTACTCAACAAGTATTTATTAAAAACTTACTGTGACACATGCTATGCTAACATAGTCCCTGTACATGGAATAGGTTAGATTCAAAGGTGTTTGACAAACCCAAAGACACCAGTTTCTGGGATAAGAATGCATTATTTGACAAAAATTGCTGGGAAAATTGGAAATCAGTATGGCAGAAACTAGGCATTGACCCTCACTTAACACCGTACACCAAGATAAGATCAAAATGGGTTCATGACCTAGGCATAAAGAATGAGTTTATAAATAAATTGGAAGAGCATAGAATAGTTTACCTCGCAGACCTGTGGAAGAGGGAGGAATTTATGACCAAAGAAGAACTAGAGATCACTATTGACCACAACATAGAAAATTTTGATTATATCAAATTGAAAAGTTTTTGTACAAACAAAACAAATGCAAACAAGATTAGAAGGGAAACAATAAACTGGGAAAACATTTTTACAATCAAAGGTTCTGATAAAGGCCTCATTTCCAAAATATATAGAGAATTGACTCTAATTTATAAGAAATCAAACCATTCTCCAATTGATAAATGGTCAAAGGATATGAACAGACAATTCTCAGACGAAGAAATTGAAACTATTTATAGACATATGAAAATATGCTCCAAATCATTATTAATCAGAGAAATGCAAATTAAAACAACTCTGAGATACCACTACACACCTATCAGATTGGCTAGAATGACAGGGAAAGATAATGCGGAATGTTGGAGGGGATGTGGGAAAAAATACATTGTTGGTGGAATTGTGAACACATCCAGCCATTCTGGAGAGCAATTTGGAACTATGCTCAAAAAGTTATCAAACTGTGCATACCCTTTGATTCAGCAGTGTTTTTACTGGGCTTATACCCCAAAGAGATACTAAAGAAAGGAAAGGGACCTGTATGTGCCAAAATGTTTGTGGCAGCCCTGTTTGTAGTGGCTAGAAGCTGGAAAATGAAAGTATGTCCATCAATTGGAGAATGGTTGAGTAAATTGTGGTATATGAATGTTATGGAATATTATTGTTCTGTAAGGAATGACCAGCAGGATGAATACAGAGAGGCTTGGAGAGACTTACATGAACTGATGCTGAGTGAAATGAGCAGGACCAGGAGATCATTATATACCTCAACAACGATACTGTTTGAGGATGTATTCTGATGGAAGTGGATCTCTTCGATAAAGAGAACCTTAATTGATCAAAGATGGACAGAAGCAGCTACACCCAAAGAAAGAACACTGGGAAATGAATATAAACTGCTTGCATTTTTGTTTTTCTTCCCGGGTTATTTATATCTTCTGAATTCAAATCTCCCTGTGCAACAAGAAAACTGTTCGGTTCTGCACACATATATTGTATCCAGGATATACTGTAACCTATTCAACATGTAAAGGACTGCTTGCCATCTGGGGGAAGGGGTGGAGGGAGGGAGGGGAAAAATTGGAACAGAAGTGAATGCAAGGGATAATGCTGTAAAAAATTACCTTGGCATGCATTCTATCAATAAAAAGATATTAAAAAAAAAAAAAACCATAGTCCCTGTACTCAGAAAACTCAGTCTAAAAGGGAGAAAACATGCAAGTAATTATATGCCTACAAAATATACATAGTATAAATTCAAGGAAGGCACTAGAAATGCCAGGAACAATCTCTTACAGAAGATAGAATTTAAGTTCAGTCTGATAGAGGTAGCTGGAGGTTAGAAGAAAGAATATTCCAAGCATAGGAGATAATCCTAAGTAAATAAGCACTGAATCAGGAAATAGAATGCCAAGTATATAAGGAATAAGTTGGTCAGTGATCACACAATATGTGAATAGAGTAAAAGTTGAGACAGAAAAATAGAAAGGGGCCAGGGTATGAAGAGCATTAAATGTCGGGGGGATTTTGTATTTGATCCTAAAAAAATTCATCAGAATTGAAGTAGGAGTGATGATCTGTACTTTAGGAAAATCTTCCAATTAGAAAAAACGAAGTGGATAGAGACACAGAGAAACCAAGCAAAAAATTAATAGTCCAAGCACAAGATATCAAAGAGCCTATTTGAGAGTGCTAGTTCTGGGAGTAGAAAAGGATTATTGTGAAGACAGAAATGACAACAGTTGACAATCAATGAGATATATAGGATGGGTACAAATGAAGAGTAGAATATGATACCCAAGTTGCAAACTTAGATGAGTGGGAGACTGGTGGTACTCTAAGAGTACTCTAAGTTGTGAAGTAGAGAGCTTTTCTTGAGAAAGATAATGAATTCAAATCTGAATGTGTTGAGATTAAGATGTCTATTGGACAACCATGATGAAATGTTCAAAAGAAACAGATAATGGGAGACCAGAAGTCAATAGAGATTGTGAAGATATCATCTACCTAAGGATGATAAATGAAATCATAGGAACTAATCAGATCACCAAGAGAAATAGAATAAATGTTCTCAACACAGAGAGTTGAGATAAACCCAGAATAACCTGGACAGAAGTATTCAGCAAAGAAGACTAGGAAAGAACAATTAGAAAAATAGGAGAACCAGTATACAGTAATGTCATGGAAACCTAGAGAGGGGAGAGAGTATCAATGAGCAAAAAGTAATTAACAGTGACAACAGCTTTAAAGAGGTCAACAGGGATAAGAATTGAGAAATGTTGTTTAACTTGCCATTTTCCTCTTTGAAAGTCCTGTACCTAACACAGTACCTCACACACAGAAGGTATTTAATAAATGACTGTTAAATTGAGAAAAAACAATAATTAAGGATATTTAAGAATCTAGAAGTATAACAGCCTTCTATTTTATTAGGATGTCTTCCAGTTCAAATGTAAAATTCCATGACTATATAAAGTAGTGCTTTCCAAACTAGAATTTATTCCTGACAGGTAAAAATGTCTCAATTTTCAATCCCTAAACATTACAGTCTCCAAAGCAAGCAAGTAAAGGGACTTCTGGTCAAAAAAGGCATAAAGCAAGTTCAAATTTTTGCCTTTTTCTCTAACTAATAAAAACCAAGGGTGTAGACCCTTAGAAGTTTGTAAGACTAGAGTTCCATCATTTGCAGTAAAAATTTTAAATGTTATAAAATACAAGGAAGTAGGTGGTGCAACGAATAAAGCAACAGCCCTGGAGTCAGAAAAACCTGAGTTCAAATTTGACCTCAGATACTTTCTAGCTATTGATACCTGGGCAAGCCACTTAACGTTTCTGTTCCCCTCTTCCACAAAAAAAAAAAAAAAAAAATACACATACACACATACACACACGAAATAAAACTGATTAAGTGTTTGAATAAATTATATTTAACATTTATTTTAATGTCAACATGATGACTGAGTAAATTAAGTATACAAATCTCCATTGCTCAAGAAGGTAACTTCATACTTAAAAGAGCTATGATCTCTTCAGTGTGACATTTTTTCAAAGCAAAAAAGTAATTTAGGTTAGGATTATGGTGTTTTTCTTCTTTAATATATAATGGTTCTCTCTGTGGGAGCAGGTTTCTTGGGGAGGTTTTCTGGAGGCAGCTTTAGTTTCAGTTAAAAGTAATAATTACTCCAAACGCAGCCAGGTGATAAAAGTTCAAACGTTTATTTTTTATCTCTTTCCTTGGGCCCGGTTTGCTTAGAGGCCTATCTCTCTGCTTGGTTCCAAGAGCTCTTGCAGTTGTCGTTTGCCTCTGCTTTCTTCAGCCTCTAGCCAGCAGAAAGATGGAAGATGGAATGAATCTCTCTTGCCTCCGAGAGAGGGCTTCTGGCTCTCAATTTCCCAGAGTGCTGAATGTGATTTCACCTCCTGCGTCTCCTTAACTGAACTGACTCTCCCCTCTCAATCTTTTCAGTTAAACTCCCAACTGAGCCTCTGTTCTCTTTTTATATATGATCTCCCAAAGGTTGACTCCTCCCCTCCGAGGGAAGGATTAAGGGAGATGTGAATTCACAAAGTTACAAAGTTAACTTTTGTGAATCTCCCATCTTTGTGAACTCCAATGAGTACTTAAATACTTCTTGTTTATATGAGCTCCCAAAAGGTGTGAACACAAGCATTGTTTCCATTAGTTCCACTTAGTACCTTGTTTCTTCTGGCCCATAACATCTCCTTGTTCTTAGTGAACCATGCTAAATTAGATAACTATTGTCTCTATCAACCCTAATGACTTTACACTTTGTAAGGATTCCAACATAGGATATTACATCCTAACAAAGAGAGCTAACCAAAACTATTATAGGATTCTTTGGAAAATATAGTATTTTCATAAACATGAAATCTCTCTATCACTATGCTGTGGCAGAACTGGCTTTATGAATAATAGCTGAAAACATTCACTACCTGATGGCCAACTTTTAGTGATTAAAACCTTTCCAAACCTAAGTAGCCAAGTCCTCTCCTGAGAAAATCTACACCAAACACATATATGGAAAAATTTCAGACATAATGGGGTCTTCTAGAGCTTATCCACAAATAAGTTTTCAAAAATCCAAGATCATCATCATATCAAAATAAGACATCAGTGTAAGATATTAATATAGATAAGTGATTTTAGATATAGTCAACAATTATTAACATATACTTTCAATTTCCCCTAGATTTTCAAGTTCAAATACTGTATCTAACCCTCCTAGAAGTGAGGCAGGAGGACAAACTACAGTCCCTTCCCCTGATGATATCACAATTTAGGGAAATCTTATTCCTTTATTGTTCTCTCTTTCTGCCATCTTCTCTTATAAATGTATTTTGGTCTTTCCTCCACAACAACATAAAAAGGAAGTCTAATACACAATATGAAATAGAAAGTTATGGCTGTGATTTGATAGCTAAAAGGTGGCCAGCTCCTGTCTAGGAATCAAGAAAGCAAGAGTGAAAAGTAAACAAGAGCAGTTTATATGTCCACTGAGGTACAAACATTCTATACAGAATTTAGTGTGATCTCTCAATATTCAATGGAAATAATACTTTAGTTAAAAAATAAAGAAAATAATGCTTTCAGTATAAAATATTACTTTTTTATAAGTAAAATTCCTTCACAGATATATGAAAGAAATCAAACTTATTCTTCCCGTCCCCAAAAGGAAGAAAAAGGCACAAAGGCCAGAAGTTACAAAAATGTAAATTTAGACTGGATACAACATCCTAATAATGAGAATGACCAAACTAGAATAGACTTCTTTCAGAAATACCAGGTTCTCCCTTATTGAAGGTCTTCAGACAAAAGCTGGATAACCACATGTTGGTATAACGATAAATGATAGAGAGCTATTGATATCTTCAATCTTTAGTAGACTTCAAAGTCTACTAAAAATAGGAATAAAAGTTGTACTCAGGAATGATCAACCAAAAAGAATCAATTTTACAAAAAAGTATAAAATACGTTATTTTTTATCAAATATGTCTTTTCAAAATCTAGTGATAATTATGTAAGATGTATTGGAAAATTTATATATTTTTTTCTAATTTATATTATGTCATTAGCTATTCAATAGAGTTATAAAACTTATATAAAAGTTATATAACAGAAAATTACATTAATTTCTTGGAAAAAAAGTTAATTTATCAAGGAAGATTAAGCACATTATTATTAAGCTGCAGATTTTACACAGATTTAAGCCCAGACCTACAATAAGATAAACTTCCAGTTTTCAAACTTCTTCCACCAATGCATATTAATAACTCTTGTATCTCAGTCTTAAAGAATTAACTGGCACTAAGAAGTTAAATATCTTTTCTATAGTTACAGAATAAGAACATCACAAAGGTAGGAATTTAACCAGGACTTCCTGACATCAAAGTCCTTGAATCACTATGATATGCTGCCTTCTATTTTAAAATTACTACAAAAATATGCATTGTTTTCAACAATAAGATACACACACAAACACTCACAAACATATATACAAGTATCATATGTAATGATATATATGTGTGAGACACACTCACATATCCTAACTAAAAACAGTTGCTTAGGAATAATGCTAAAGATGACCAACTCCTGATTACAAAACCAAATGATCTAGTCAACAGTTTAAACATCTTCAATAATGTTTCCCTAATAAGTACATCTTAATAAAATGTGATATTATGTAATTTGTGACATACTATGAACTGTTTATTTTGTAAATAAGATATTAAGTCATTTTCCTTAAGCAAAGATCTAACAACTCTGTGACGTCCCATCTCAATCAATGTCAGGAGTTTCCTATTGCTTCTAGAACAAAATATAAACTCGCCTTTTAAAGTTTTTAAACCCCCTACTATACAACCCAGTCCCAATTTTTTCAGATTAAGCACCATCTTCTGCATGAAGCATTTGTAAATTCCAATCCATTAGTGTCCTCTCTCAAACTACTTTGTATTTAACTATTTATATATATTTATTCACTGTATATTTTTGCAATGTGTGTACCCACACAAAGACACACAATTTTATAGATACACACACATATATATGTTAAATGTCATTTTTGTCCCTTAAAATAGTTTTTATATACACAAAGAACTACAGAGAACCCGTTAATATGTATCTAACCTTCTATTAACATTAGAGTACAAATTGCTAGTCCAGGGGCCATAAAATTAATATATAGCATCTGAATATAAAAAATTTTAAGTACCTGTCCCAGTCATCATCCCCAGTTCTTCTTCTCCATGACCGTTCTGCACCAGGTTTATCAAACTGATCAAAGTCATCATCTGTAAAGAAAACTTAATTAAAAATAGTTCTTACCAGAATAAAACATGTATAATGCAAAAAAAATCTAAAGCAAGTAATAAAGAATTTTGGAAATCTATATAAAAGTTTATTATGAACTCTATATTTTTCAGTCTAATATAAAAGTTTGAAAAAGCTAATCAGCAATAATTAAGGTACTATTAGAGGAATACAATTCTTTATTTGGCACCATTGAGTGTAAGAAAATATCACTAAGTATAGGCACTGACTAGAGAAAATTGTGGCTTTGTAAGAAAAAATTTAGGGGAAAAAAAAAACCAAGGAAAATAACACAATGAAAAGAACATCATATTTAAGATCATAAGATCCAGATTTAAGTCCTAGTTTATCAGTTATGTGACCTATTTCTCCCCTCTGAACCTCAATTTCCTCATCTGTATAACACAGATAACAAGTTATTAGGAGGATCAAATAAGAATATATAGAAAGCACTTTGTAAACTCTAAAATGCTATACAAAATCTAAACTATTTCTTATTTTCTAAAAAATGAATAAAATGGACATACTCTCTATGAGAGGGAATTTCAACTGTATCCTGCTTGGAAAATAAAACAAAGTATGTAAATTTTATGGAGGAGATTAGCAGCAAACATTCTTCCCCAAAGGGGCTGCAGGTTTATGATAGCTAAGATAGAAGTCTGACCAAAGAATATGGAAAAAAATATCTTGGGCTTGTTAATAACATAAGGTGAAACTGAGACAACATACAATCAAGTTCTATACTTTCTTATTTCATAACACCAAAGAGATTAAGAAAGGAAGAAAAGAAGCATTTATTAAATGCCTATTATGTGCCAGGTACTTTACAAATATTATATCATTTGATCCTTACAACAAGTCTGGGAAGATGGTGCTTTTATCATCATTTTTTTACAATGAAGAAAGTGAATCAAACTGAAGTTAAATGATTTGCCCAAAGTCACACAGCTAGTAAGGATCTGAGGCCAGACTTGAATTTGTGTCTTCCTGATTCCAGGTCCAGCATTCATTACACTCCACCAGCTGGATAAAGTAATTGGAATCCATGGTGAAAAGCGCTCAAGAACAGCAAATTTTAGTTTGGACTAAACAGAATGAGAAAAACTGAGAAGTAACAGCCACAGAATAATAATGACAATAATATCTATAAATTTATTCTTAAGTGACTCTTTACTTTCAATATGCACTTAAACCAAAATTTTGCTTACTAAATTTCAAACTTTTCCTAATTTCTTTTCCCTCTGCTGCTTATAGACAGACCAAATAAGAAGCAAAATCAAAAGTGGAATCCACTTCGCGCCTCTGATTCAAAATTGGGGGCTTCACTCATCATACCATACTGGCTCATTTCACTTATATTCCAAATGCAACTTCTTCATCTTCGAGATATAAGACTGGCCACAAAAGACAAATGTGTTCTAGAATTCTTTCTACTTCCACTCTATTCTCCAAAACGGAAATGCAAACACACACACACACACACACACACACACACACACACACACACAACACACACACACACACACACACACACACTGACATTCATTCATAAGACCCGACTACTATTTGCTCTTTTTCTACTAAAAAACAAAACAATAAATTACATACCCTGAAAAGATAAAAAGACTTGAGTTTATTCTACAATGCCACCAGGTTTTTGTTGTTCAAGTGTCACATAAACTGGATTTTTAAAAAATAGCCAAATTTCTCTTCCAGTCATTTTGACAAAGAAACTTTCTCAACATTAAAAAAAATCTATTTTAATATTTTCAAAATGCCTTTGAAGGCAGCATGGAAACAAGAGTAAATGTGAGGTTCTGCCATATTAAAAATGGTGATCATTCAATCCACTGGAGCCTTACTTCTTGATAGTAATCCTTTGACCATAATTGAAGAACTCAAAAAGAACAGAAAGGAAGGTCTTTCAAAAGGCTTTGAAAAATTCTCCTAGTACAACCTGCTTACTTAGAGGGTATAGATTCATACTAAGAAGGTGAATGAATATGCTTGGATTTCAAAAAAAAGAGATATAAAAGAATTCCTAAATCTGGTCCAACCCCATCTTCTCATACAACATAGCTCTTTCTATTTGGTTGGCCTATTTCAGCAATACAAAACCATACATCTAAATAGGGCATTTAAACCCCTTCAGTGAATAAAATTCAAAAATCCAGTTCTACTATATTTTTTTCTACAATAAGTATCATCTAAAGTATCTGGGGGAAAAAAAAAAAAGCTAATGTCGAAGTATCTACAGAAACACTCGCTTAGAAGCAAACAACTTATGACACTTTTCCACTCCAAATCATATGCATACTTCCTTCTATTTTAATCCCTGTTCATTTCCCACCAGTCCCTTCTTTTTCCTCTGCTTTTTAGATCTGTCATAGATTTTCCAGTAGTGCACAAGGACACTGCTTAACCACACTGGCAATCAAAATTACAGAGATGCTGACCTCTGAACTAAATGGAGGTTCTAAGGATGAAAGAGCTGACTTTGAGGAGAGGGAAAATAGAAAAGAAAACCACCAAGATTTGCAATCAATATAACTGCCAAGACAAAGGTCATAGCAAAGGATCCAAACAGCAACTGCATGTGACTAAATTAAAGATGAACTGGTTTTTTTTTTCATTTTTAGAAAAAGAAAAGGGGGACCAGGAAGGGAGTTTAGATTCTGAAGGGTTTAGATTCTGAAAGAAACATTAAAATTCCCAAAATGTTGCAAAAATTGTTTGAAAACACAAAAGCATAAAAAGAATGATTGACAACTATTGTTCAATTTAGCTTTATTGACAAAAGTGTGAGTTAGATAAAATAACTTCTAAAAACAAAGTAGCATGTAACTTTAAAAAAAGCTAAAGTATAGGTTTTCATGTTATATTATCAAGCATTCACCATATATTTTATATAACCTTCACATACACACACACAGAGAAGATGATCTGTCAAACACCTCACTGAATTAATGATATAAAGCACACATTTTAAAGGATTTCAAGGAGGATTTAAGTACCATAAACAGACTATATTTAATAATTTTATCTAGATACCCATTATTTAGAACTCGTAATCCCAAATAGTAAACCAACTTTAAAAAAATCTTCAGGGGCAGCTAGGTAGCTAGGTAGTGCAGTGGATAGAGCATCAGCCCCGAAGTCAGAAGGACGCAAGTTCAAATCTGATCTCAGACACTTAAAACTTCCTAGCTATGTGACCCTCCCCTAGGCAAGTCACTTAACCCCAATTGCCTCAGAGAAAAAAAATATAATAATAAAAATAATCTTTAAAAAAGGTTTTAAATAAATTGACAGACAAGAGAAAAAGGGGGCAGAACTATGATTTCATAGGTTTGGGGAACTCCTGGTATAATTAATGGAATTTGGAAATATTTGGTATATGCCAAACAAGGTGGCTCTGCTTCTAACCACAGTCATCTCTGAGGGGGAGCAATCCTTATAAATAAGGGGCCAACCATTAATGCTATCACCATACTCTGAACCCTGCTAATTAGGGAAGCCCATGATCTCTGTGGACAATAGTGCCTCTGAGACCACCAATCCTTCTAGCCCAGATCCTGAAGCCATCAGCCATCATCTTGGTGAGCAACCTTTGTGAAGAAAATATAACCTGGTACTTAAATTTTGTTTTCTTTCTTATTTTTTTAATCTGATTTTTCTTGTGCAGCAAAATAATTGTATAAATATGTATGTTTATTTTGGATTTAACATACATGTTTAATGTGTTTAACATATATTGGATTACATGCCATCTAGAAGAGAGGGTGAGGGGAGGGGGGAAATTGGAATACAAGGTTTTTCAAGGTCAATCCTTGCATGTTTTGAAAATAAAAAATTTCAATTAAAAAAAAAAGCAACCTGGAAACTGCATCCCTCTTTCCCTGAATAATCAAAACTACAGAAGAGCCAGAAAACAAAGTCTTCACCAACAAAGTCCTTTCCTAGGCAATATTAAATGATACAACATCAAAAACTGATAAGATTGTTTCACTGGATATGACAATAAAAGAGATGCATTACTTTTTGCTGCTGCATACTGAGATCATGGGACCTTTCTATCTGACTTGCAGTTGAAACCTTCTCTAAGTATTATCTCCCCCATTAGAATATTAACTCCTTGGGAAAACAATGTTTTGCTTTTTTCTATTTGTATCTCCAGTACTTAGTACTAATTTGCATGTACTACATGCTTAACCTAGAGCATGTTTTTTCATTCATTCCCATACAAAATGTTTCCTAGTAACACTGTATAACTCAATTTAACAAATATTTCAGCTAATCAATGGTGTTATTTCAATCTCTTTCATCAGTATGCTATAGTGGAAAGAAAACTGAACTTGGAGTCAGTTCTGGAGTCAGGACTGGGATATATGTTCAAATCTCAACTCTACTTTTCTTCTTCTAGTTAACTGTGGCCCTGGACTGGTCACTTAAGCTCTCTGGGTTTTAGTTCCCTCATTTATAAAATAACAATATTGACTCAGACAATCTGAGTCTTCTGAACCAAGAAAAAATTTGAAGGATCCTTTTATCATGTAACTTAAAAAGAGACTTTAATTCTCCTGTCAGCAGTTTCCAGAAGCACTTTCAAACATATTAGTGAGTGAGTGACTGGATGAAATCTACCTTAAATATGTATGTATGTATGTGTGTGTGTGTGTGTGTGTGTGTGTGTGTGTGTATTTTTTCCCCAGAATGTTAGCTTGTTAATTTGATGAGTTCTTAACATCTTAACATAAATTATTAATAAAGACACTTTTCCTAAAGATCCTAGGTGCTCATTTAAAAAATTTCTTACAGATGGGTTTGTTCATTCAACAATTAAGTGCCTACCATGTCACACTAAGGATCCTGGTCCCAAAGGAAACACTCCCTATTTTTAAGTAGTTTAAAACTCAATTTCAACATATTAAAAACAATATATACAAAGTGATTTGGATGATAGAACAATCAGAGACAAGCTACAGGTAAGAGGTACTTGAACTGAGATCCATTTTTGGAGATTCCAAGAACCAGAGGTGAGAAGGGGAAAAAAATCTGATGACAAAAGGCAGCTTATAAAAAGATACAAACACAGGAGATAAAATATGAATGAGAGACAGCAAGTAATTTGGCTGAAACATAGAGCCTATGAATTGAAATAATGTGTAGTAAGTGTAAAAAGAGGTAGATTGGTTAAAGATTCCAAACAAGAGAGTCACTAGAGCATTTGTATGGTTAATGGATTAGAGAAGGAACACACTTGAAGCAGGCAGAAGATTTGTAGTTCCTGCAAGAATCTAGGTACAAAGTTAAAAGAAACTTATTAGGGAAGTGGTTACAAATAAAGAAAAGTAAGCAAACTCACTTTTGAAGTTTAAAGGAAGCAAGTAAGGATTACAGAAAGAAAGAATTATTTGTGTACATATTGCAACACCCCCAGTATAATATAAAACTCCATAAATGCAGAAACAATTTCCCATTTTGTCTATATCACCAGCATTCAGCACAATGTTTTAAACAAAGGAGGCAATATATAAATGTTTGTTAAATTGAATTGTCAGTTTAGCTACCATAAGTATTTTTATTTTTTTTCTTTTTTTTTTTTAATTTTATTTTATTTAATAATAACTTTGTATTGACAGAATCCATGCCAGGATAATTTTTACACAGCATTATCCCTTGCAATCACTTATGTTTCGTTTTTTCCCCTCCCTCCCCCCCCCCCCCCCCCCCCCCAGGATGGCAAGCAGTCCTATATATGTTAAATATGTTGCAGTATATCCTAGAAGTATTTTTATTTCTAAAAACATAAGTATACTTAACTAACCCAGGTCCTGATTACTGGCTAATTTGTGGGTGTTCACAATATAGTTTGTAACTTCCCCTAAATTGTTTTGCTAATAAGAGTGTATTAGAGGTTTCTTAGTCTAAAGCTTACATGCAAACAAATTCCAAGGTGTGTTATCTCCAAAATGAAGGCTTCAAGCAGAGTATGAAATTAGATCATAACTGAGACTCCTTCAAACACTAGGATTATGTGATTCAACTATACAACTGCAACTGAGCAGGGAATCATTCTTGAAAAAATCCAAGCAGAGCCAAGATAAAAAGATAAAGCATGTCGCAAACAATAATGACCCATATCATCACTCTCATTCCTCCTCATTTTCTAGGAACAGGACACACCTGTCTATAGGCTACAACCCTCAGCCATCAAGTCAATTTATATAGCTGCCAATTGTAATACATGATTTAAAATGTGGGGGGAAAAGAATCCTCATTATGACTCCCTATTGGCAAAATAAAAGGCGTGTCACTCACCCCAGCTCTGCCCACAAATGAAGTTTCAATAACAAAAATATCTGACCAGTTCTTCTCAACAGAGGTACAATGCACAACTTGGAAAACAACAAAGATTTACAAATCTTTACTAATACACATGAGAGAAAAAAGCAGGAAAAGAAGATCAAAGTATTATAGTTTACAATGAAGAAGAAAAATCCTTGAACTTTTAAAGGTATAGATTCTACTTCTGCTCTGGAATCTCTAATAGCCATAACTCCTATGTTTCAGTTCCAAAACCTTTAAGAAAAGATGTAATGTTATGCTTTCAAGTGCTGATCAAAAAGCCTATTATCTCTTGAAACCCTCTGAAAATTCAAATTTAAACACAGAGATTAGGAATGCAGTCAAATCTAATACAAAGTTTTCAACTTTGTTACTTCAGTGGATCTGATTGATATGAATATTGCCTTCCTGGCAGGTGAATATTGTCACCTGTGTGACTTTTTTCTATGATGTATAAGATCCTTCCAAAACTTTCTCCTTAATCTTTTTACCTTAAGGAAATATATTGAGGAATATGAGCTGTCCACTGATTACTACTCCTTCATATAGGATAGGACCACTTCCTTTCTCTGGTCATAAAGTCCTCCAATGATATACTTATGCCACTTATGCTATTCTTTGCTTAAGACAGAGCAACCTATTTAATCTATGTGCCTCTCCCCTGCACAAAGGGTAAGCCACAATTTTAATTCTTAAGAAATTGTAGTATTACATAAATCACAACTATACAGTCTCAACAAAAAATAAAAATAAAAATAGTGAATTTTGAAAAAAACAGATCCTTGTTTCAGGGGAAATTTTTAGGTCAATAAAAACACATTATTTAAAAAGTAATCCCACTTTTCCCAGGTTCAATTCTGGACCTAGTTCAGTTCACTATCTATTTGGGTTATCTGTAGAATATACTTATTGGGCTTATTCTTTGTCCACTTGGTTTTACCTGTGAAGATAGTTAAGCAAAACTTCTGACTGATAAGGGATTTGATTTAGGAAATTCTGCACCGTTCCAAGGTTTGATGTAATCAGCATGATTGGGATGTTTGGCGACAGTAACCACCAATACGGAATCCTACTTTAATTTGGACTCTCCATTGGACACCCTCCATGATCACAGAAAACATCTTGGACAAATAAATGTTTCTCTGTTTAATGCTTTACTTAAGGATCAAAGTTCTCTCTTATGTTCTATTTTTAAGGAATCTAGCATGACTTTAGCATATAAATGGGAGACAACCCATAGGATAAAAGACTTTTAAGGAAATAGTAACCAAAAAAAAATTTTCCCAAATAGGTCAAACAATGGTAAGGACAGTGGAATCTTATATGTTTTATATATTTCAATTAATTGCATAACTATTAAAATGTGATTTGTTGTAGAATATTAATCATTTTCTTTTCAAACTTTTATCAATACACTTCAGAAATTTCTCAACTTTTTGTAGATCTAGAATAATGGGCATATTGTTATAAGAGTTATTTTTATTTTCTCAGGCATTTTTCTCTGGTAATGATAAAGTCTCTGATTTTCCCCCCCAATTTTTCAAAATAATAAAACAGGCAGTAAATGCAAAACAAAACAAAACTAAACTAAACTAAACTAATAAGAAAGTACTTAACTGCCCTGGTTGAAATTTAAGCCAACTGGTCCAGATGAACTATATCTTCAGGTGCTGCCAGGTGTTACTGCTAAGCAATGTCAATAATATTTGAAAAACTATGGAAAGTAAGGTATACCACAAGAATGGAGAAAAGAAAATATATGAATTTAAAAAGAAAGAAAGAAAGAAAGAAAAGAACAAGTTTTTAATTATAAGCCACTAAGTATGTAACTTCAATATCTGGGGAAATGTTATATTAAATATGTCAAACATCTAAAAAGGGAAGCAGTGATGATAAAGAGACAGCAAGGCTTCATCAAGAATAGGCCAAGTTATTAGTAGATGAGAGGAAAGCCATCAACATGCATTACCTAGATTTTAACAAAGTTTTTGAAAAAATATCTTGCAGACATATATTTGGGGACATGGGCAATGAGAAATTCTTTTTACTTAACTATAACTATTTGTTACAAGAATTTGTTTTTTTTTTCCAATGGGGAGAGGAGAGAGCAAAAAAATGCTTACTTAAAAATAAGTTTTGGGGCAGCTAGGTGATGCAATGGATAGGGCATCAGCCCTGAAGTCAGGAGGACATGAGTTCAAATCTATCTCAGACATTTAACACTTCCTAGCTGAGTGACCCTGGGCAAGTCACTAAAACCCAAATGCCTTAGGAAAAAAAAAAGTTTTAAAACACCCAAAAAAATCATTGTGGAGAAAACAGAAAGAAAAGAATTAGACAGTAATATGAATAGATGTATTCAGAATTGCTTGGACAGCCAGACTCAAAGAATATTTGAATGGGTCAATGTCAACATGGCACTAGGTCTCCAGTGGAGTACCCCCAAAGATCTGTGATCTGCCTTATATTATATTAAAAATTTTATCAATGATTTTAATAGATATAGGAGATGATCATCAAATATGCAAAGGACACAAAACTAGAAAAGATAGTTCATATGCTCATGATAAAGTTAAGAACACCAAAATGGATCTTGACAGTCTAGAGAAGAGGGT
Source organism: Antechinus flavipes (assembly GCF_016432865.1). Lineage (NCBI taxonomy): Eukaryota > Metazoa > Chordata > Mammalia > Dasyuromorphia > Dasyuridae > Antechinus > Antechinus flavipes. Next base: position 85,146,126 of record NC_067402.1, read on the forward strand.
CAGCAAACTAAAGTCTGCAGCCAATGAGGACAAGCTGGCTTTTAAGCAGGATGCTGGCCAAGAGCTAAGAATATTTTCTGCATTTTTAAATAAAATTTTATTGCACTTTAAAATGTAAAAAAAACTAATTAGCTCTTGGCTAGATTTGGGCTTCAGGCCAATGGTATGCCTAGGCTACAACATTATATTTAATATAGTAAGAAGAAATTCAATAATGGTAAATGTACAGGTTTATACTTCAAAAAAATATCAACTGCATAAGCATGAGATGCAGGAAAGATGGTTAGAAAGCATTTTTTCTATAAAATATCTCAGTTGTGGCATCTTTTAAGGAATCTTATGTAATTTTTGACATACATGACACCTTTTTAGTATATAACTTCAAAGGTCATATTCTACTCTATTGAATAAAATATTTTTAAAAACCATTAACAAGCAATAATTATAGTAGGATTTTTTTTATATATTCCCTACATCTTTCAGTCAATCATATGTTGATAAAGGGCTCTGCACAGTTAAAGTGAATATTCACACTGAAGACATCATAAATCCATGAGTATTTATATTACATTTATATAAGGATTCAATTAAATTCAACATTTATGAAAACCCAATAGGCTTTGGTAACAAGTGGAAGGGAGAGAAGAAAAGACAAAAACTTCTGACCTCAGGCTTACCTTCATCTTCTACTGAGGATTATAATAAGACTACAGATACATAAAAAGAAAATTTGGAAAAAAGAAAATGAGCACTGGTGACTTGGGAGAAGGCAGGTCAGAAAAGTTTTGCTGACAAATGAGTGACACCTGAGCCATTAAAGAAGATAAGGATTCGGGAAGGCAAAAATGAGGAGGTGACAAAATAGATAAGATTATTAGACTAGGATTCAGGAAGATCTAAACTGAAATATAGCCTCAGGCACTTAGTAGCAGTATGAAGCTGAGCAAGTCACATAACTATCTCCTCAATTTCCTCACTCCTAAAATAACGATAATAATAGCACCTACATCCAAAAGTTGTTTGCAAACCTTTATTAAAGTTATATACAGATGCTAATTGATATTATTAGGAAGACAAGGAAAGTGAAGGAAAAGAGAGAAAAAAGATAGTGATAGAAAGGTAAACCCATCCATAAAGGTCAAATAGCAGGAAGAACCACCATTGGGAACATTATTCTAACCTCCCTTAGTCTAAGTTGCTTTACTACTCACAGTGCTTAAATGAAAGTCAACTCTATTACTTCTAAAGAAATGAAAGATGACCAAGATTACTATCCACACTACCACCACCTCCTAAATCCTCCAGGCCTTCTGTCTTTGCTATTTTTATGAATGCTCTTTCATTTTAATTTCTTAAGTAAACTATGGGCCTCTGATGCCATGCAATTCACTACCATAAGCTTAAAATTTTCAGACCTTTCCGTCATACAGTACCTGTAGTGTTCTTTTCTAAAATATGATCGTGCTCTGGGAGCAGGTTTCTTGGGGGGCTTCTGGAAGCAGCCTTAGGTTCGGTTCAAAGTAATAATCACCTTAAATGCAGCCAAGTGTTAAAGTCCAGTAAGCTTTCCTTGGTTCTGAGAGCTCTTATTGCTAGTCCTTTGCCTCTGCCAGCTTCAGCCTCTAGCTCTCTCTGAATCCTGGCTCTCAATCTCGTGACTGAGGTTCATCCTTTTGAGGTGTAAACTCAAAGGTTGACTCCTCCTCTGAGAGAGAGGGATTGTGGGTTCCTGACTTGTGAACTCTAAAGTGTGCACTTTGAAAAGTGTAAACTTAAGTACATAAGTATTGTTTCTATCAATTCCAGTGAGTTAACACTTTGTAAGGATTCTAACAAGTAGCTAAACATTCTTTTATGCACTAATTCCTAGAGTAGGAGTTACTTGAGATCAGCGCACTTAACATAGTGCTTGGCATATGATAAGCATTTAACAAAAGCTTCCACATTCATTTCTTCATTCATTCATTCATTCATATTTACATAAAACGTGTTATGAATGAAATGTTTTTGTCATTTGGTTTAGGAAACTGCCATTGCTGCCCTATATTCATTCCTCAAGTGAAAAAATACATGCAAAGCACTATGCAACAAACCTTAAGGCATCAAATAATATTAGCTATTATCAGGAGTCCCATCACATCCCAAGACAATATAAACCTAATTTTTTAAAAACTCCAAACAGCTAGAAAACAATCACTTCTAAATTAGGAACTATTTGTACAAAGGACAGCTATTTAACTGGATTAAAAATGATTCTTTCCTAAGTATTTTCCTATTCCTAATTCTTCATATTTAAGTAAAACCAGATGAAAACTGAGTAGTGCATTTTCATATTAGTATTAATATATTAACATTACACTAAATCATTTTAATACTTGTCACCATCTAAAACAATTGTTGCTTTTAAATTTTTCTACAACATATACCATCCCTAAGAGTTACACTCTGACAAGTTTAGCCCTCTCCCCCATATCTCTGAACCCTAACAACTTAATAATTATGTTGCTAAACAAAACATCCTTACCAATAGTTTTAAATGAGAGCTATGTTAACAGATCAAGGGCTATGGGGAAAAAAAACCTTTTGAACATCAAGTTCCACCTCCTCAAAAAAAAAAAAAAAACCAGATAAGGATAATAGGAAAATATTACATACTCCAATATTATATTCTCATTCTGAGGGTACAACTTTGAAATAATTGTGTTTTTCTGAAGAAAACTATTGATTGCTTTAATGGAAATGAAAAGATAAACATGTAAATGAATCAAAACTTGGTTTTTGTGCCACCTTTGTCAAAAAATGTTTATAGCAACCAATGATATAGCCATGGTTAAAGTATGGAAGCTTCATCTTTAAAAACAATCCAAAACTAGATCAGTATTGGGTTTAAGTAAATAGCAAATGAAGAACACAAAAAAACCTCAAGAACATTAAAAAGACTACTAGCAGTATAGAGCAAGAGAAAAATTTTGATTAAAGAGAAGAACTAACTTTGAATACTGGCTTACCTAGTTACTAGCTACGTAACTTTGGATAACAACCACTATCACCATTTATTATAAATACCTTCTGTGTGTAAGGGCTGGAGATGACATTAAGTTTGGATAAGACAATTTCTGTCCTCATGAACCATACAGTATAAAAGAAGATATATGTATACATAGCATAAATACACACTATTACATGAAACACTTAAGAGGGATTGGAAAAAGGATATTGGGAAGCCAGGGATAAAAACCAAGGAAAGCATCAACCCAATCTATAGACACTTAATAGCCAATACATTCCAAATACTGTATTGTACTGAGGATGTAAACACAAAGAATGAAATGATTTCTATTCTGAAGGAACTGAAGGACTACATCTGTATATAAAAAAACTATTACCTGAATAATCTTAAGCAAATCACAACTTCTCTTTACTCATAATGAAATGAACATATTAGATTAAATGATGTCTCATATGATTTCCAGCACTGAATCTAAGAGTCTATGATCCTACATGTATGAAAACTTGGAGGAAAGTGGCAATGGCAAAAGCTGGTAAAGAGTTATTTCAAAACTAGTGTTTAGAAAATATTCAATAATACAATATTCAAAAATAAGGTGAAAATAAGGTGTTGACAAAAATTAATACAAAAATTTGAAAATGGTTCCTCAGAAATTAGGTTTGGATCAACACCTCACACTAAATATCACAATAAGCCTAAAATGGATAAACAACTTAAATATAAAAGATAGACATTTATTTTAAAAATTAGATCAGATCACGCACTTTTCATAGCTATGGCAAGAAGGAAAGTTCTTAACCAAATAGGAAACAAAGGTAATTCAAAAAAGATAAAAGAGATAATTTTGATTATACGAAATCAAAAAGACTTTTTTATTGTTCAGTTGTTTTCAGTTATCCTATTCTTCATAACTCCATTTGGGGTTTTCTTAGAGATACTAAAGTGGTTTGCCATTTCCTTCTCTAACAAGTTGAGGGAAACAGGGTTAAGTGATTTGATGATATTTACAGAGCTAGGAAATCACCTAAGGTCAAACTTGAACTCAGGAAGATGTCTTCCTGACTCCAAATGCTCTATCCACTGCGCCACCTAGCTGCATCAGTAAAGTTTCATATATAGTGTAAAAAAATTTTATGCTAACTAAATCCGTACAACTAAAAAGGAAGCTGTCAAACAGAAACAAAATCTTTGCATTAAATAAATCCGACAAGAGTTTGAAATCCAATCTATAGAACTCAAATATATAAGACCAAAAGCTATTCACAAATGGATAAATGGTCAAAGATAGGAACTGTTTACAAAATAAGAATTACAAATTTCACAAACACAAAATTGCTAATCCAAGTCACTAATAAGAAAAATGTAGATCTAAACTACCACAAGATTTTTCCTTTCCCAAGAAAATGAAGATAACATAATTTGAAAATAGTCAATATTGGTAGAGTTGTAGAAAGACATGAATCCAGGGCTGGAAGAACTGTGGGTTGGTTTTATGATTCTAGAATTTTATTTGAAAATTACTAAAATGACCACACTTCTTGTTCCAGAGAGCTCATTGTTGGCCATTTAGGCCTCCAAGGACTTCAAAGAAAAGTTCCCTATATATACCAAAATATTACTTTTTGTGGTAGCAAGGAGCTGGAAACAAGGTGGGGAATAGCTAAACAAAGTGGGATAAACAAACATAGGGGAATATTACTGCACATCATGTTAAGAAATAACGAATAAGAAAAATCCAAAGGCATAGATTTATATGAAACAATGCCAAGTGAAATAAGAGCAAAGAAAGTAATATACACAATTATACAAATATGAAAGAATCCCCCTTTCCTCCACAAAATTGGCAACTGCAAATTTTATTGAGCAGCTTGATGAGAAAATATTCACTTTTCTTCCTCCAATTGTTTTTTACAAATCTTTCTTTTTCATTCTTTGTTAGAAAGGATAGTTCATTAAGTGGGGAAGAAGAGAAGGATCAAAGCATGAAAAGAATATAAAATAAACATAAAGATATCAATATGAAAAAGAATTTTAAAGAAGCCACTGCATTAGCCTACAACAGAGGAGAAATGAGAAAAGAAGAATATAAGAGTCATCTATAAAATGAGGGAAGCATCTTTTCTATTTATGTGATCCTTTGTTAAATGATCTTTATTTAAAAATCTTTGACATTATCTTTACATAGCTCATAAAATACAAACAAAACTTAGTTACTAATTTTTAAGAGCAGTTCATACTTTTCTAAGTCAAATTATCTGTTCTTCCAAGTTATTATCTGTGATTTTGTCAAAACTAAATATTATTTCATACAACTATAGTTAGAAATAGTTCTTAGCTTACATTTATGTTTAGCATAACATAATATTTGAGAATTTAAGAATAAAATCAAAAGTAGATTAAAAATCAAAATTCAGTGTTAGGTTTTAAGAGTACAGAACTATGGACATTACTAAATGCTCTTTTAACCCTATTATTAAGCAAGTACAGTGTTACTGTCCTCATTAAGTACTCACCAGACGATCAAAAGAGGAAAATTTTACTCCTGTGTACTCTATGAAATCAAAATTATGAAATTTTGGAGAACTACAAAATCACTCTATGAAATTCAAAGATGTTTTTTACTCCACTATATTAAAGATATAGGAATTCATTGTGACATTCCTTCCACAAACCGAGACAAGCAACCTTTTCTATCTCAGTAGAACATCTTCAGGAATTATGATAGTCAAAAAACTCATTATCCAGAAACTATCCTGATAAAGAACTTCTCTGATTTTATTCCACAATAATAACCTGAGGGAACTGTAGGATTTTTTGTCCCAAACGTGATCTTCCCAATCAACCAAGAACTTAGAAAGCAAGGAAAGAAGTTTGTTAATAACACTGTGACTAAAATAAAAACACAGCTTTAGAGAATAGTCACATCTCTTGATGAGCTACACTGAAGGGCTTTAGAAGAGTATGGGGGTAACAAAGATTGGGGATATGTATAAGATTTGACTTGTAATTTTAAGAGTTATCCATAAAGACCTTTATGAACTCATACAAAGGAACGTATGCATTAGCAGAACATTTTACACAGTAAAAGCAATATTGTAAGGATGATCAACTGTGAAAAACTTACTCTTTTTTCCTTAATTACTCTGATCAATACAAATATTCATGACAATTCCAAAGGATCCATGATGAAAAATGTGATCTACCTCCAGAGAGAGAACTGATATACTCTGAATGCAGACTGAAGAATACTTAGTTTAACTTTTTATCTTGCTTTTTTTGTCTGTGTTGTCTTTTGCAGCTTGGCTAATATGGAAATATGTTTTGAATGACTTTACATGTATAGTCAAAATCAAATTGTTTGGCTTCTCAAAGAGTGGGGATAGAAAGAAAAAAATTGGAACTCAACATTTTTTTAATTGGTTGTTATATTTCTTTACATATGATTGGGAAATATTTAATGAAAGGTATACATAAAGAATTGTCCATATTTTTATTTTTACAAAAGAGTTGTCCATAAGAGAATGGTGAACTTCATACTGAATAAAAATATTTAAGAAGTACCCTTAAGAGGAAAATGAATGAGCTTCGTGAAACCTATTTTGATTGCTAAAAGGCCTTTTTTTGTCTCCTTATAATACAGGATCATAGGTCAAGAACTGAAAGAAACCTATGAGGTTGGATAATCTAAGCCCTTATTAGAGATAAAAGAAATTTAAAGGAAGATTATACAAGTCTTGCAAAAGAAATAAAAGATGTATGATTTGAATACAATTCCTCTTTAAAACTACACTGCCTAATTCAAGTTGCTGAAAAAGTCCTGGATACTTGAGTTCACTAGGTCCATTAACTCTCATTAAACCAAATAAACTATTATTGAAATATAGGAATTTCTATAATTTACAACTCTTTCAATAGAAGCACCCAATAGACAGACATCCACAGAAAATACAGAAAGAAACAAAATCAACTGCCCAAATATCAATGTCTTATTTTTCCACTTTAAAAGGGGGAAAGGAATGTTTAGAATGTAGAAGTCACATCTATTTTCAAGACCTACTATCTTCAAATTAAATCTTGAATCGTATGATTTCATTAAAAAGAAAAGAAAATGAGCATATCAAAAAGATCTAAAATGCTACCATTTATTTCTAGTTACCTTTTTAAAAAAAATTCCAAATTGCAACATAAATTTTATTATAGATTAAACTGACCCAAAAATGTCTAAGACTAGTAAGACGTAAATTAATGAGACTACTGTTAATTGATGCGTGAACTCCAAAGGAACTTTCTTCAATCCTTCCTCCCCAAACTGCTTTTGTTTAATGTACTGTGTCCTATTTCTCAAGTTCTTTTTGAAAAATCATTTTCAAAGACATTAATTTTCCACATGGAATTGGGGAGGGAGAATTTCAGCCAAAATGTTTTAAAGTTCATTTATTTTTAGATTTATGCTATATGAGAAAGTATCTTGTGAAGAGAACCTAAGAGATAAACTGACAACATCCTAATCAAAATAATGCCATCCCGCCCCCCAGTGAGAAGGCACAGATAACTAAACATAAGGGGAAAATCAAGTTTCCATTCAAGAATTTGACATGGGTAAAGAGACAAAAGGGAACCGCACTTTTAAAAGACTTCTCGCTTTTTCAAAAGCATTAATACAACATCCTCAACATTCCTCAAGACTAATCCATGTTGTTGCCTGTGGAACTGGGGGCTGTCCGTTTTTAGTAAAGTTACAAGTTTCTCCTGTATGTGCAAGGCTTCTCAACACTGTCCATTAAAACGACCCCCGACCTATCTTGCATCTGCCAAGCACCTAATGAGTACACTGCCCAAAGTGACATTTCAGGCCTACAGAAGCTGGGGGCGGGGTAGGGGTCCGAGGGTTTTTTACTAGCGACCCCGACACAGACCCAGCAGCTCATTCCTCCCTAACCCCCGCCCCTCCTCATCGTAATGACAAGTCAGAAGCAAAAGTTCCGGGCCAAATCAGCAGCGGGGGGAGGGGGGCTTGCATGGCGGGAGGAGCAGGAGCCGCTTCTCCTCCCCCCAAGTGACAATAGGGGATGGGGATGGATGGGGGCCCGGAGAGGTTAGACAGAGGGAAGACACCAAAGGAGTCAGCTCGGCCCCCGAATTCTTCGGTTCCCTGCTGCCCCTGTCTACCAGCGTCTAGCCGCCATTCCCCGGCTTCTCCCGGGTCCCGAGCGGGGCGACCTGACTCACCTCCGGCTCCGGTTCCCGCTCCTCCGCCCGCACCCAGGGCGGCCGCCATGGTGACTCCCGAGCTCGGCTCTCGGCCTCACCCCCACCAAACCAGCTGGCGGGGAGAACAGGCCTGATCCTGGGCCGAAGGGAGGGTGAAAGGTGGGGAAGGGACGACCCGAGGACCGGGGCAGGGTGGGAGGGGGAGGAGAGAGGAGAGGCCGGGGCGGTTCGTTGTCCACACCGGCCCCTTCTCCTCCGCAGGAAGAAAACAACAAACTATCCCAACATGGCCGCCGACTGCGCTCCCTCCGCCGCCGCGGTGCACTCCGGGATGGTGGCGGACTGCAGGAGCCTGTCCCCGGGTTGGCTCCCGTGAGCACGTGCTTCCGAGCGTGAGACGAGAACTGCAGCCGACTCAATACGCACGCGCGAGGGGCAATGAAAGCTGCGCGCGCCGGTCTGGCCTGCCGGCAAAAACCGGATTTCTCTGGGAAAGAGAATAGGTTTGAAAGTATTGGGAAGGCTTAGGAATTCCCTCTTAGAGCCTAGACTGTCCGAATTCCCGGAGGCACCCCCGAAAGCCGAAAAACCAGGACTAAAGCCCCAGCCCCACCCCCACCCCCATCCCCAGTGTAGAAGAGTCTATCGTAAACTGCTTTGCGGCTTTCCGTTTTGTGATTTACGGCGGGCACATCGCCAATGGTGATAGAGAGTTGCAGAGGGGGTGAGGAAGGGAAGGCGGCCTTGTCCCTTGTCCTTGAGTTGTACTTTGAGCAGGGAAACCGAGGGGTCTGCTGTCTCTTTCTCGGTTCTTCACAGAGCCTCGAGGGTCGTGCACTGGTTGCTCAGGTTGAGCTTTAAAAAGAGGTGCCTCCTGCCCTCTGGTAGCTTCCAGTCTTAACTCTCGGAGAACTCGTGGTCGAGTGTGGAAACCCTGCTTCGGTCGTTTTACCGAATTGTACTGGGACTTTCTGAACTTAGAACTGGGAATCTCCCAGCGACTATGAAGTGTTGAAACAGCGTATCAGTACAGTATTCTTTTTTTAAAGACCAGAAGTAATCGTTACAGAACGCTGGAGCAAGAGCCAAATTAATAATACTAACAGTTCCTTCCATAGCGCCTACTCTGTGCCATGCACGGTTCTTAGTGCTTTACAGTTAATTCATTTGATCCTCACAACAACCTTGGGTGATAGCTGCTAGTATTATCCCCATTTTACTGATGAAAAAACTGAGGCAAGTAGGTCACGTGACCCGCCCAAAACTCACACTGTCAGTTTGTCAGACCATATTCAGCATAACCTTAGTAAGTATTTATTAAGTGGCTACTATATGCTAGGTCTTGTGCTAAATTAATGAAAAATATTTATTTTAACATAGACCTTATTTACTTTTTGAGTTGCCCGGCAATAAAACCTACTGATCTTCCAAAATTTAGCTGCCTCTCTTGGATAGGGCCTGCCCAAGTTTACCACGGTACTAGGATCACCTCTATAGCACGATAAGACCTCAGAATTCAGTCTTAGTGGAGCTTTGAGTAACAAAATCAACGTTAGGGAAAGGATTTGAGCTAAATTGAAAAGGTCGTTATAGTTAGAAGAGTAGGAAGAAAGGCAAACTACAGTTGATTAAATGATGATGGTCTCTGAAATTAGACTAGTAAAGTCACTAACCTGTAAATACCTTTTGATCCAACAATTCTATATCTAGACATATAAACCCAAGAAGTACAAGAATAAAAAAGGTCCCTATATACATAAAAGTCCTTACTCGTTACTTTTTTGGGAGTAGCTAACAATTGAAAGTAGGTGTCCAGGTACAGCTGTGGATAAAGCACCAGCTCTGAATTCAGGAGTTCAAATCTGATCTCAGACCTTAACACTTCCTAGCTGTGTGACCCTGGGCAAAACATCAATTGCCTCAACCAAAAAAAAAAAAAAAAATTTTTTTTTAAAGAAAGTAAGTGTACATCTATTCTCAAGTAGCCAACTTTATTCTCAACTTTATAAAAAAAAAAATGGAATAGTATTGCACAGAAAAAAAAATATAAGCATTTATAAAAAATAAAGAATTCAGGGAAATTTGAGAGGACTTACATGACTTGAAGCAAAGTAAAGTGAGTAAAAGCAGGAGGTTAAATCAAAGAAAAATAACCCTGTTAGGCATCCGAATTCCACATTCAGCTCTTGAGAAGAAGGACCATGGGGGCACAAATATTAAGCATTTAGTATATGTCAAGCTCTGCACCAAGCCCTTTTGATTCTCCCACAACAATCCTGGGAGATTGGTGCTGTTATTATCCTCATTTAACAAAAGAGGAAACACAAAAAGAGGTAATGGTGTCTTACCCAGGGACACAGTCTGAGGCAGAATTTGAACTCAGGACTTACAGAATACAGGGACCGCTCACTCTTATCCACTGTAACATATTGTTAACTTTGCTTGAATTCCTCTGAACTGCTAAGCAGTTTTCTACCTTGCTACTATACAGCTCTCCCTTTCCCTTATCTCCTTTTGCTCATCTTGCTCTGAGAACTACATTCGAACCAGTACTTTGATTATCCTGCTCTTTTCTCACCTGAACTATAACTTAACTACATAAACACAATTCGGTAATACCTTTCCTACGTGTGTTAGAATGTAAGCACTTTATAGGCAAAGAATGTATCACCTTTATATTTGTATGTGCAACAATTGACACATAGTTAACATTTAATGTTTTTTTTTTTTTTCAAAATTCATTAAGCAAGCCCTAATACATTCACATCAATCAGACATCAATGAATAACTCTTGGTGAAGAGTTGGTATATTATAGGTTCAAAATGTGATATACCTCTTAGACATGTGTTGATTTGTTTTGCTTTTTTATGCTTATTTGAAAGAGTGACATCAAGAAGTAACTATTTTGCATAATTTTAAACATTGACATAAAAAAGATAAACTAAGTACTTTTTAAAGGATAGAGGATAGTTCTGGGGTTAAGAATGGAAAAATTATTTCAATCCAAAATTGGCCCAAAAAAAAAAAAATAGGGATAGGGAGAAATAGAGGGAAGGATCAAGAAGATAGGAAGATGTGATATGGACCACCAGCAGACAGGTACCTTCTATGTGCCATGCATCATATTAAGCAAAATTCTATTTCTGACTTATATGTGAATTTATTTCCCTTTGCTTGTTTCCATGTTTACAAAATTGGTTTTATGTTCTCTGTTTTTTTTAGAGGGAATATATTAAAAATCTTTTATATTTCTCTTTTAAAAACCCAACTTAAGTTGTTTTTACTCTTATTGTCATTCATTAATTTTTTTTTCCTATAAGCTTGATAGTCCTCAGGAAAACAGTAATCACTTCTGCATGATGTTTCTTAAAACAGGAATAACATATTTGCAATTCCAATACTATATCTAAGGAGCAACATGTAGAATATATTATAGGAGGATGGTGGATGCTTTGGAGGATTCAAATAGGCCACCAAAGAGTTGATAACAGCAATCTAGTCTGGAAATTATTAGATTTTCAAATTCATCAACAAACTAATCTCCCAACAAGCATCCTTAAAATCTTTGCCTATGATTCTACCTGGATTTTTCATCAAAACAATTATCTTCTAACTAAAGATCATTATTGATTACAAAATAGAAAATTTTGATTATATCAAATTAAAAGGCTTTTGTACAAACAAAACTAATGCAGACAAGATCAGAAGGGAAGCAATAAATTGGGAATAGATTTTCACAGTTAAAGGTTCTGATAAAGTCCTCATTTCCAAAATATAGAGAGAATTGACTCTAATTTATAAGAAATCAAGCCATTCTCCAATTGATAAATGGTCAAAGGATATGAATAGACAATTTTCAGATGAAGAAATAGAAACTATTTCTAGCCATATGAAAAGATGCTCCAAATCATTATTAATCAGAGAAATGCAAATTAAGACAACTCTGAAATACCACTACATACCTCTCAGACTGGCTAGGATGACAGGAAAAGATAATGCTTAATGTTGAAGGGGATGTGGGAAAACTGGAACACTGATACATTGTTGGTGGAATTGTGAATGCATCCAACCATTCTGGAGAGCAATCTGGAACTACTCAAAAAGTTATCAAACTGTGCATACCCTTTGATCCAGCAGTGTTACTACTGGGCTTATATCCCAAAGAGATCTTAAAGAAGGGAAAGGGTCTTGTATGTGCAAAAAGGCAGCCCTTTTTATAGTGGCTAGAAACTGGAGATGAATCAAATCAGTTCCATTTGTTCAATAATGAAATGAACCAGCTACCCAACAAAAGAACTATGGGAAATGAGTGTGAACCACAACATAGCATTTCCACTCCTTCTATTTTTGTCCACTTGCATTTTTGATTTCCTTCTCAGGTTATTTTTATCTTATTTCTAAGTCTGATTTTTCTTATGCAGTAAAATAACTGTATGGATATGTATACATATAATGTATTTAACATATACTTTAACATATTTAATATGTATTTCTCTACCTGCCATCTAGGGGAGGGGGTGGGGGGAAGGAGGGGAAAAGTTTGAACAGAAGGGTCATTGCAAAGGTCAAAGCTGAGAAATTACCATGCATATATCTTGTAAATAAAAAGCTATAATAAAAAAGAAAGAAAGAAAGAAAGAAAAACCAATTATTTTCTTCTCCTAAAAATAATTCTATAACCCATGAAAGGGCCCAAGAGGCCCTCAGCCCTGTTTGGAATAATAAATTGGAGTATAACCATATCTATCAATACAATCTGAAGTATAAGACATCTAACCCAAAATAACTTTTATTAAAAAATCTTTTTTTTAAGTTTTTCTTGGGAGATGGGAATTCATTTGTGAGGACATTCTGAATATGTTTTCTTCAGGCAGAAGTTTGTGGACTCTTGCTAAGATGAAATAACAGATGGTTAATATAGCTAGGATGGACAAAGGTGGAATTAGTAAGGGTGCAACCATTGAGAAATTATCCTGGTTGAGATGAAGAATCAGGATTCAGAGATTAAGCAAACCAAAGCATTCTACTAAGAGGACAAAATAGATTGCTCACAACCAAGTCAGTCTTGTTTACATCAGGCAAGAAAGAAACACAGTATTACAAGGGAAACTAAAGGCAAAGTCCAGAGTACAGATCAGCCAGTTTTGTTCATGATGGTGATGAGCAGCCAAGTGGTAAAGCCTGAAGTTCAGAGAGAACTCTATCCTAGGAATTTTACTTCCTATCTTCTACTTTTCCATTTTAACCTATGAAAACAATCCAGAAAAAGTATGATTGTAAGCAGTGTAGGAAATGAAGTTTGGATAACCTCTTATCTGCCTTTCCACAATCTCCCTTCCTCCCTCCCTCCCACTTTGCCTCCTCTGGCCCACACACACAATCTCACACTAAGGAAAAGTCATCAAAAAAAAAAAAAAATGCTCTGGAGGTTTGCCTGACGTGGTCTATCCTAGAGTGGGAGTAGTAAGCAGCTATGCTATGGAGATATGAGTAGTAACAAGAAAACAGGAATACCTTCCCCTGACTCAGAAGGAACAGAAGACCAAGAATGGTCTTGAGGGTAGGAATGAGGAAGGAAAACCTGTATCTATCAGAGTAACCTTTGATGTTGAAGCTGTAAGAAATTAAGGTTTTGCATCATATATATGAAACGAATGTTGGCTTGTTCTTTTAATAAAAATTTTTTGGTGACATTCTAAACTACATGCTTTCAAATATGTATGGAATATGAAGACAATGTAGATGTGTGCTCTTTGTCTAATGTCCATCATCACTAAATATATCCTAAGATTCTTGAATGAACACAAAAGACAAAGAGTTTGTAGCTAAAGATACTTATCAAGGCCAAAAAGGGAATTTTTAAAAAGGTACATTAAAAATCAACAAAAGTGCTTGTGCCAAAGGCAACAAGATTCTTATTAACTAAGAAAAATACCAGAAAAATATTTGCAGCAGATAGGCTAACATTAATAATAAAAAATGAAGAAATAGAGAAATTCTGTAAAGATTTGATTTAAAGAATTTAATGGTCTCTGGGGAGAATAAAGAAAAATATTTTGGGAAGTACATTTCAGGAGGAAGAACTATAGAGTTAAAGATTTACATTTTGCTACACCAAAGGCTGCTGTCCACAAGAAGACAATTGGAGAGATTGGAACTAGACTATTTCAAGCAAAACTAACTGCAGATATTTAGTGCTTTGTTTATATATAGGTTTGTATGTACACATGTAGGGGTGTGTGTGTATGTATGTGTGTGTGTGTATGTGTGTGTATAAATAGATGGTGGCAGAAAATGATGAGTTGAAATGTCACTTGAACTTGAAAGAATGTTATAAAATAGATTAGAAAATAAAATTTGACAATTCACTGTACAAAAGAAAAACCAAACAGATTCAACAAGTTGAAATGAGGGGATGAATTTGTTGTGCTTCAGCTGAATCTAAAAGAGAAGTGATAATCATTATTTCAGGATAAAAAACAATAAGAAAAGCTTGCTATCAAGAGAAACAAACAAGGAAAAAATATTTCTGCCAAAAGGTAACATAATAAAAATATCAAATACAAATAAACTCAATAGCACAGCATCTAAGTTCTCTCTCTCTCTCTCTCTCTGTCTCTCTCTCTCTCTCTCTCTCTCTCTCTCTCTCTCTCTCTCTTTTTAAAGCAAATTAAATTGCAAAAAAAAAAACTAAGCAGTAAGACAAGTTTGATTTCATTCAATGTCCCTCTGTCTGGGGCAGCTAGGCGGTGCAGTGGATAGATCACCAGCCATGAAATCAGAAGGAACTGAGTTCAAATCTGGCCTCAGACACTTCACACTTACTAGCTGTGTGACCTTGGGCAAGTCACTTAACTCAATTACCTCAAGCAGAAAAAGAAAAAAAAAGAAAAGCTCCAATGTCCCTCTGTCTGATCTAACAGCAAAAGATTTAAAAGTATTATGGCTCTTAACAAAATGTTAATATAGCAATCCTATAACATTGCACACAGGGAGATATGATTCCTCATTAGAAAGATTTCTAGGAAAAAAGCAAAAAAGAAGAAAAGGGTTAGAGTTGGAATGGCAAATGGGAAGCCTGTGGGCCCACTGGCACATATTTCTCTATGCTTCTTTCCCATAACTTTCTCTTAATAGAAGTCTCATGTCCCTACATGCATACTGTTTCACGGAGCCATTCTTAAGATGATCACGGAGCCTGTTGCACTATATGGTAAAAATAATGCCATAGACCTTTCAAGATCATTGAAAAGTAGTCAAAGAATATACCTTTTTAAAAAATATAAAAATTGATCACAATTTGTGGTATCAAGAACTTTTATTTTAAAAAGGTAGAAATTCTAAATATATCCTTTACAGATTACAAGGTAAAAATATTGTTTAATAAAGGAAATATGAAGTAGATACACAGACTAAAATATTATATTAAGTAATAAGTGGGTCAAAGAACAAGACAGGAAAACTATGTTAAAATGATAATAAGCTATTTCCTAGTTGTGTGACCCTGGGCAAGTCACTTAACCCCAATTGCCTTAGCAAATAATAATAATAATAAGTTACTTATTGTACTTACTATGTGGTAAACATTATAATGCATGCTAGGGATAAGTCTCTGCCTTTGAGAAATTTGTATTCTCTTAGGAGAAGATAAAATGGACTTCTATAAAGTTATCTAAAATATAATCAAAATAGATGAGATAGTTTTGAGAGGGAAACCATCAGCGTCTTAGGAAACTAAAACCTTTCAGAAAGGGATGCTTTAGATAGGCCTTGAATGAAATAATTAATTTTAAGTTGGAGGTCAAAAAAAAATTTGTGCATTCCAAACATGATGGATGTCAGTGCAAAATTGTGGAGATGGAAGGTGGGATATCACATAAGGAACAGCAAGGTCAGGTTGACTAGGCCTCAGAGGTCAAAATGGAGAGTAATACAGCTAAAAAGATAGGGTAAAGATGTTTTCAAAGGCTTTAAATGCCAGATAAATTTTAATTTTATCTTAGGTGCAATAAGGAACCATTGATATATATTGAGCAGGAAGAATGATAGGATCAGATCTGAGGTTAAGGAAAATCACTTTGGAAACTATGTGAAAGATGAAGTGGAAGGGAAAGAAGGCTATAGCAATGAAAAAACAGAAATGTAATTTAATCATAGTAAAAATACTAACATTATTTCAAGGAGTTCATTAAAAATGTAGGTAGTCATTCTTCCAATAAACTTGGGTTGGAAAATGCCATTTGCATCCAGAGAAAGAACTATGGAGACTGAATGTGGATCAAAGCATCCTATTTTCACCTTTTTTTAAATTTTGTTTTTCTCATGGTTTTGCCCTTTTGTTCTGATTTTTCTTTCCCAATAGGACTTATATGGAAATATGTTTAAAATGATTGTTCATGTATGACCTATTCAGATTGCTTGCTATCTTGGGAAGGGGAAGGCAAGGGAGGGAGGGAGAAAAAAATTTAGAACTTAAAATTCTTACAAAAAAATGAATGTTGAAAACTATTTCTACATGTAATTGGAAAAATGAAATACTATGAAAATGGGGGGTGGGGTGGAGAAGTGTAGGTAGTCATCAGACTGCTAAAATTAACACACAACAAGAAAAAAAAAAGAGGAAAATTAGCAACTGGGAAAATAGGTATCTTAATTCATTGTCAGTAGAATTGTAAACTAATCCAGCCATTCTGGAAAGCAATTCGGAACTATTCTCAAGAGCAGCTATTAAAAAATAAATAGCTATTAAACTGTGCATACTCTTGACTTAGCAATACTATTATTAGTTTACTTTTAAAGAGATTAAAAAGGAAAAGAACTCATGTATACAGAAATACAGCAGCTTTTTCTGTGGTGGCAAAGAATTAGCAATGGAAGTGATCCATAAATTGGGAAAAGGCTAAATGAGCTATGATATAAATGGAATATTGTTGTTCTGTAAGAATGATGAAAGAAATTGTTTCAGAGAAACCTAGAAAGGCATATATATAAACTGATGCAAAGTGAAATGAGCAGAACCAGGGGAACAATATACCAAACTACAATTCTATAGGACTCATGATGAATCATACTACCCACATCCAGAGAGAAAACCAATGAAATCAAAGTATAAATTGAAGCTTAAAAAAAAAAAAAAAAAAGGCCATTGCAAAAATTTGTTTTGTTTGACTATACTAGTTTATAATGAGTTTTGTTTTTCTTATTCTCTCAATGGAAAGGGTGAAAAAGAAGAGAGTAATGAAAGAGAGAGAGACAGAGAAAAAAAGAGGAGTGACAAAGAACATAGATTTGAAAATAAAGATTGATTGTTTTAAAAAGATAGGTACCATGGGGTAGCTAAGTGGATAGAGCACTAACCCTGAAGTCAGGAGAACCTGAATTCAAATATGATCTCAGACACTTAACACTTCCTGGCTGTGTGACCCTGGGCAAGTAACTTAATCTTGATTGCCTCAGGGGAAAAAAAAAAAAAAAAGATAGGTACTATTCCATAGATTAAAATTTTACAGAGGAAGTCATGTCAAGAAGTTCAGAAGTTCTCAAAAATGAAATTCTGAATCCATAAATCTGATGAAGGCGGTATAAACAGTTTAGGGAGTTTACTCATGTAATTCCAATTTTTTTTCTTAGACTAATTCACAAATCTGCCTCTGTCCATT
This sequence comes from Antechinus flavipes, assembly GCF_016432865.1. NCBI lineage: Eukaryota > Metazoa > Chordata > Mammalia > Dasyuromorphia > Dasyuridae > Antechinus > Antechinus flavipes. The sequence goes on from NC_067402.1 coordinate 85,164,007, forward strand.
GATCTGTTTTTCCATAAGCCCTCTAACATTAACTATTTCCATGATCCTTTATTTTTGCAGAATTTTCAGTACACATCTGTCATTGGAGACATATGTTGCTCTTTATTTATATTGCATATTTCAGATGTTCATATAATTTCCTCCACAACTAGATGTATTATAATACAGTTAATAAATCCTATAACTCAAGAAAGATGTTTATTAAGTGTCAGGTGTTATTTTTTAATGACATAGATAGGTGGATAGAATTATGTACTCTTGGAGAGTATATCACTCCAGCTTTTCTTTTAGCATATCTGTTGAGCAAGCATATCTGATATAAACTTTATCTTTTGCCAACCCTAACACAACTGTCTCCTATTCTGGAGCAGGAAGAGATGAGTTGACCCTTGTAGGGGAAAACTATATAGGATCTGGCATCAAAAGTCTGAATTTGAATCCTGGCTCTGTAACTTGCTCCTTGGATGATCTTATGGAAGTCACTTAACCTCTTCAAGCCCTTATTTCTCCATCTGTATAAAGAAAGGGTTAAACTAGGTGACATCTTAATCAATAAATCTTTTGGTAACAAGCAGAGGTTGTCCATGAAGAAAATAGGCTAGCTCATGGTGATTTAGCTTAAAAATCCACAGATACTCTTACATAACAGAACAACAAATCACCATACGACTTTTTCTATTCCTAGAAATTCCTCCTCTTGACCCATCTCATTTCTTGTCTTAGTCATCTTTACAATTTTAAGTTCTGTTTGTCCCTCTTTATCCTTGTGTTACTCAATTTTCTGATCTTTTGATACATTGTACAGAAATGACTTTTTGCCTCCTTAATTTCAGACTTTTAGTTGATTGTTTGCCAATATCTTTGCTATAGACAAATCCCTAGTTCCTTTCCCTTTCCCCAACCAATTGGGGTTGGGACAACATATGTCAAATATTTTGTAAATTATAAAGGGCTATAGTAAGACATATTACAAAATATAAAAATATTATAAAATACACTTATGTATTTTGCAGTATGGGTGCTGAGAATTTGGGCCCTACTTATTTGGGATGTGACAAATCATGAGAAATGGGAAAGAAATGAGAAGGCACCATAGACATCAATCTATTTCAGAATTGAGCTTGTTGACCTAAAGAGAGAAAGTAACCTCTCATCTTTCTCTTTTTTATGTTTACTTGCAGTATTTCAATAAAGAATCCATATGGAACCCTTACAAAATACATTTTTTCTTTATTAATCATATTCAGAAGGCAACATATGATTTTAGTTCTAACTTCTCCAGCAATTTTTTTTCATTTTTATTTTTCCTTCTTCTTGTCTTTGTTTTAGATTTATTTGCCCAACTCAGAGAGAAATTAAAATTTCTTGGTATAAATGAGTTAATATGCATATATATCTTTTTGCAATTGGGTTTATTTTCCTTTTTGAATTTAAATGCTAGAGTGCTTTGAGCACATAAAATTTATATTAATATTGATTTGTTGATTCATAACGTAAATTCCTTGTGTAGCTTGTTTTATATTGTGAGGCAGGAGTTCGAGCCAGTATGACCTTGGAGCCAGGATTGCAAGTGGGGGATGGTATAGCCAGACTATCTAGTATGAAAGCCATGAGAAGCCAGTATGTCTGGGACTCAAGCCAGTTAGTTTTGTACTTGAAACAGGTATTGTGCTGTATAGGAACCAAACTAAGCTATGAATCTAATATTTTGTTCCCTCTCCAGAGACTGAAGTGGAGGTGAGATAGGGACAAGAATTATGCTTCCCATCAGTGGGGGAATGGGGAAATTTGTATATTTATTATCATACCTTTAAAAATAAATATTTGTATGGAAAAGTTAATTTGATGGCTAGTGACTAAATGGAACCAGAGTGCAGGGAAACATCTCTTACTATTGAGGAAACACCACATTCTAATATATTTCTGCCAAAGAATCATTTTATTCACCTCTTACCAATTTTTCATTACAACTTCCTGTTAAGATTCTTACAAAGTGATAAATCAGTTGTGCTTAGCAGTTCTCTAGTTCAGAGTTCACACCTTTCACATCTTTAAGAGTTCACACATTAGTTCACACATTAGCGTTCAAGATTCATAAGTCAGGATTTAGTGGAGGAGATTCACAAGTCACAGCTCCCACAATCCCACTCTCAGAGGAGGAGTCAACCTTTGAATTCACACCTGTAAAAGAGCTTATAAAAGAATGAATCAGTTGAGGAGATTGAGAAAGCAGGATTCATTTGGGCAGAACAAAGGATTTGGAAGAAGAGAGGATGAATCTGGCAGAGGCAAAAGAACTAGCAACAGGAGCTCTTGGAACCAAGGAGGGAGATAAGCCTCTAGGAAAACTAACCGGGCTATTTTGGAAGAGACAATAAAGGATTTGAACTTTTAACAGCTGGCTGCCTATAAGGTGATTATTACTCTGAACTGAAACTAAGGCTGCCTACAGAAGCTCCCCAAGAAACCTGCTCCCAGAGAATGATCATATTTTAGAAAAGAAGAACACTACAACTTCCCCTAATACAACTCCATCACCAATACAACAATCACCTTCAGTAGTGACTCACTATCCATAAGAAGACTCAAGTGATCTAGTGTGAACTCTAGCCTCTCACTCTTTCCACACTTTAAGACCTCCCTATATTTTCTGCCTCTTTTCCCCCTTTTCTCTATTTTCAAAACTAACTTCTCCTGCATCCTTAATCTTATCCATACCTGCCATCTCCAAGACTGTAATTCATCAATCAACAATATGATACCATTGAAATAATATTGCAATTGGAGTCAGAAGACATAGATTCAAATCCCAGATTTTCTGATTATTATCTATATGAATTTAGATAGGCTATTTAACTTTTTTAGACCTCAGTTTCCTCATCTATTTATAGCTGATCGGCTCCACTCTCCTGAATCTGTCCCAGGGCCACGGCATGCTTTCTAGCCAAATTCCATCTTAGAAACTCCATCAATATTTCTTTTGCCAGACCAACCAGAATTCATACTCGTTCAAAATCAAAAACACTTAATAAAGCGGCATAGAAAGATACTAACAAGGAAAATGCCCTTTTCCATACACATAGGGCTACAATATCCTATAGATTCCCACAATCAAGAGAAAAGTAAACGCATGTAGAAAACATCCAGGATCAGGAAACATGCAGAGAATATATACATATAGGGAACCTACATGGAGAGACCCTCACAAAAGAAGAATACATGAGGTCCAGGAATATATATAATCTGAACAATTCATTATCTAGGTCTGCATTTCCAAAGATACTATTCTTTGCCTGAGGCTTCTGCTCTCTTTGCCACAGAACCACCTATGTCATCTGCTTTTGTCTTCAAGTCATGGCTTTGCTAAGCTGCTCTACTGTCTCTGCTGCCACCTTCTGGTAATATTCAGAACTGCAATTTCTATGTACAGCCTTTTCTCCAAGGGTGAAATGTCATAGGTCTTTAGCTGGTAGCCCCATGGGCTACCTCAGCTCTTACAGTTCAGACCTACAGTCAGCCCGAAAAGTCTTAAAGCATTACATTTATTCTTACTGACTTCTTTTTCTGCTTCAGCTACTACTCCCTGTATTGTCTACTCTTTGAACTAGGTGAAAAAGATTGACCATGACAATCACATTTGGGGGCTTCATTTTCCAATACTAAAAATGGGTGCATGGGGTTGATAATCTTCTTTCTGTTTTATTATCTTCTTCCCTACATGCAAAATGAGGGGCATTAAATTAGATGATTTCTAAAGCACCTGTAGTTTTAAATGCTCTCTCTCTCTCTCTCTTTTCTCTTTCTCTGTTTCTCTTTCTCTGTGTGTGTGTGTCGTCATTTATTTGTCATAATACCATTTATATATTAGCATAGTACTCTATCCTGTTGCTTATAATAATTAGGGTCTATGTTTTAATTATATCTTCTTTTAAAGGCACTATTACTTCTCTCCATTAAAGCCAAAACAGATTGCATCTATCTTCTAAATTCTTCTGTTGACATGCTTCCTACAGTATATTCTTAAAACAAAATAAACAAAGTAATTGTAAATATCACTGAAGGATTTTCTACTTGTCACACTTAAGTTTTATCCAGCCTTACCCAGGCAAGGACCTTAACCTTTAGTTATTTTAGCCTCTTGGCTAGTAAAACACCATGGGGCTAGAGTTGCAGCCAAAAATATAATACCCAGCAAAATCAAGCATAATCCTGAGTGAAAAAAATAATGAACATTCAATGAATGATAGGACTTTGTTGCAAAAAGACCTGAACTTAATAGAAAATATGACATATAAAATCCAACAGAAATAGCAAATAAACATCAAAATTCATTTCAAGGGATTCAGTAAGGACAAACATTATGCTTTATACTGGGAAATGTAAACCACATATCTGATTGTCAGTAGTAATTCAAAAAAAAGATTGAGGTAGAGCTAAATATGATCTGGTCCTAGAAAGCAAAATCATGTAGGAAAAGGTAAAAAGAGTAATTCGTTTATATAAATGAGGTGTGAGAGCAAAAACTGACACAGAGGACTTGGATGAGAGAAGAGGGATGGAAATTCTGGAATCTTACATCAAGAATGAGTTAAAGAGGAAACAATATATATGGGATAAAAGTCTTCTTTTAGGAGGGGAGGTGGTATAGAAGGGTATATAGATCAATGAAAATGGGAAAAGATGTGTAGATTAATGGGACTGGGCTAAATAGGGAGGGAAAGAATGGAAGGAAAAAAGGGAGAGGATAAGGGAGAGAGGAAAGGAGTAGGGGAGAGGATAAGGGAGGGATCTATGGAAGGTGGGGTAAGTTAATAGCAAAGCAATGTAGTGGATAGAAATAAAGTAGAGTCAACAGGAATAGGAAACAAGATACACTCAAATATAACGATCAGGAGCAGAATTTATTAGAAAAAAAAGCAAGAGTAAAAAAAAGCAGGGGTAATCATTGATCTCAAACAAAGTTAAAGTTAAATAGATTTATTCAAAGAGAAAAATAGGGAAACTATACTATATGTCAGCCATTTTAAGCAATATTGTTTTAGACTATTTAAAGCAACTAGAGAATTCTAAGGTTGGAATATTGTTGTAGTGTAAAAAATGAGTTGGTAGATTTAGAAAAATGTAGAAAGATGGATTTAAGAATGATATTATCCACCTTCAGAGAAAGAGGACAAACAAGCATAATACAACCTTACATATATATGTGTGTGTGTGTGTGTTTACATACATGATTATAGATATCTACATTTATGTTTGTGTATTATATATCTGTATATATGTGTGTCTGTAAATACATACATATATGTATAAATACATATAGCTATATCTGTGCTTAACTCTAGCCTGCTTGGAGGAGATTAGGAAGGTAGATAGAGGGGAGGAAAGGGGGAAAAAATAAAATAAAAAGTGCATAACAGAGAACAAAAGAAAATCTACAAAGAAAAAGATGGACAGTTCTGAAGTTCTAAATATATGTAGTGTTATTTTATACATTTTCTTGAAATGGACATTTATTGTTTCATATTTTGAATCCTCTCATGCCCTGCTGTGCACATGATTTGTTTTTTTCTATTTTCTATTTAAGTTTTAAATAAATACATGTATAAAAAAAAGAAAAATCATGCAGGGAAAATAGTATTTTCTTTTTTTTTTGTTAAAGCTTTTTATTTTCAAAACATATACTTGGATAAATTTCAACATCCAACTTTGTGTTCCAAATTTTTTCCCTCCTTACCCCTCCCCCATCTCCTAGACAGCAAGTAATCCAATATATGTTAAACATGTGCAATTCTTCTATACGTATTTCCACAAATACCATGTTGCACAAGAAAAATCAGATCAAAAAGGAGAAAATGAAAAAAATGCAAGCAAAACAAACAATAAAGATGAAAATACTATGTTGTGATCCACACTCAGTTCCCACAGGCCTCTCTCTGGGTATAGATGACTCTCTTCATCACTGAACAATTAGAACTGGTTTGAATCATCTCATTGCTGAAGAGAGCCACGCCCATCAGAATTGAATATCACATAATATTGCTGTTGCTGCGTATAATGATCTCCTGGTTCTGCTCATTTCATTTAGCATCAGTTCATATAAGTCTTTCCAGGCTTCTCTGAAATCATCCTGCTGGTTGTTTCTTACAGAACAATAACATTCATATACCATAACTTATTCAGCCATTCGCCAATTGATGGCCATCCACTCAGTTTCCAGTTTCTTGCTGCTACAAAAAGGGCTGCCACAAGCATTTTTGCACATATAGGTCCCTTTTCCTCCTTTAAGATCTCTTTAGGATATAAGCCCAGCAGAATCACTGCTAGATCAAAGGGTATGCACAGTTTGATATCCTTTTAGGCTGAGTTCCAATTGCTCTTCAGAATGGTTGGATCAGTTCACAACTCTATCAATAATGTATTAGTGTCCCGATTTTCCTATATCCCCTCCAACATTCATCATTATAAAAAAATGGTACTTTCAAATGTTAATTAATTATAGATATGAATAAAATTCACAATCATCATACTTGCTATAGCTTAATCATATTTGGAGGAGTTGAAATTGACCCCAATCATTGTAAGATAGAACAACAATTTTGGGTTGTATAATAGCTGAAGTATATTCTTAGTAGCCTCAATCTCCTCTTTCACTGTATTTTTATTCTCTCCATAGCACTTCAAGTTCCTTACCTCATACCTTCATCAAAGCACCATTTTAGGAAAGTATCTGCTAATTATCTGCCAATCATACTAAGTAAAAAACAATTGATAGTGCTAAATGTTGTTATTTCTCCAAGGAGTATTAGATTTTAACCTTATGAATAGATTGTTTTAAAAATTAATTTATAAATAAGCTGATTGGATTTCAGTATTCATTATCTATAATGTAGTAATAACAAATGTAAATCATGGTTAGATAGTCAGATCAACTCCAAAGTCTTTTTTTAACTCATGCAAACAAAATGCTGTACAATATAGAAGAATTGTACATGTTTAACATATATTGGATTACTTGCTGTCTAGGGGAAAGAGTGGGGGCAGGGGAGGGAGAAAAATTTGGAACATAAGGTTTTGCAAGGGTAAATGTTGAAAATTATCCAGGCATAGGTTTTGAAAATAAAAAGCTATTATTTTTTTAAGTGCTATACAATAAAATAGGAATATAAAACTCATTTTGGATAGTTATTTTCCAAATTTCTAAAAGTTTCTTTTAGCTTTAAAGCACCGCATCTTAAAGATTTAAGAATTTTGGATGAGATTCACCCTAAAATGCATTATATAATTCTTTGTCTTCTTCAATAGAATATATTAAATTAAACTTTTTAAGGATTATAGTTCATAACCAATGCAATAATGTTTGTAGGTCCTATGGAGTGGCATAGGATCAATTGCCTCTATATTAAATAACCCCAACTACATAGTGCTTTTTAAGGTTTTATGTCTCTTTATAGTTTTTCTGAGTCTTTTATTATTGTCAATTGTCATTTCTTGCTTTTATCAGTGTACCTTCCTCTGATTACATCTCTCTTCCTTCTAATTTGATGCTTCAAATTTTCTGTGAGCTTGGAAACCAATCCCCTTTCCTAAATACTAAGACTATATGAAAAATTTTAATTTTTCTTAGGGAGGACCTGATGATCTCTCCTATGAATGAACTATATATTCCTTCTATTTTGTATACAGAAGTCTTTTTTGTTAGTTTAGTAGTTAATATTTCTATAGCTCTGCAAAAGTTTGCATTTATTATCTCATGTGACCATTCTAGCTGTTTTCTATTCAACAGGGATTGCCTGATATTGAAGTTCTCAATAAATGAGCTATTTCTGTAGACCAGGCTTTCTTAAACTTTTTTCCACTTATGACCCCTTTTCACCCAAGAAGTTTTTACACGACTCCGGATATATAGGTATATAAAATAAGTATACAAATCAAACATTTACTGATAACAAATTATAAAGAATTAAAAAAATACTTTAGTATCTATATAATTTTATAATTTGTTAAAGACCAAAGCAAATTTACATCCTAATTAGATGGATGTGCTTATTTATTTTTACACAAAGAATTTACATAAAGAATTTCTTATGTAAAAAAATTAAATCTTGGCAGAATATTTGATACTATAGGATGTAGAGCATCTTCATCTTTTTCAGAGTTGATTGATAATTTGCTTTGCGATCCACAGTTTAAGAAGTTTTTCTATATAAAGCCATCATTTGCATTTTTCTGGGAAAATGCATTCCATGTTTTGACTATAGATGCCACCTTCATTACTGTCAACTCCTCTAGTCACCATATGAGAAAGCAGAGGCTTTATTTGGTGATTTGGTAGATTTACTTTTCTAAGAGAAGGTATCTCTCTAGATCCAGAATTCTACTGCTACACCATAAGGTAGAAGTCTTAAACTTAGCTCTCTCTGCCTCATTTGAACAAATTGTTACTAAGTGCAATCCTTTACTTCTAGGTAAAGGTCTGTCTTGATGATTTTGAAATTTCAGGGAATCAAGGAGCTTGAATGAAGGAGTATTTTAGGGATCCTGAGCCTTTCCAGGTCACCCAACAATCTATTATGTTTTAGATATGAAAAAGAATATAGTGATCATCTAATCTAACCCCCTAATTTTACAGATGAGGAAAGAGAAAGATAAAATATTGTGCCTTTATTTACATAGCTAGTAAATAGCAGAATTAGGATCAGAACTCAGTTTCCTCACACCTGATCTGCTTCTATAACACCCCACTGCTTCTGAGGCAACCCCACAGATATAGAGACAAAAGTGAAAAAATTGGAAGAGAAAAAAACTTGGAAAGAAAGAATAGAGGTTTTCATTTTGGTAGGCTGAGTTTGAGGTCATTTAGCTACACATGTTCTGAAGAGAAGGAGAAATTCAAAACTATAGACCAAAGGATTTGGCTCTAAGTAAAGGTGGTAATTAAAGCTGTGTAAGTGAGCTCCTTCAAGGAGAGAATACAGAGAAGAAAGAATAGAAGTGAGGCTAGATCCTTGAGGGAGAAATATGAATAATGGGCCTATGCATAAACTATATCTTGCCAAAAGAAAATATTTTAACAAAGCAATACTTTTAAATTTAAATAGCACCATTCTCTCACCCTTACGGAGGTGTAGGGAACCAATTTTGCCAACATGTCCTCATTTGTCTACACATGATTATCTATGAGATAGGAAAATCTATTAGTCTCAGTTAACAATGTAAGAAGCTGGGGCTCAGAGAGGGTAATAAGTTGTTTGATAGAACTCTATGCTATCATTCAGGCTCCATTACAACTTGAGCAATTGATACAGTTCTCAATTCCTTTGGTCTCTATGGGTCTCCTAAGATACAGAGGTAGGGCAAAGAGGAAGACACAACTTTCCTTTCTCAAAGCTTTTCCTTAGATCATAGAGCTGATCCACAGAGATCTCAACCCACTGTAGTGAGATGGAGCAGAAATTTAAACCATGACAAGCAAATTTTAGATTCAGAAGCCTTATATTAATTCTAGATTTAAGAGGACTTCTAACCCCTAATCTAAAAAAGAAATAAACTTCACATCATCTTACTTTGTACTTTGTAGTTGACAGAATCACTTTCAGTCATAACTAGTTGTCTTATCTCCATGTATATCCTTAGCCTATTTTTAGTTATTAAAGAAAGAGCTTATTTCTTATGTGCTTATATCATGCATACTAATAAGAGTGAAAAATGATTAATACAAATTATTTTTAGAACTTGAGATTTTATTTTAATTATGTATTTAATAATGGAAAGTATGCACAGAGGTGTCACATATCTTAACCATCTAGTGAATAAATGCTTATTGCATCAGATTGGAATTTAGGCTACCCTACAGCATCATACAGATCCAAGTTCACTTGAATTTCAACCGAATTTAAAGACTCAACTAGTAGAATTTAACAAATCTTTATTAAGCAACTAGGCATTATAACACTTTAAACCCTAATATAGTCGGGAGTAGATCACTGTCATCCTCAAAAAGTACCAGTAACTCCCTATTGCCTCCAGAATAAAATATAAACTCTTCCATTTGGCATTTAAAGCTCCAACCAATCTTTTAAAGCTAAACTCATATTAACTGCCTCTCACATACTCTATGCTTCAGCCAAACTGGCTTATTTGCTATTCCCCACACCCTACATTCCATTTCCCAACTTTTTGTTTTCTCAGGCTGTCTACCCATGACTGGAATGCTTCCTTACTTGCTGTTTCTACCTTCCTTCAAGGGTTACCTCCTATATTAAGCTTTTCTTCATCTTCTCAGTTATAGTTACTGGTGTTTCTGTCCAAATTATTTGTTTTGTATTTACTCATATGGAAACACATGAATTCCTCCATTAGAACATAAGCTCCTTGAAGGTTGGAATTGTATCATTTTTGTCTCTATCCCTCCTACCTAGCATTACAGATATATCATTATTAAATGAATGAGGTGGATTGTAAGAAAATGGTCATTATCCTTCTGTTTCAAGCAAAAAGTTAATGTTACTAATCATAGCAAATTATATTACCAAATTATCAATATAATCTTAGATTATGTATATATATATGAAACATATATTTGCTAATGATACCATATCATACTACCATGATGAATTCTGAAATTAAAATTCATTCCCTTTGAATCAATGACATTTGATTATTTAATGTACAAAAGTTCTGTGGTATTTATGCTGGTTAAGATAGTGTTTCTAATCAAGTCTCAGACATATGTTTGTAAACTGTTCATCTATGAGTCAAAACTTGCCAGGAACACAGATGGTGTGCCTGTTGGCTCTTTCAAACTTGTGGCCCTCTTTTTTGTTTGTTTGTTTCGTAAAAGAAAAACAGTGAGAGGAACCATAGAGAAACTAAGGGGAGTTTAAGGAGAAAACTCACAGATAAAAAATACTCCTATGCAATGTTCAGTCTGCCTGTGGGATATCTCTCTTATGATGTTTAGTATTGTCAATAACTGTCAAAAGGCTCCAGGTAATGTTATGAATAACATTAAATTTTTTAGTAAAAATAGCATCAGCCTTGGGAGTTTTCTGAAGAAAGTACAATGATGCACCTGAATGTTAAAAGCTCCAGAATTTTATGAACTATAACTAATCTTTTTATCTGCTTAACTTTCCATAAGCTGCCCAAAGCACTTAGCATCTGTCTTCGGGTATTTTCTCTAAGTAACTTGTTTGCTTCTAAATATAACTAGGAATAATAAATGTAAACCTTACCCTCACCCCAATCTTCTAATGTGGGATACCTCCTAAGAAACTGGGCTTGTGTATTCTGGCTCCATGGGGAGAAATATATATATATTCTAGATTAGTACTGAAGAATTTAGCACTTTGGAATGATGCAAAAACCCCTTTTTGATCCCTGTGGAAGTAAGCTTTGAAATGGCATCCAATTCCTTATTGGTTCCCGTGGTTCCTGACACTGTGGGCTCTGCTAACTGGTAAGTAAGCCAGGAAGAATTACCAACTTGTTGGTATTAAAAGATGAAACCAAAATTTTCAATCTTCTCTTTCCCTCTTTCAGATATGAGGCTTATTCTCTGATAGCTTTCCCTTAGGTTTCTTAGGGGGTTGGAAGAGGTCCGGCTCTCTCCAGGATTAAATCTGATCTTGGATTTGGAGGTTAATCTCCTTGTCTCTCTCCCCACCCCCCCCAAACCATGGGTGACACAAAAATAACTTGAATCTCAGTTCTAGCCTGTGATGCCCTACGTTGGGAACCAGCAGTAAAGACCATTGGATAGAACGGTTCACATCCTTACATCTGTACTAGCTTTTTATTGTTCAGTCATATTTGACTTATTGTGACCCTGTGGAACATAGCACACCAATACCATGGAGTTTTCTTGGCAAAATATTAGAAGAGTTTGCCTTTCCTTCTCCAGTGGTTTAGGGCAAATAAAGATTAAATGACTTGCCTAGGAGCACACGTCTCATAAGTGCCCGAGTGCTCAGTGCTCTCTGTCCATTGAGTCATCAGCTGCCTCCTACTAAATAACAGATATTATATAAATGCTGGCTATTCTTATTTTAAAATGACAAAAGAAAGTGTTGTACAGCTGAGTACAAACAGAGTGGTAATAATCTTCATGAGGAATTTTTAAAAAGTAAGCTAGAGATCAAGAAACTGTCAGCATTTATCCATCACTGTCAAAAGAAAAAAAAAAAAAGATAGTGTGTTTGGTAGAAATCAGTGGCACAGGAAATTCATACTCTATTATGGAAATAGGAACAAGGCCTATGATTTCATGGATAAAAGGAGCTCCTGGATGATGAAATGGCCCCATATCAGTGCTGGTCAGCACTTCCTCTAAGACTGAGAATTTTTACTCATACAGTTGATAGTCAGTTTATGTCAGAGGCAGGACTTGAGCTCACATCTTCTGACCTCGAAGCCAGCTCTCCATCCATTAGGCCATGCTGTCTCTCACTTTCCTCAGAAATGGTAACATTCTGTGGCTCACAACTCTATAGACTCGCTGGGAAAAGTGCTACTGCTAAAAAAGAGGTCCTTTTGTTTCAGGAAGAAGCTTGGATGCAAAAAGTGCATTTGCCATTTTCTAAGTCACTTAGCTTCCCTTTCAGCTTCCCTTTCCTCTGTTCAATTTGGGGCCTATGTCAGAGTTGTTCAGACTTAGTGATAGCCATCATTTGGATTCTTCTCAGAAGTGGCCACTCCCCTTCCTTGCCAGAGATTATTGAGTCAAGATAACCTTGAAGCTCCGGCCACTTTACATATCATTGTATCATAAAAACTCCAGGTGCCTTAGCTCAATGCTTGCTGGGAAGCAATTCTTGCTTCCCCCTCCTTTTGAGTATTGCCCCTCACCTCGATGTCTTCTGCCCTTGACCTTCTTATCTTGACCTTTATCCTGTCAGGATTAAGTTATGAGCCTTTTCTGGAATTATGGCTTGTCCATTCACCCAGTGTCCTTGCCCCACTTTGTTTCCCTTAGAAGATTGTATACTCAGGTAATATATCTGTTTGCAAACCCTAGTTAGCTATATAAGTCCCTGCCTCAGTTCCTCGGGGCAGAATGATTTTTTAACATGAGTTCCATTTGGCTGGCTAGCCTAAAACTCTCCACATTTAAAAGATTAAAAACCAATCTCTGTCTTGCCTCAGTTTCTCTAGCATTACAAGGAAACTGAGGCAAACAGAGGTTACATGAAAGAAGTGAAGTCAGCACTTCCTGACTCCAGATCCAGCTCTCTATCTCTACCAGCTGAACTTTTGAAAGTACAAAGATGAGTCACCCACGATGGGCAGGCAAGGATGAGTTAAGATATAGATCATTGGAAAGAAAAGCTGCCTTGAGATCATGGATCCATTGCAAAATTGGAGAATTTTAAATTAAAAGAAACTCAGCTGTTTAAAGTTGGTATTGACGTAAAATAGGTGGAATTGGCGAGAAAAACTGAAGTTCTGACAAGATTTATTCCCGAGGTAAGCAGGAAATGACACTTATGGGGATCAGTTCAACCTTATAGTCACACCTTCTGTGGAAATCTCCCACTTGGCTATGTGCAGCCAGAAATCCAAATAATCCTCAGTTAAATTTTCCCTATACACCTGTCCATGGTCCACAACATCTTTGTTGAACCCCTTTGGATTAAGCCTACCATTTTGCTTTGTGGAGTCTTTACCCTCCCTGTTCTCCCATAGTGTCTTTCTTCTTCTTATAACTAACTCTTTTAGGTCCTAAACTCCTCTGTGGATGTAGCCTGCCAACTAAGGGCATACTGCCACCTCATAGCATATTCCCTTTCTCCTGGTTATTTATGAGTTCCACTAAGGAACTTGTCTTTTCCATTGTTAATTGTTATAGATTTTCCCAACTCTATTCATATTTACCACCCCTGGTATCTTTTGTACCTCTTCATTTTGTCTGTCACTCTTCTCCTAAATAAACTTACCTTTTACCAGAGAGAATAGTCATTGTGAATTCTTCATGTAACTGAATCCCAACATTTGGTGCTGAACCCCCAACATATCATTTGGAACTAGGAATTGCTACGTGAACACATCATGCCTATGGCCCATGCTGAATGAATTGTGAAAACTATCTCACAAGATGGAGACAATGTTCTAAAAATTGAATGAAGGTCGATTGTGCCCCAGGCCCAAGTTTCTTTCTCCAGAAATCACAGTGGTCCCAAAGAACCCTTCTCTTTGTGAGATTAAGTTAGGGCCACCGTGGCATTAAAATTTCCATAAAAGGTAATTTAGTAATCCTAAAGATAAATTTTTCCTCATTTATGACTTACAATGTGAAGTCATTTGTCCTGACTGATCAGGAAAAAATCCAGACCATAGGGAGTGTTAACCCAGACCCATATATAATCCTTGTCTATTAAGTGGGACTGGCTTTTCCTTGTCTAACTGCTTGTGGGGAGGGAGATGCCCTTTCTTGTGAGATTGTAATAAAATTCCTTTCTGCTTTTACTTTGAAAAATCTTCTTGATTTACTTGAGCCGGTGGTCTTTGTCCCACACAATTCCATCTTTGCTGAACCCCCTTTGGGTTAGCTCTCCATGATGGCATTCTGCTTCATCCTGTCTTTCTCCTCACCCATCCTCCATGCCTCTTGGTATTTTTCCTCTTCTCCCCCTACCATATTTCTTTCTATTTCTAATAGTTTACTAACTCTTTTAGGGCGCTAAACCTCCTTTAGGATTATAGCCTGCCAGTCAATGGTATACTCCCACCTCATGTATTTCTTTTCTCCTAGTTAATTGTGAGTTCCATTATATCTGTTCCATTGTTAATTATTAAAAACTCCTTCCTTCAGAAGCTATATGCTCTCCCAACTCTATTTCGTATTTATCACTCCTGGTGTCTATTGTATCTCTTCATTTTATCTGTAACCTCTTCTCCTAAATGAACCTGCCTTTTGCCAAAGGCAATGGCCATTATGAATTCTTCACATGACTGAGCCCCAATATTTGGTGCCTGAATACCAATGTTATCATTTGGTGCTAAACCTCAAATAATGATATTGCTTAATCACATTAAAAATTCTGACTCATAATTGTTGTATGTTAACATGAAAATCTAGTTTATAAATTTATCTAATTTATCTCTATAAATTTATTCTACTTTCTGAAATGTTCTATGAGAAGACTCTTCTATACTTTTTTCATCATGCTTCTCTCTTCTAGGCTTCCTTCTCTTCCTTTTATCTTTGCCTCCTCTGGAAACCCTTCCATGAGTTTTCTACATCTTACTGAACACTCTTCCTGAGCTCCTTGTTTGAACTGATAAACTGAATATGAGATTTTTGTAGTGGTGTTGGTGGGAAGGTCTAATGTTAAAATTATAGATGATTAGAAAGATAATTGTTGAGATAAATCAAGCTAATACCTTGAAAAGGCCTTGGTAAAAGTTGCTTTTTAATTGGTTTTATGACCAAAGACAACATGGAGATTGTTACATCAAGTGTTTTGGTGAACAGGGGTCTAGCAGAGACCTGGAAATCCTGCATGTTACGCAGTATATCCATGATCAAGTTCCTCTCCTATATTCCCCTCTTGCTGCCTTTCTTTTGTTATTCAAGTCAAGTACTTAGGTAATAAAACCACCTCATTTTGTATTCAAAGTCCTTTGGACACTAAGGTGAGTTTTATATTTTTACAACTACCTCTGCCTATAAGGAAATTCATTAGTGCTTCTATAATGTGGAAACAACAATCCTCAAATCAGATGATAGATGAATTGTAGAGAAGATTCCTACATCAAGCCAGGAGTTACTTCACACGACAGAGAACTGAAAGTTAAAAGAAATTGAGGGAGAGAAACACCTTGAGCTCATCAACAAGTGAGATGAGAACAATGGAACTCATTAAATAATTTGATTTCATCTTGTGTGCATATCAGCTAAATAAAATAATCTCCATTCCCCAGCAAGGACAGAGAGTTTATTGGATAAGGAATCAAAGTGAAGTATCTGAAAATCAGAGACAAAATCAAATAAGGAATCTAGAACTCACCCAGTATGGCCTGTTCTTTCTCCCTAAATTACCTGTTACTCCCTCTGGACCACTCCCCCAACCACACGCCTAATGGGTAGAGCCTCCAGAAGGTAATTGCTGCCTCAGTTTCCAAAGGTAACTGTAGAATTGTATTCTTAAAAGTATTATAGGCAGTTTTCCCCTCCCCACCTTCCCAATTACTTCCCATTAATTATCAGCCAGTAGACTCTGCTCTTAGTAAGGGCATTCACTTAGTTGGTATAGAAGGAAGAATAATTATAAAACATTTCCCTCCTTAAACTGGAATTCACTCTCCCACAAATAAATACACGATGTCAACTGGAAAAAAAGGCTCACCTTTGGAGAAGAATATTTGTAAGACACATATGTAGTATATACATGTGGTAAAGGCATTTCATAACTCTTAGTCTTATAGAGTCTGGAAGTCTTTTCTTTGTTAAGTCCTCATGTAACTGTCCTTCAGACTGCGGCCAGGAGATATACTACTAGAAGCTGTTTCCTTCATTGAATGTCTGCTTTTCTTAATCTATATCTTTTTGGCACATATGTCTCTGCTCCCTGCTAGATGAAATGTCTCCTGTTGGGTAGGGGTGGGGAACGGAAGAGAAATTCTCCTCTTCCCTGCAGAGGTCTCCTCACCAGGCAGCTCCTAGCTTTCAATCTCTCTTACTCTAGAGCTACTGAAATTCATCCGGTGCTTCCCTTCTTGATCCAGAGAGATGTTTAATAAACACTTGTTGATTGATTTGTTGTAAATAATAGTTTGTCACATTAATTAACCATAAGGTTTATCTAAGAAGGCTACTAAAAGGAAGGTAAAGGACTATGAATCTTGATTCAAGCAAATATGGAAAGGAGAATTTTGCAGTGACCTGAAAAGAGTGATCTATATTTGTGTTTCTATTTGTACTATGAAGTACTTATACAAGTAAAGGGATCTGGAAAGGTTTACTGCAGAAGGTGGGATTTGACCTAAGTTTTTTAGGAAACAAGGGAAGCCAGTAGACAAATTAAGGAAGGAGAGTATTCCAAGAACGGGATATTAAGCAAAAAAACATTGAATCCAGAAATGGAGCATCAGGTACAAGAAACAGCAAAATAGAACAGTGTCATTGGACTGTAATTGTTACGCCTCAGTTTCCGTGCTTCAGTTTCCTTGAATTGTTCTGCCTCAGTTTCCCTGATGGCAAACCCCTCCCCCCCTTCCTAGCCATTAGGACTGAGATAATTAGGGTTGTGGAGCTCTGGCCACTCTGGCATTCCAAAGAGTCATAAAACTCCAGATGGCTTATCTCAAATGCTTGGGCATCTCCTGGGCCCAGACTTCCTGTCTCCTAGCTTCTTCACTCCCAACTTATCAGAATTTATGATCCTTCTTTTTTCACCCCGAACCTGTAAGAATTAAAAAGTTATGGTCCTTCCTGGAATTTCCACTCTACCAGTGCTCTGTTCCCACTTTGCCTTTGTTTCCCTAATCACTGGAGCCCTATATAAGTCTCTGGAATTACTCGCTCATCCCTGGATGTTTTGAGACAAGAATCCCATCAAGCCAGCTGGCTAATGTCGTTTTGCCAGTCCAACTTCTCCATTGTTGAAATATTAAAAACTTTCATCTCTGTCTTGCCTCAGTTACTCCGGCATTACATAATGAAATATAAAGGATAGATTTTAAGAAGTTTTGGAAAGAAACCATGTTGTGAAGGACTTTAAATGGCAAACAGTGTTTGTTTTTGTCTTCATGGTTTTTTTTTCCCCTTTTATTATGTCGCTTCTGGTTTGATTTTTCTTGTACAACATGACAAACATGGAAATATGTGCTTTAAAAATTGCACACAGGCTATCTTTGACAAAGAGAAGATCCAATTCAGTTCCAATTGATTAACGATGGATAGAATCAGCTACACCCAAAGAAGGAACACTAGGAAGTGAATATGGGCTACTTGCATTTTTGTTTTTCTTCCCAGGTTATTTTTACCTTCTGAATCCAATTCTTCCTGTGCAACAAGAGAACTGTTCGGTTCTGCACACATATATTGTATCTAGGATATACTATAACATATTTAACATGTATTAGACTGCTTGCCATCTGGGGAAGGGGAAGAAGGAAGGGAAGGGAAAAGTTGGAACAGAAGTGAGTGCAAAGGGATAATGTGGTAAAAATTACCCATGCATATGTACTGTCAATAAAAAGATATAATTTTTTAAAATTTCACACAACCTATTTCAGATTGTTTGCTGGATTGGGGAAAGGGAAGTCAGGGAGGGAGGGAGAAAAAATTTGAAACACAAAGTCTTAAAAACGAATGTTGAAAACTATCTTTACATGTATTTAAAAAAATAAAGTACTATTGAAAAATTTTAAAAATGGTAAACAGGATTTTATATTTGATCATGTAGGTAACAGGTAATGACTGAAGTTTGTTGAATAGGGTGGTAACATGTTCAAGCCTGTGCTTTTGGAAGGATCACTACAACATGGGTAGGAGTGGAGAAAGATTTGAGACAGGAAGCCAACTAGCAAGCAATTACAATGGCCTGGGCATGAGGTTATAACAGCCTGTTCCAGTGTGGTGACTGTGTTGGTAGGGAAAAGGAAAAGTAAATGAGAGATGTTGTGAAGATAGAAATGACAAGACGTGTCAATAAAAGGGTATCTGCAGTAAATGTAAGAGAGAAGTAGAAAATGACCCTGTTGTTGTGGACCTGAGTTCCTGAGACAATGTTGATGCCCTTCATAGTAATAGGTAAGCTTGGAAGAGGGGCTTGGAGAAAAGATAATGAGTTGAACACATTAATTTTAAAATACTTATACGGTATGCAGTTCAAGAAGTCTAAAAAGCAATTGGTGATAAGAGATTTTCAGGAAAGAGGTGTATATGTGTGTATGTATATTTATATATATATATCTAGATATATAGATATATCTGGGAACTATCAGTATAGATATAATAATTGAACTCATGGGAGCTGATGAGATCTCCAACCATCATAAGGTAGAGGAAGAAGAAAAGAAAGCCCAGGGCAGAGCCTTGGGAAATAGACATAGTTATCCATGAATAAAGAACCTGCAAAGGAGCCCAAAGCATAATTAGACAAAGAAGAACAGTGTCACAAAAACCTAGAAAAGGTGAAAGTATCTAGAAGAGAGTGATTGACTGTGGTGAAGGTTTCAGAGAAGCCAAGAGAAAAAAAAGTCCATTAGTTTTAGCAATTAAGAGATCATTGGTGACTTGGAAAGGGCAGTTTCAATTTAATGATGAAGTTGAAAGCCTGGTTACAAAAAAATTTAGAAAAGAGTGAGAGAAAGTAGAGACAGAGAATATAGATGCCTTTCCCTAGGTGTTTAGGGGAGAAGAGGAGAAATATATAGTGACAGCTAGCTTGTCAGTTAGTTGCTAGAATCAGTGATGAATTAGGAGCTTATTACATAGAAATGTAGTGTATATTTATGTCTTTGGAATAAAAAGTTCTGCTTAAATACATTTCCCTTATTTATTTACTCATCTTGCACCCCTAGGTATTAGTACTCCTCTCTGTGCTGTTTTACACTTCTATCAATGATTTGAATACAAGCCTACATGGCACAATTATCAAAATTTTCCAAAAACACAAAGTTTCAGGGAAAAACTAAAATGTTGGAAAACAGAATCAAGCTCCAAACAAATCTCAACAGGTTACAAAGTTGAACCAAATCTAACAAAATTAAATTTAATAGAGGTAAATATAACCTCTAAAGAGATAGTTGTGGAATTGCAATTGTAGAGAGCATTTACTCACCAGCATTTATCTTTACCAGTGAAATCATAGGTCTCTTGCAAATGTGTTAGCATTGTGCCAGACCTTAGGACACAAAGACAAAAATGAAAACAATCCCTGGAGTCTAAAAGGCTGCATTCTCTATATTACCTATGTGACCATGGGCAAGTGATGTAACCTTTTAGTGCCTTATGATTATGTAATTTTAACAAGTTGCCCATCTACTTGATTGTGGGAGTTACTGCACTGAAAGTTCATTATACTGTAAAATAAAAGTGCATTATACTGTAACTGGACCTTTGTCTCCCACCTACTATACAAAAGTATTTATGTTCAAAAAAGTCAATTTTAAAAGTATAAAATGGGGGAGGTATGACTAGACAAAATAGAAGTTTGTCTGGAAAAAATCTAAATGTCTTAATAGGCAATAAAGCTTGATGTGCATTAGTGGTATGATATGGAGTTTAGAAAGCTAATGGATATAATAAAAGAGGCACAGAAACCAGGAAGAAAGCAATGACAGCTGTTGATGAAGTGATATATTGATTCAACCATTCTCTAGAGGAATTTGAAATGATGTCCTAAGGACCATAACACCATGCATATTGTTTGACCTGGAAATACTACTACTAGGTCTGTATCCTAAAGAGACAAAAAACAAAAAACAAGGAAAAAGGCCCATATATACAAAAACATTTATAGCAATTCTTTTTGAAGTGGTAAAAATTGGAAATTGAGGGGATGTCCACCCAAGGGAGAATGGCTAAATAAGTTATTATATGTGGTTGCAAGGGAATACTATAATACTATAAGAAATGACAAGCAGGAGGGCTCAGAAAAACCTGGATAAGACTTACATGAACTGATGCAGAGTAAAATGAGCAGAACCAGGAGAACGCTGTATACAATAACAGAAATATTGTATGATGATCAACTGTGAATCAGTTAGCTATTCTGAGCAATACAAAAATCCAAGACAATTTTGAAGAATTTTTGATGAAAAATACTATCTGTTGCCAGAGAAAGAACTAATGGAATCTGAATGCAGATTGAAGCATACTATTTCTTTATGTTTATTGGGTGTCTTTTGTCTGTATTTTCTTTCACAACATGACCAAAGGAAATATGTTTTGCATTGCTGCACATAGATAACCTATATTAAATTGTTTGTGTTGTCAATGTGTGTGTATGTTTGTGTGTGTATGAGAGAGAGAGCAAGAGAGAAATAGCCAGAGAGAGAGAGAGAGACAGAGATGGAGAGAGACAGAGAGATAGGGGTTGGATAGAGAATCTAGAACTCAAAAATTTTTAGAAAAAAATGTTAAAAATTGTGTTTACATGTAATTGGGAGGGAAATTTTTTAAAAGAAGGCAGTGATAGGCTTGCTGTACCCTGCTCTAATATTCCACGTTGGAATATTGTGTTCTACTCGGGCAGCCCACCTTAGGAAAGATTATCTGGAGAGTGTCCAGGACAGGCCAAATGGATAATGAAGGGATTCATACTTATGCAATATGTAGATTGATTGAAAGAAATGGAGTTGTTTAGTTTAGAGATGAGAAGACTTAGGGGGAACAAGATAGCCTTCTTCAAGTTTTTGGGCTGTCATAAGATAGAATTAGACTTACTCCACTTGACACCAAGTTGTAGAACTTAGAACAATGGGAAAAAGTTGAATATTTAGATTTGATGTCAGGAAAACTTCTTGTTACTACCCAAAACCAGAATGGGTTGCTTTTGGAAATCGTGAGTCACCCTTCATTGCAAGTCTTTAAGCAAAGGCTTATGATCTTTTGTCAGGTAGATTATAGAGGAGCTTTTTTTCCTTGGTCTATATTTTGACCTCATCAGCTCCCATGGATTCAGTTATTATATCTATACTATGATTCACAGATCTATATATACAGTCCTAAATAATCTCTTTCCTGAACTTCAATAATACATAAGATATATAGAAAGTAATATCAAAGGGAAGGTGAGAGATTTTGTAAATGGATGGAGGAAGCAACTAGGAGAGGCCTTCCATAAAAATTGCAAAGTGAACTGAATCTTGAAGGAGGCTAAAGAAAAAAAGAAAAAACTAAAAATTGTAGATGAGAAGGAAAACATGGCAGACAACACAAAAGCCCTGAATTGGAAAGGGGAATTCATGTCAGAGAAGTTGCAAATAAGAAGGGATTCTGGGAAGATGGGCCCAGGTACACAGATGCTATGACTGTGGCTATGGGCAAGGAGGGGCAAGCACAAGCTGATAGGGCTGTTGCATAGGGGCTCTGCTGGCTATGATCACTCACAGGAAAATGGAATCCCTGGTTTTGGTTCTAGGGCAGAGGCGCTTACAGCCACTGGAAGGACAGGAGGGAGTAAGAGTCTTTATAGTAACAGTGCTGCCTAGAGACCTGATAGGGACTCGGGGAGGAGAGAAGTTTCTGAGGTCATGCTCCTAGATAAAGCTTAAAAAAGAATAGCACAAAAAACCTGAAGCCTAAGACATTATCTCCCACACCTCAGGATATGAGCCTGATTCTAACACAGAGATAACAGTCAAGAATTAGGCTGCTAAAAAAATGAGTAAGCAAAAGAGAATTGTGTCAGTTTATTAGCTACACACAATTAGCTACTTTGAAGGTAGAGAAAATCAAGGTTCAAACTCAGAAGAAGACAGTGAAATCAAAATAGCTACTTCTAAAGCTTCAAAGAAAAAATGTTAAAGGGTCACAAGCTCAAAAAAAGAATTCTTAGAAGAGCTTAAAAAGGATTTTAAAATCAAATGAGAAAATTTAAGGGAAAAGAGTAGTGTAAGAAAATCAAGAAAATTAGGAAAAGAGACTCAATCAAGGAAAAGAGAATTAAAAACTTGTGGAAGAAAACCCCAGACAATTAGAATTGGGCAGGGCAGCTAGATGGTGCAGTGGGTTAGTCCTGAAGTCAAGAAGATCTGAGTTCAAATCTGACCTCAACTTAACATTTACTAGCTATGTGATCCTGGGCAAAGTCACTTACCTCCAATTGCCTTGCAAAAAAAAAAAAAAAAAAGAATTGGGCAAGGGAAAGCTAATGAATTCAAAAGACACCAAGAAACAATAAAGCAAAATCAAAAGAATGAAAAAAAATAAAGGAGAATATAAAATATCTCATTATAAAAACAACTGACTTGAAAAAACAGATTTAGGAGAAACAATATAAAAATTGTTGGACTATCTGAAAGTTGTTTTTAAAAAGAGTCTAGACATCATACTTCAAGGAATCATTAAAGGAAATTTGCTAAAACTTTAGAACTAAAGAGTAAAATAGAAATGGAAAAAAAAAATCCATTGCTCACCAACTGATAGAAATCCCAAGATAAAAACTCATAGAAATATTACAACTAAGTTTTGGAGCTCCCAGGTCAAGGAGTCAATACTACATGCAACTAGAAAGAAGCAACTTAAATACTGTGGAACTGCAGTCAGAATAACACAAGCTTTAGCAGCTTCTATGGTGAAAAACTGAAAGACATGGATTTTTCAAAAAGCAAAGGAAATAGGTTTGCAAGCAAGAATAATTTGTCTAGCAAACCTAAATCCTGAAAGGAAAAAAAAAAAAAGATAGTTAATTAAAGGACTTTCAGATATCTTTAAGGAAAAGACCAAAACTGAATAAAAAAATTTTACCTACAATAATTAGGAGAAACATAAGAAAATATACATGAAAGACTAATAATATGAGATTTAATAAAGTCAAACTCTGTACTTTTTGTATAAGATAAATTCCAAAACTCTTAAGAATATTATTACTATTAGAGTAGTTTGAAAGTGTATAGATAGAAGACATGAGGTTGAGTTAATTATCATGAGATGATTCTAAAAAATAAAATTAAGTAGGGAAAAGCAAAATGTAGCAATTATCTCATATGAATGAGTCATGAATGGAAGAACTGTTACAATAGAGGGCAAGAGAAAGTGGAGGGCTGGTAGTGCTAGAACTTTATTTTCATCAGAACTGGATTAAAGAAGGAATGATATACTTCTAGAAGTGTATAAAATTCTTCTTAACATTCAGAGAAATAAGAAATATAGGAGATACAATAAGGGAGGGACTCTTAGAAGGAGTCTGGATCAGGGAAATAGTGATAAGTAAATTAGATGTCTGAGAAGGAGAGAAGGATAAAGAGTAAGGAAAAATAGAATGGAGGAAAATAGTAATTATTATTTGGAATGTAAATGGGATAGAGTCCCCCATAAAACAGAAAAGGGTAGCAGAATGGATCAAAAACCAGAATCCAACAATGTAGTTTATAAGAAAAATATTTGAAAATGAGACACACACACACACACACACACACACACACACAAATGAGAGACACACATAAAGTAAAAATAAAAAGTTAGCATAGAATTGATTATGGTTCAACTGAAGCAAAAAAAAAAAAAAACAGAGGTAGCAATTATGAGTTCAGGCAAAGTTAAACCTAAAATAGATTTAATTAAAAGAGATAAATAAAGAAACTACATTATGTTAAAAGGTAACAGATAATAAAGTAGTATTGATACCAAACCTATAAGTACAGAATGCTATAGCATCCCAATTTTTTTTAATTATAGCTTTTTATTTTCAAAATATATGCAAAGATAGTTTTCAGCATTCACCCTGCAAAACTTTGTGTTCCAAATTTTTCTCCTTCCCTTGTGCCATCCCTCTCCCCTAGACAGCAAGCAATCCTATATAAGTTAAACATGTAAAATTCTTCTAAACATATCTCCACATTTAACATGCTGCAGATCAAAAAGAAAAAAATTAGATTTTTAAAAAGCAAGCAAACAACAAAAATGGTGGAAATACTATGTTGTTATCAATA
This sequence comes from Antechinus flavipes, assembly GCF_016432865.1. Taxonomy (NCBI): domain Eukaryota; kingdom Metazoa; phylum Chordata; class Mammalia; order Dasyuromorphia; family Dasyuridae; genus Antechinus; species Antechinus flavipes. Next base: position 85,188,610 of record NC_067402.1, read on the forward strand.
TTCAGTCCCCATGTTCCACTTTCTGGATGCATATGGCTCTCTCCATCACAAGTCTATTGGAACTGACCTGAATCACCTCTTTGTTGACAAGAGCCAAGTTCATCAGAGTTGATAATTATGTAATTTTATTATTAGCATCCAAATTTTAAAGGAAAAACTTATTAAGTTACAGATGAAAATAAATAGCAAAACTATAATTGTTGGGGACTTCAACTCTCCCCTCTCAGAACTAGATTAATCTGGCCAAAAAATTAATGTCAGGAAGATGGATGGAATCTTAGATAAGTTAGATGTAATAGCTATCTGGAAATAATTGAATGGGAATAGAAGTAAATATAACTTTTCCTCTGTAGTACATGATACCTTTGCAAAAATAGGCCAAATATTAAAGCATAAAAACTTAAAAAAAAAAACTCCTTTTATGAAACAAATATTATACTGATACCTGAACTAGGAAGGGCAAAACAGAGAAAAAAATTACAGACCATTCTATAAATATAAAAAATATAGACCTTTAAGGATTTTAAATTAAAATTTCACTAATGAATATGAATACAAAAATCCTAAATAAAATACTAGCTAGGACTAATTTATACAAGGAATGCGGAGATGGTTTACTATAAGGAAAACTATTAACATAATTTATTATATCAATAGCAAAAGTAACAAAAACAATGTGATTATATTAATAGATTCAGGAAAAGATTTTGACAAAAGACAATATTCATTTCTATTTAAAAGATAAAGCATAGGTAGAAATGGATTTTTCCTTAAAATGATAAGAAACATTTATCTGAAACTACCAGCAAGCATTATTTGTAATGAGGATAAGCTAGAAGCTTTTCCAGTGAGATCAGAAGTGAAACAAGTATACTCATCATTTCTGGTATTGAATATCGTGTTAGAAATGCTAGCAATTAAATAATTTTAGCAAAGTTTCAGGAAGCACAATAAGCTCACATAAATCATCAGTGTTTCTATGTATCATCAACAAAACCCTGCAAGAAGAGATAGCAAGAGATACCCCATTTAAAATAATATCATAAAATACCTAGGAGTATATTTGTCCACAAATCTAGGAACTACATATCATAATTATAGAATACTTTTGATATAAATAAAGTCAGATTTACATGGTTGAGAAACTATTAATTTTTCAATGGGTAGGCAGAGCAATAAATAAAAATGATAACTCTAGCTAAACTAATCAGCTTAACTAATCAACTCAATTGACAAAAAATTATATTGAACCAGAAAAATCAATAGTCCTAGCTCAGCGGCCCTGTGGCTCAAAAGGCTAGCTGTGAGACCTTTAATCCCAGAGTTGAAGGCAAATTGTGAGCGCCGGAATCCCTGTAAAACAGGCCAGGCCAATTCAGGGCAGTGGGAAAGCTGCCAGCACTTCTGGCCCCAGCATGGTAAACCAGTGAGAGGCTCCTGTCCTCCTGCAAAAGAGATAATGTCCTCTGAGCCCTAGGAGCAGAGCTCAACTTTTTAAAATGAGCAAAAAAGCAAAAGGAACCTTGACCATAGAAATTTTCTATGGCAACAGAGAAGATTAGAATACAAACTAAAAAGAGGACAGCAGTGGCAAAATGCTTACATGTAAAGCCTTAAAGAGAAATATGAATTGGTCTCAAGTTCAAAAAGTTCTCTTGGAAGAATTTTAAAGGGATTATTTAAGTCAGGTAAGAAGAACAAAAGAAAAATTAGGAAAAGAAATGAGAATTATGATAAAAACAGCTTGGAAAAGGAAGCACAAAAATATATATTGAAGAAAACAACTCCTTAAAAATATTTGGCAAAATGAAAAATAAATATACTGAAGAAAACAACTTCTTAAAAATGTATTTGGCAAAATGGAAAAGATGTATACTGAAGAAAATAACTCCTTTAAAAGAAGAACTGACCAAATGGAAAGAACTGAAAAAAATAATTCATTAAAAGTTAGAATTGGACAAGTGGAAGCAAATGACTCAGTGAGACATCAAGAATAAATAAATTAGAAGAATGTGGAATATATTGACAATAAGACTTAGGGATAGGAGAACATCTTAGGGAGAAAATTAATCTTAGGGATAGGAATATAAGGGTTTTATGAACAAAGGGTATTATGAGATATAAATGGATATTTTTATAAATATCCATCCATTTCATTTGTTGGAATATTATCGAGCAGAATAGTTTTTAATAGTGTTCTTTATTACCTTTCCCCATAGATTAACTCCCATACAATTGACATATATCTTCTGGTTTTTGTTAATTGCATGTTGTCTCCCTGTGAGCTTCTTGAGGGGGATATTTTCACCCTTGTATCTCAAGCACTTAGCACAGTGCCTCGCACATAGTAGGTGTTTAATAAATGTTTGTTGAGTGACTGAATTGACCCTAATTATCTCTTTTAATCATTTAAATTTATGTATTTATTTGTTTTATTGTTGCCTTGTCAAAAATCACTTTGCTTTTTAAAATTTGCTTAAAGCATAATTTTTTCAACCTTTTAATTCTCTCTGAATCTTTGTTTCAAGTGTATCTTGCAAGCAGTATTAGTCAGATTCTGTTTCCTAATTCATTCTTCTACCCTCTTTAGTTTTATGGGTGAATTCAGGCTATTCACATTCATGACTATGACTATTTTTCTTTATCAAGGTCTTTTATTTTTTTTTAAAATCTCTTTACATTGAAGTAAAGAAACCAAATTTTATCCAGAGATCTATTCAGCAGAACATGTAATTGCAAAACAAAAATAGTAGCAGCACAAAAGATTTTCTCCCCAGTTAATATACAATTAAGAGTGAGTGAATTGATCAGAGAAATGCAAATTAAGATAACTCTGAGGTACCACTGTACTACACATCTAGCAGATTGGCTAAGATGTCAGGAAAAAATAATGACGAATGTTGGAGAAGATGTGGAAAACTGGGCCACTAATACATTGTTGGTGGAGTTGTAAAATGATTCAACCATTCTGAAGAGCAATTTGGAACTATGCCCAAAGGGCTATCAAACTGTGCGTATCCCCTGATCCAGCAGTGTCTCCACTGAGCCTATATCCCAAAGAGATCATAAAGGAGGGAAAAGGACCCACATGTGCAAAAATGTTTGTGACAGCCCTTTTTGTACTGGCAAAAAACTCGAAACTGAATGGATGCCTATCAGTTGGAGAATGACTGAATAAATTATGGTATATTAATGTTATGGAATATTTTGTTCTATAAGAATTGATCAGCAGGATGATTTCAGAGAAGCCTAAAGAGGCTTACATGAACTGAGTAAAACCAGGAAATCATTGTACAAAGCAACAGCAATATTTTTTTAATGAAAGCTTTTGATTTTCCAAACATATGCATGGATCATTTTTCAACATTAACCCTTGCAAAACCTTGTGTTCCAGTTTTCCCTCCTCTTCCCCTACCCTTTCCCCTAGATGTTAATTAATCCAATATATGTTAAACATGGTAGAAATATGTGCTAAATCCAATATATACATACATATTTATAAAATTATCTTGCTGCACAAGAAAAATCAAATCAAATAGGAAAAAAATGAAAAAGAAGATAAAATGCAAGCAAACAATAAAAAGAGTGAAAACACTATGTTGTGATCTACACTCAGCTCCCATAGTCCTCTCTCTGGGTACAGATGACTCTTTTCATCACAAGATCATTGGAAATGGTTTGAATCATCTCATTGTTAAAGAGAGTCAGGTCCATCAGAATTGATCATTGTATAATCTGTTTGAGCAACAGCACTGATGATCAATTCTGATGAATGTGGCTCTCTTCAACAATGAGATGAGATAATTCAGGCCATTTCCAATGGTCTTGTGATGGAGAGAGCCACCTGTGTCCAAAGAGAGGACTGTGGGAACTGAATGTGGATTACAGCATATTATTTTCACTCTTTTAGTTATTTGCTTGCATTTTATTTTCTTTCTCAATTTTTTCATGTTTTGATCTGATTTTTCTTGTATAGCATAATTGTGAAAATAAGTATAGAAGAATTGCACATGTTTAACATATATTGAATTACCACATAGGGGAGAGGGTAGGATGAAGGGAGGGGAAAAGTTTGGAATACAGTGTTTTGCAAGAGTGAATGTTAAAACTTAGCTATACACGTATTTTGAAAATAAAAAGCTTTAATTTAAAAAAATGAGCAAAAAACAGAATTTAAAGATTAAGACATCTGGTTTCCTGTTGGTTCAGGGGATAAGGAGACAGATGAAGACTAGAAGTGTAATCTTGTGATTGGGTAATAGTAAGCAGGGACAGTAAACTTGTGTAATCTCTAAAATCAATTGACTTACATGAAGATGAAACAACTTTTACAAAATGGTGGATTAAAAAATGGAATTACATAATTTTTAATGTAACATTCCCCATCCTCCTCTTTATAAAGAGAGAAAAGAAAATTAATCAATACCAATATTTTATAATAGAAAAGCTCTGTTTCTACTTCTTTGTCCTTTCTCTATTCTTTAAACTTAGAGCTGACCTCTCATTATTAGACTTCCTTCCTTCCTTCCAATCTCCATGTCACCTCTTAACCATATATGTAATGTGAGAGAATAGGAAACAGGTTGAATAACTTCGACTTTATCTCTCTTGTGGAAGATTTGAATGGAGTGAGGGACACAGTTTGTAGATGGGATATGTCAAAAACAACATCTTTTTTCCTTTTGGGATGATATCTGTTATCTAGAATAATCTGATGAGGTTTTTTTGCCGCATCATTCTTTCTCATTAAATAATTGCCTACAGGTTTGATTCTTCTCTGATTCTTTTTCTTTAGCTGTATCATATATATTTTTACCCTGTCAGCTTATGTTTAGCATGCAGATAATATTGTTAGATGGTAAATAATTCCCAGTGTAAGGTTTTGCCATTTACATATTTATGTTTCCAACAATGGAGTAAATCCTCTGTGAATAAATCTTATTATTATCTTTGAATCTCTCCTTACAGGATGATAGAACCAGAAAGTTATTAAGCAGTTTCAGGTATGCCCTCACTTTTAACAATGATCTGGACACACATTTTCAAAAGTTCCATGCTGTTAACAGAGTATTCAACCCTCAGGCTCAGTGCCCTACTTAAATATGAAAATGTACAGGAAAAATGAAGTCTTCATAATGAAGGTTGAAGAGAGATAGTTTCTGGAATTTTAATAAACATTTTAAATAAAAATCTAATAAGCAGTGAGAGGGAAAGAAGAAAGGGAGGGGGGAATGTGGAAAGGCATTCCCTAGACCAAGTCTAAGTTGCCATAGTGCAGTTCCTGGGAGAGAGCAACATAAACATAGTCAATGATGCTTTTGGCATCATTACACACATTTTTGTGGAAGAGGAAGAGGGGGAATAACTCCTTTCCTCTCCCACTCCCCCATCATTCCCAGGGCCTGAGTACACTGTGCAGGAGGTACTATTGCCCTAGGCTGCATCCCCAAAAGTGGATGTTGCCTTGAGGGGCGGAAAAGAAAAAGGGGTCATAGAAGCATATCCTTCCACCCCCCAAACGTAGCATGGGACATGTTTGTAAATAGAAGAATGGAACTCCTACCCCTTAGGGCAATGTTTGCCATCTTTGTAAGAAAATCTTTTCATCTTCGGTCTTCCATATCTATCTTTCATTGTTGGAAACCATCCATTCCTCAAAAAAAGGTGAGTGTTTTTATTTCAGTCTGTGGGGTTTTTTATGTAGTGTCCAATTACAATTCTGTCTAGGGGCCTCAGCATTTTCCTATTCAGCTGCTCTCGTTCCCCAACAGGTTTGACATTGAGTATAGTTAGAAATAGGTATTGATGGGCTTTTTTCCAGAGTTACAACACGCACCACAAAACATACACAGAAAGATGTCTTTATGTCAATATTTTTTAATTAATTAAGTTGAGGAGGAGGAGTGGGAAGACCTCAGACCATAAGACAAAAGGTTTCTTGATGAGCGGGGTGGGGGGAGGAACCATCTGACATTGACCTATGATTTCTGTCCCTTGGGCAGAAAATCATAAGATTGTTGATGGAGAGGCTGCTGTTAGGAGAGAGAACAAGGCAGGTGGCCTGAGAAAGCCCTCACTAGGGGTGCCATTGTCAAGAAGAATGGGATGATTTCTATTTTTGCTAATTAGTCTGGCTAACTAGATGCTAAGCTCAGTTATTTCTACCTAATAAAAAAGTATAAAGGTTTTTAACTGTCCTCTAAATTTTGGCAGCCTGACAAAAAGTCCAAGTTATTCTACTCTAGTTATGACTTTGTTCTTTCTCCTAAGACTCTACAGCTGGAAACTAGCAGGTGATTAATGAGCCTGGCTGACTCAGAAATTATCAGAGAAGGATAGGCATTTTTAATTCTTTTCTTGACACTGGGGAAAGTGCAGAACAAGGGAACCCCTACCTCCATCGCGTGGCAGCTGAGGACATGGGATGGGGTCAGTGTTGGGAATGCCTAAACCCCATTTTTAAAAAAATTCATTTATTTTTTATTTACAAAGCATATGCATGGGTAATTTTTCCAATATTGACCCTTGCAAAACCTTTTGTTCCTAATTTTCCCCTCCTTCTCCTCATCCCACCCCCAGCTGGCAGATAATCCAATACATGTTAAATATGTTAAAATATATGTTAAATCCAATATGTGTATACACAATTTATACAGTTATCTTGCTGCATAAGAAAAATCAGATCAAGAAGGAAGGAAAAGAAAAACTGAGAAAGAAAAAAAAATGCAAGCAAATAAGTGAGAATGCTATGTTGTGGTCCACACTTTGTTCCCATGCTTCTCTCTCTGGGTGTAGATGGCTTTCTTTATCACTAAACAAGTGGAACTGGTTTGAATCATTTCATTGTTGAGGAGAGCCACGTCCATGAGAATTGAACCATCATATAGTCTTGTTGTTGCCGTGTTAATAATGATCTCCTGGTTCTGCTCATTTCACTTAACATCAGTTCATGTAGGTCTCTCCAAGCCTTTCCGTATTCATCCTGCTGATCATTTCTTACAGAACAATAATATTCCATAACATTTCTGTATCACAATTTATTCAGCCATTCTCCAATTGATGGGCATCCATTCAATTTCCAGCTTCTAGCCACTACAAAGAGGGCTGCCACAAACATTTTTACATATAATGGTCCTTTTGCCTACTTTAAGATCTCCCTGAGATACAAGCCCAGTAGTAGCACTGTTGGGTCAAAGGGTTTGAACAATTTGATAACTTTTTGAACACGGTTCCAAATTGGTCTCCAGAATGGCTGGGTCCATTCACAGTTCCACCAACAATGTATCAGTGGCCCAGCTAAACCCTATCTTCTAGATACAAGAGAAAGCAGGGAAGAGTAGTTCTGAAATCCAGCTTTCTGGTGAGAGAATGGGAGTTCCTGAACAACCCCTCACTCCTGGAGAAGTCCCCAAAGCTAAAAGAATCTCAGTTGAGTCCGAGTTCAGACAAGCAAGAACAAAAAGATCCTACCCTGCCTTTGCCACGATTGTGAAATGATTAAATTCTGAAGGTGTGAGGGGAAGGGATTTACCTTTCTCTAGCAATATTTAGGCTATTTTTCTAGTCCAGAAGACATTCAAATCCTCAGGACAGAACCATAAAGCTGATGGCTTGTATGGATTTTTGGGCTGAAAGGAGACTTGCCAGAATGGCAGGGGGTTGCTTTCTAGAAACACTAAGTTCTTTTCCTTGATGTAAGTCCAAACTACAGGGACTACAGTCCTAGAAGATTGTAGGGCCCTAAGGAAAGTTGCAATCAATGGAATGGCATTATAATTATATTGATTATTTGCAATTAACTTCTATGAATCATTAAAATTGCATGATCAAATTAGCTGTGTGTCCTTGAGCAAGTTATCTGTCCCATCCAAGCCACAGTTTCTTCATCTGCATAAAGAGAAAGTAAGACTAGATCTTTTGGGTCTCTTCTACTCCAATTTTCTAATTCTGGAACCCTCTATCAAAGCTTTCATTTTGAGTTATTTTTCTAGTCCTTAAGTTACTGATAATTTTCTTTAAAAGCTTGTTATTTATTTATTTTCTTTTAAAATTTTGAGTTCCAAATCCTCTCCCTCCCTCCTACCCTCGTCCCCATTCACTGAGAAGGCAAGCAATGTGATATCAATCAATTATACATGTGAAATCATGCAAAACATATTTTCACATTAGTCATATTTCAGAAAAAGCACGAAAAATACTTTTTTATTAATATCTGAGCTAGAACTAGAATTGAGGTCTCCCCACTTCCAGTCCAAAGTTTTTCGTTATTATGTTTCATAGCCTTACATTATCCTTTGATGTATTGAAAACATCTCCATCAAAATTAAGCTATATTATTAAATATTCAAGAACCAAAGATGGAGAGATTAGAGCAAATAACCATCACACATGTGATAACGATTTTCAAATGTTTATTACTCAACAGACTGTTTCATAGATTTTGTGAAAGTAATTGCTTTGTGTCAGGCATTGTGCTAAGTGCTAGAGATATAAAAAGAGACAAAAGTCAGTGCCTTCCCTCAAGAAATTTATAATCTACTAGGAGAGACTACAAACAAGCAAATATATACAGAGCAAGCTATATATTGGATAAATATGAAATAATTAAGAGGAGGAAGGCACTAAAACTGAGAAGACTTAGGGAAGGCTTCCTGTAGAAGATGGGATTTTAATTAGGAATTAAAGGAACTAAGAAAGCCAATAAAGATAAGGAGGGAGAACATTCCAGATATGGGAAACAACCAGAGAAAATGCCCAGGGCTAAGAGATGGAGTGTCTCCTTTGTAGAACAGCCAGGAGGGCAATATCACTGGATTTAAGAGGAGTCAGGGAGTAAGGAATAAGAAAAGGTACAAGGGAATTAGAGTGTGAAGGGGGTTAAATACCAAGCAGAGGATTATATTTAAAATATAAATGTAATTATGGAGTTTACTGAATTGACTTTAGGAAAGTCACTCCAGTAGCTGAATGGAGAATGGATTGGAGTGGGGAGAGACTTGAGGCATGCAGTCTCACTATCAATCTGTTTCTACAATCTAGGGATGAGATGATGAGGGTCTGTACCAGTGTTGTAGCACTGTCAGTATATTTGAGAGAGATTGCAAAGGTAAAATTGAGAGGTTTGAACTTGCTCTTACAATCCCATATGAATCTACAGATTCTTAGTCACATGATTACATGATTACACATGATTACAATGATTGGTCATTGCTGACAAGTTAATATGTAATATCTGTCGACAGGAGCATAGTCCTTCGACTGGAGTCAGGAAGATGTGGGATCAGTTCCACCTTTGCCACAACTGGCATTGTGATCCTGAATAAGTCCCTTAATTTCTCAGTGCCCCAGGCAACTTTACAAGCCTGTGAGTTACTCATCTGCATTGGTAGGCGAATTCCTTATGTCTATGAAATCACAGGTCCAAAACCTAGGACCTCCCCACCCTCCAATTAAAAAACAAAAAACCAAAAAAACTAAATAAGTATTTACCGCTATGCAAAAGATATACTATTAAATTTATGGTTCATATTGCATGTTGCCTTATGAGATAATTGAATCAATTATGATCACGCCCCTATACTAGGACATTAAGGAAAAAGCAGTCTTTTCCCCTTTCCCTCACCCTCCCGAGACTATAGTTACAGTATTTCATAAAATGCTGGCGAAAGAACAAAGGGGACATATTTTGTGAATAATTTCCTTAAATTCTATCTCCTTGCCCCTGCAATAAAAAGTTAAAACAGGATAATTTAATGAATCTGGTTCATTAGTTGAAATTGAGCTCTAGATCTCATTATTTCAAAATCTCTGCTTGGGAAACAGCAAAATCAGGAAGTGATGTGGGTTCAATATTCAGGGACTGGCAGAGTAGCTTTCTCTAACCTTATCTCTTTGTCATCATTCTCAGCTGCCTCTTCCTTATCCGATAGGTTGAAAGCATAGAAGAAGGCAAAGAGTCTGGGACTGGGAATTAGGAGACCTGGATTCTGTCCAGATCTGGCTTTGTAACTAATTATGGGATCCTAATCAAGTTAAGATTCTGAGGGCCTTCAGTTTCCTGATCTCTAAAATGGATATAATAATTCCTTTTCTTAATACTTTTCAAGATTGTTATATCAAATGAAATGAGATCTTTTTAAAAAAATAGTTTGACAAAATCATTTTATCATTCCTAAATGATCCCCACCACTCCAATAAAGCCCTCTCTTGTACAGAAGAAATGTAATCTCAGAGTAGCATGGCAGCACAGTGGACAGCACATTGGCCTTGGAGTCAGGAAGACCCGAGTTCAATTTCAGCACTTTTTTGGTTGCAGTGAGTTCAGAGTAAACTAGATATTTGTCAGTTGGGAAATGGTTGAACAAACAGTAATAGATGGATGTGATATAATATTATTGTACCAGGAGAAAAGACTAATAAAATCAGATAAGTTTTGGAAGACTTGCATGAAGTGATACCGAGTCAAGTAAGTAGAATTAGGAGAATGCTTTAATAAGTAAATAAAGAAAACAAGATTGAAAGTCGTCAGAACTCTGATCAATATAATCTTAAGTTCAGGAGATCGATGGAGGAGAGGTGATGGAAAATAGGCATTCCATTGCCAATACATTAATTAATTTTACATTATAGATCAGCTGGGTGGTGCAGTAAATAGAGCATCAGCCCTGAAGACAGGAGGACCTAGGTTCAAATTTGGCCTCAGATACTTCACACTTCCTGGTTATGTGACCCTGAGCAAGTCACTCAACCCATTTGTCTCAGCCAAAAAAAAAAAAAAATTACATTACCACATTTCTTTTTGGAGACATTCAGGATTAAGTTCCATATTTAGGATCATACTGATAGTAAAAAGAAAAAAAAAGGCTGAGATTGGAATTGAACTTAGATCCTCCTGACTGAGGGAGTAGTGTGCTATCCACTGTGCTACCTTGCTGCCCTATGGCTACATTTTTAACCTATAAATTAGACCTTTCCTTTTATCTTTTTTTCCCCTGAAGCTTGGGAGGGAAGAAAGGGGCAGTATACCTCCCATAAGTAGTATCACGGAATCAAAGATTATTTAGAGTTTAGTAAATTTTTTAATAGTATGGGGTTTCAAATAATTTTATACTGTGGTGGTAGCAATTACCAATACGTATTACTAATAAAAGTCAAAATGCTATACAAATATAATGATGTATTGTTATTAATCATATAGAAGAGGGAGGGCACATTGCTTAGGAGAGAGAAAGAGCAATACATGGACAGTGCTGTCAATTTGATGTCTTTACCAACAAAGGGAAAAAATGTATTTCCATCAATCTTTGAGTCATCTCTTGATTGTTTAAATAAAGGGAAACAAAGTTCTTTGACCTTTGAATTTTTCAATTACAATGCCAAGTTTCTGAGACAAATAAGACATAAATCTTGTTTGGATAGCATCTTGTTCTCAAACCCATGATTGATGCCCTAGCAGAAAACATGATAGTGGCGTCTGGAAGGAACAAATCTCTCTCCCGAGAACTGGAGGATAGTGGGTAATACACTAGAAAGAATACTGGATTGGAAATGAGAGGATCTGAGTTCAAATGCCAGTTCTACTATTTAAGCTATATTTCTAGACCAGGATTTCCATCATTTATAAAATGAAAGATTTGGACCAAATGAATTTTAAGGCCCATTTCAGCTCTGAGTATCCTTTGATGAAATTAAACACCTTAATTTTAAAATATAGAATTCAGTTTGATTGTTTGCATAGAGGGAATGAGACATTTATCAGAAGAGGAAGAATATTGTCTTTCACTTTAAGTATTCTGGAAAATGTCATTACAATAACTTCCCAAACCCCTTTTCTTAAAATTTGACTTTAATTCCTGTCCTGGTCATTGTTCTGTTTATAATTTTGGTGATGACACCTGCTGGTAATAGGAAGTACTACATTTTATACTTAAGTTGCTAAGGGGAAGGTGGGTCATTTTCTGAGTCTGGAAGAAGAGAAGGTAGAGAAGAGTTGAAACTGAGGAATTAAATGTGTTGCTTCTTACTTCTGGGTGATACAGGGATAATCTTAATTTTATAAACAATTAAATTAATGTCATGACATGACAAATCCACTTTTTACCCTAAAGTAAAAAAAAATAAATTCCATTTTCCACATTTCGCTTGTCTCCATTACTTCTTAACAGAGAGATAAGTAGTTTATACTCTCTAGAACTTAATATCAAACACAGTGCACTTTCTTCGAGTCCCCATTTATTCATAGATTTATAAATATGGAAGAAACCTTAAAAACAATCCAGTCCAGCTACTCTTAAACCTTTTAGTCTTAACACTATTATATATATATATATATATATATATATATAATATATATATATATATATATATATATATATATATATATATATATATAATAGTCTTTAACACTATTAAAAATTAAAATGTCTGAATTATTGTAAAAATAATTTTGACTTTACAGATGATCTGAAAGGGTCTCAGAGAGATCCAGGAGTGCTCATTCAGACTATACTTGGAGAACTGTGGATCTAGTTCAATCCCTTTACTTTAAAGATGAAGCCTAAAGAGGTGAATGAGTTGACATAGCTGGTGGGAAGCTAGGAGCCAAATAGTCTCTTGATCTTTAGTAATAATAAATGGAGAACAGGGATGGGGAAGAACAGGTCAAGTCATTCTGTAAGGTAGACTACTTAGCAAAATACATCTGCTCAAGATCCAGTTACCCGAATTCCCTGGGGCTAAGAATTAGGAAGATTTGAGTTCTGTCTAGGATTGGCTTTGCAGCTAATTAATTATATGATCCTAATCAAATTAAGATTCTGAGGTATTTCCATTTGTATTAAAAATGATTCTTTACTTTAAAAAAAAGATTCATTGTGTGTCTTCTTAAAGAGCAGCTTCTTTAGTTCACTTAAAACGTGACTCAATTTACAACTCTTTCAGGATCCCCTCTATGTGTAAAGCCGAGGATATTAAAGCTACTTTGAAATCTCAGATAAAAGGAGTGACAGTATATTACTGTGAAATATCATAGTCCTCTACCTTCCTTTTATGCTTTCTGAATATTTTTAACATGGGTTAACCTCCTTAAGAAAAGGAGGGATAGAAGAAACCCTCACCCTGCAATTCACTTCCTATCTGAAACATGACTCATCAACATTCATACTTTATAATTTGTGCAAGATACACATTTTTCTTTTGCCCTCTAGTCAGAATGGTTTTTCAGTACATATCCTGCTGTGAGAGTATTAGGGCTGATCTCCAGGAGCAGAACAAACCCCTTTAAACCATTTTAACAATTCAATATGCATGGCACAGCTAAAGTCTGTGAACTAGCTAATGTTCTTCAAGGATCAGCAAATTAGAAGATTGTGCCTGTATTGACAGGTAAGGTCTCACCCTCATTGTTTATATCATGGAGGATGACTGTCTCTTTGGAGATGCTACACCTCCCAGAGGTATTAAAAATGTGGACACAATCACTCCCAAATTACCTTGGAAACAAAAAGAACAGACACGAGCAAAATGTATCACTTCACTAGCTTCATTATACAGTTTCACCTGTTTTTGACCAATGAAGAATTCCAAAATGAGGGCTTCCGCCAACAAATAACTAAGCCAGATGATAGACCGAAGAAAGAGATACTAGACAAGGTGTAATCTAATTTATTGATAGTGATGGGCATTAGGATACTGCACAGTTGTGAAGCAAGTGCAGAAATTGACTCCCCTATTAGAACATTGATTGATAACTATTTCTGTGATTGTTACTCGCTTGTGTCTAAATGAAATTGAATTTCTTAAACAATCAAATGTAGAAATTTTGTGTTAACGAGATTCCAGAAATAGTTATGGGGCAGATACAAATATTATATCTCTGTGTTTAGAAGAGGACTTTCATTTAGGGCTTGGGCATCTCTAAGTGGAAAAAAAAAACCTTGTTTATCATTTTGGTAACATCCTGGCTAATCAAAAACAAACTAACCCAAAACCTGAGATTTTCAAAACACATTTAAAGAAAACATGTGTTTTACAGAACTGCTAGTCTCGATCATCTTTGCCTAGTTGAAGCAGTGAAAGGAACGATTTATTCCTTCTTGAAAGGGAATTGTAGAATATTATACTGCAAAGTAAAGTGCTTTTGAAATACTTCTCTTTCAAAAACAAATCATGTTTGTGATTGAAAGGCAAGTAGCCTCCTCTAAGGTCGTGTTCCCCATTATACCTAAATGCTCTTTGAAGGATATGCTAGTAGAAAATAAGTCAAATCCTAACAAGCTAGATAAGTTTTGACTATTTCTAGCAATTAATTGTATGCTTGATGTCTGAGGATGAGTATGTGTTTAGAATAGTTCTCGTTAACCACTATGTGGTGAATTATTTTGGCATGAAACGTTCTACTAAGGCAAGAAGAGGTTGAGTTTACTTTGGAGGCACTGGGACATAGAGTATTGAATTTGGAGTATGGAGCACCTGAGTTTGAATCTTACTTTTGGGATTTATTAGATGACCCATAGGCAAGTCTCAGTTTCCTCATCTATAATATGGAGATAACCAATAATAACCATTTTACCAGGTTGTTATGAGGCTGAATTTAGACAATGTATGTAAAATACTTTATAATAACAATAGCTACCACTTCTATAGCCCCTGTAAGGTTTGCAAAGTCATTTGTAAGTATTGCCTCATTTGTTTCTCACAACAACCAGGAGGTAGGGGCTGTTATTCTCGTCCCCATTTTTAGAGATGAAGAAACAGATGAAAGTTAAGAGACTTACCCAGTGTCACATAGTTATGGCCATATTTGAACTCAGATCTTCCTGTTTCCACATCATTGCACACCATCTCTCTCTTCCCTCTGACTTTGTGTGTGTGTGTGTGTGTGTGTGTGTGTATCTTTCTGTCTCTCTTGGTCTCTCTTCCTCTCTTCTTTTATTAGAGAATTACATACAGTTTACCTACTTGATAGGGTTTCTCCTGCTATTCTTATGAAAAAGATGAAGAAATGTGGACTAGAGAATAGTATAATTATGTGAATCTGAAACTGGTTGAATTATCACACCTAAAGAGTGAATGTTAAAGGTTCAATATCAGCTGTGAAGGAGGTTTTCAGTGCTAAGACTCACTGATCATTGTGTGTAGTCTTGTGTAATTTAATATTTTTGTTAATTACTTGAGTCAAAAAATAGATAATATACTTTTTAAAATCGTGTTTTATTTTTTCCAATTACATGTCAAGATAAATTTTAATATTCATTTACAAATTTGAGTTCCAAATTTTCTTCTTCTCTCCCCTCACCTTCCCCTTCCCTAAAATAGCAAGAATTTTTTTATTATAGGTTTTTATTGACAAAACATATGCATGGGTAATTTTTCCTTTTTTATTATTATAGCTTTTTATTTACAAGATATATGCATGGGTAATTTTTCATCATCGATCCTTGCAAAACCTTTTGTTCCAACTTTTTCCCTCTCCCCACCCCCTCCCCCAAATGGCAGGCAGACTAATACATGTTAAATATGTTAAAGTATATGTTAAATACAATGTATATATACATATTTATACAATTATCTTGCTGCACAAGAAAAATCGGATTTAGAAAGAAGGTAAAAATAACCTGGAAAGAAAAATAAAAATGTAAGGGGACAAAAACAGAAGGAGTGGAAATGCTATGTTGTGATCCACACTCATTTCCCAATGTTCTTTCGCTGAGTGTAGATGATTCTGTTCATTATTGATCAATTGGAACTGATTTGGATCCTCTCATTGACAAAGAGAGCCATTTCCATCAGATTTGATTGTCATATAGTATTGTTGTTGAAGTATATTATGATATCCTGGTTCTGCTCATTTCACTTATCATCAGTTCATATAACTCTCCCCAGGCCTTTCTGAAATCATCCTGCTGGTCATTTCTTATAGAACAATTATATTCCATAACATTCATATATCACAATTTACTCAACCATTCTCCAACTGATGGGCATCCATTCATTTTCCAGTTTCTTGCCACTACAAAGAGGGCTGCCACAAACATTTTGGCACATACAGGTCCCTTTCCCTTCTTTAAGATCTCTTTGGAAGATAAGATCTCTTTGGGAGATAAGCCCAGTAGTAACAACACTGCTGGATCAAAGGGTATGCATACCCTTTGACTGTTTGTTAAGTATTTTCAAGAAAGGATTCTTGTCCAAACTTGAATTAGACTACATGGCCTTTTCAACTCTGAGAGCCTGTGATTTTGTGAAACTGTATATTTATTAGTTTCTGGAAACTTCATATACCACATCTACTTTCACAAGTCACAAATGAATTTTCCCCCAAAACAGACATTTCTTTCATTTGTTCCTGAATAACATATTTTTACATACAGTTAATAGCTAGGATATTTGTTGTATGAATTCCATCCTAGAACAGTGGCCTTGTCCAGAGCAGAAATTCAATAAACATTTGTTAAATTCAATTAAATTACATAAAAAGAATGCTTGATTAAAATAGTCTGATGAGGAGAAACAGATTTTTATAAATGGTAACTTCCTTTCAATGACATACATTGTGTGAAAATGTATTGTTAAAATCATAATTTGTTGTCCAATTCTGATATAAAATATATCAAAGGGAACAAAGATTGATTAAAATATGCAAATTGGTGCAAAGACTTTCTGAAAAACTAAGTGCTTTTCATAACTAGGTACACCTGACAATAACACATAAACAAAGTTCAGACATCTGAGCCCCAGCCCTCTAGGGAATAGGGTAATCACCAAATGATTAGGTGAAGTAGATAGTGGGAAGGAAATCCAGCTGAAACAGATTCACAGACACATCTCCAAGTAGATAGAGGCAAATATAAAATTTTCAAGCAACAGAGTTGTAAGCTCAGATATAAGGGTGTATATTGTGGATAGAGGTGGGATCTAGTCATATGGACAAGGCACCAAGCAAAGAAAAGCTTCTATTTCCAAAGTTGGTTTCTTTATTTAAAAAAAAAAAAAAAAGGTGTTTTTTAAAATCATCTTCATTTCTAAATAAGGCATTCTTTAAAATAAAAACCTAAGTAGAAAAAAAAAATTAAACTAAACCAACCAAAGTATCAACTTAGTCTTATATAAAATGTTATATTTTCTAAATTATTTTCTTGAAACCAAATTTGACTCTAATTTTTAGTTTATTTATTGCATTTTATTTTCACTTAGTGAATATTGGAAAAAAAAAACACCCAAATAACATTTCCAAATACAAATGAAAAACGCATGCTGGGCCCATGTAAGCTATGTTTCCTCATATGGATTGCCTAATTAAAGGAGGTATTAACAGAGGCTACCTGAAAGTTGGACTGCCCATGCAGAGAGGAAGAGAGCCAACATGATGGCGGAAGAGAGCCAACATGATGGCTGCAGAGAGAGTCAAGTAAACCGTTAGGCTGAATGTTCCTTCTTCTATGGGCATCAGAATGGAATTATTTCTTTATGTTTCTCTTAATATTACTAGGTAAGGGATATAGTAGGTTAAAAACAAAAATCATCCACTGACCGTTATTACTTACAGGGAAGAAAGTTACTCCATATTTGAAGATTCAACTTTTTCTCTGTTTACACAAAAAATCATCACAAATAATGAATAATAGGGGAGAGGGAATAGGATAAGATGGGATATAGAAAGATGTTTAGGTTAATAGAAGTGGGATAAGGTGAGTAGATTAATGGGAATGGGATAAAGAAGGAGGGAAAAAGTGGGGGGAGAGGATAAAGGAGGAGTTCGTGGGGAGGGAGAGGCAGGGAGACTAAGTAATAGCAAGGCAAGTTAATGAGTGGAAGTAAACTAGAAGAGTTATCAGGAATAGGAAATAAGAGATATACACAACCATAATAATAATGATTAAGAGTAGAATTTATTAGAAAAAAAAGTTGAGGTAATAATCACTGATTTCAGAAAAAACCAAACTTAAAGATTCAAAGAGAGAAATTTACATTAATTTACATTACATTATCAGCAATATTACTATTGTTTTAGATATATGTTTAAAGATACATGTTTAGATATATTCCTTTTTCTCCTTCTTTGACACTATTTAAAGTATAGGCCTATTAATGGTATCACTTAGTCAAAAACTATATTAAGACTTTGGGGTCACTCTGTATTTTAACCACTTATTTGCATATGTTACATATGCATTTGCTACAAAAATTTTTCCTATTTATCACTTTTCTTTCTAATTTTAACTGTAATGATTTTGTTGGTGCACAAACTTTTAAAGTTTTCTGCAATCAAAATTGTTCATTTTACCTTCTGTGATCCTCTCTAATCTTTTTTTGTTCATGAACTCTTCCCCTGTATATAGCTACAAAAGATTTTCTTCCTTAATCCTATAATTTGGTTTTATTATGATAATAACCTTTCATATCTAGGTCATATGTCTATTTGGAATTTATTATTATATAGCTCTTTGTCTAAACTTTTTCTGCCAGTCTGTTTTCCAAATTGTGAGTTCCCACCATAGTAGTTGAGGTCTTTCATTTATTGAATATGATGTTACTATTACTATATATCTTGATCTGTTGCATTGATTGTTCCACTGTTTCTAATCAAATTATCAAATCTTTTTAAAAAATGATTAGTGTCACATAATATAGCTTGAATTTAGTATTGTATTATTGTTTTTAATATTTACAGTATTTATATTTTTTCATAGTTCTCTGATTCATTCAGCTTCTGTTTATAGAAGTCTTTCTATGCTTTTTTGAATTCTTTATATTTATTATTTCTTACAGGATAATAATATTCCATCACAACTTTTAAAAATATGTTTATTTAAAATTTAAATACAATTTTTTTAAAAAGAAAAAAACCACTGTTGTGCATAGCAGAACTTAAGAGAAGATTCAAAATATGTAACTATAAATTTCCAGTTCAAGGAAGTATATATTGTAAGAGAATGCATTGTATTCAGAACTGTCCATCTTTTTTTTTGCTTCTTTTGTTTTCTGCTATGCACTTTTTACTATATTCTTTTTTTCACTTTCCTCTTCTCTTCACCTTCCCAGGTACGGTACAGTTAAGCACAGATATATTTATGTATACATATACACATATATAATACATATGTATGGACATATGCATAATACATAGATACCTCTAATCTTATACACATATATACATTTATTTGTACTCTGTTTCTCTGAAGATGGGCAATATTATCCTTCTTAAATTCTAATTTTTCCATATTTTTCTAAAGTAATCAACCAATTTTCTATGCCACAGCAATATTCCAATGAAGTATTTTATATTTTCATTTTTTAAATTTTTTGACTGATTCTTGATGTCTTATTGAATCACTTCCAATTGTCCAATTCTAATTTTTAGTGAATTATTTTCTTCAGTTAGTTTTTTTACTTCCATTTGCAATTGGCCAATTGAACTTTTAAAGGAGTTGTTTTTGTTTGGTGGATTTTTTTTTTCTATTTTGACAATTCTATTTTTTAAGAAGTTGTTTTCTTTTTCCATTTTGCTAATTCTCATAACAGTATTTCAACCTTATATTATTTAGTATGTATTGAATAGTCTTTAACAATATTAATATGGCTAACATATAACATAGATTTCTCTTTTTTGATCAAATCTTTTTTTAAACTTTGACTTGTCTAAAATCATTGATTACCACACCTACTTTTCTTTTTGATTCCTGATCATTATGATTATGATTGTATTTATCTTCTGTTTCCTATCATTGTTAATTCTTATACTTTACTTCTATTCCTAGTTTACCTTGCTATTATTTAATCTCTCTCCCACCTCCAAGGACCTTTCCCTTATCTTCTTCCTCTACTCTTTCCTTTCCTCTTCATCCATTCCCATTAATTTATACACCTTATACCACTCCTATTAATCTACATACCTTTTTATATCCCAACTTATTCTATCCCTTACCCCTCTTGTTTTTTAAAATAAATTCTGGAGAGTTTTATACCCAGATAACTAGATTTACACATACACATATTGAACCTTCTTTAACATATTTCCTATGTGATTACTATCACTCTTCCTCCCCCATCTAATTACTCTGTATCAGGGTTTGCTCTTGCACCTTATTCATTTATTACTGTTTTTATCTTTTCCTACTCTGTTTTGCTTCTTAGAATCACATCATACTCGTTTTATCCCAATCTTTTTTTTGAACTACCCAATTACTAATGAAAATCTTAGACATATAGTTTACATTTCTACGTATAAAACCTAAACAGTTTGTCCTTGTTGAGTGCCTTGAAATTAGTCTTTGATGCTTACTTAATATTTCCCTTGGTTCTAGGAGCAGCTAGGTGGTGCAGTGGATAGAGCACTAGCCCTGAAGCCAGGAGGACAAATCTGGCCTCAGACACTTAACACTTCCTACCTGTGTGACTCTGGGCAAGTCACTTAACCCCAATTGCCTCAACAACAACAAAAAAAATTATATATATATATGTTTCTCTTGGTCTTATACATCAAATTCTCTATTAAGTTCAAAATCTTGACAATCTGGTAATTTGCTGAATATTCTTTTTTTTTTTTTCATTCAGGATAATGCTTAATTTTGTTGGACATATTATTTCTAGCCATAACCCTAGTTCTTTTGATCTGCATTATATAGTATTCTAAGAATTATGGTCTTTTATTGTAGCTATTGTAGATAAGTCTTGTATGATTCTAATTGTGGATCAAGTATATTTGAATTGTTTTGTTGTTATTGCCACTGGTAAAATTTTCTTTTTGTTCTGGGGGTTTCAAAATTTAACAATAATCTCCTGTAGCTTTTCCTTGCAAGATCCCTTTCAGGTTGTGATCAGTGTAATTTTTCTATGTCTACCTTGCATAAGTTGTTCTAATACTTATGGACAAGTTTCTTTTAACTATTTCTTATATTACTGCATCATGATAGCTTTTAGATAGTCCAATTATTCTTATGACTTTTCTTCTTGATCTATTCTCTAGATTTGT
The DNA here is from genome assembly GCF_016432865.1 of Antechinus flavipes. Taxonomy (NCBI): domain Eukaryota; kingdom Metazoa; phylum Chordata; class Mammalia; order Dasyuromorphia; family Dasyuridae; genus Antechinus; species Antechinus flavipes. The sequence goes on from NC_067402.1 coordinate 85,209,581, forward strand.
TGTTTTTTCTTATAGGAATCACATTCTTTTCTACTTTTTCACTTTTTATATTTTGTTTTATTATTTCTTGGTTCCTTCCAACTTCACTGGCTTCCCCTTGCTCAATTCTCATTTTCAAAGAGTCATTTTCTTCCTCAAGGCTCTGGATTTTCTTTTCTAACTGGTTGACTTTTTTTCATAATCTTGTTTTTCTTGGATTCTTGGTCAAGGATACCTCTTATTTTTTTTCTTTTATTTTTTCCTCAATTTCGCTCATTTGATTTTTTATTTTATTTTAAAGCTTTTTGTTTTCAAAACATATGCATAGATATTTTTCAGCATTCACCCTTGCAAAATCTTGCATTCCAAAACTTTTTTCTCCCTCCCTTCTCCCCACCCTCTTAAGGCAAGTAATCCAATATATGTTAAACATATGCAATTCTTCTGTACATATTTCCATAATTATCATGCTGCACAAGAAAAACAGATCAAAAAGGAAAAAAATGAAAAAGTAAACAAAATGCAAGCAAATAACAACAACAAAAAAGTTAAAACACTATGTTGTGATCCACACTCAGTCTCCACAGGCCTCTCTCTGGGTGCAGAAGGCTCTCTCCATCACAAGACCATAGGAACTGGCTGAATCACCCAGAAAAGAGCCACATCCATCAAAATTTTCATTTCATTTTTAAAGTCCTTTTTTTTTTTTGTTTTATAAATTCTTTTTGGGTGGGTAACATTTAATGTTACTCTTTGGGGTCAAGATGAATCCGGGTCTTCTCTATTCCCACCGTAACTTTCTATGGTTGAGTTCTTTGCCCTTTGCTCATTTTTAAAAGTAAGACCTTGTTAGCGTAATTACCTTTAGTCCTATGGTGGGGGGTGAGTGGAGAGTGGTGCCTCTGGGATTCTCCTTCAGTTGTGCCCTCTGGCCTGGACCTCAAAACCAAGAACTCCACCCTCTTGTCAGTGTCTGCCGCCAGCAGCTTTCCTATCCCTCTGCTTTTGCACTTACCTGATGAATGTTGGTTGTTTCTGGATCATAGCAGGGTCTCAGCAGTACAGTTGGGCCCGGTGTTCTTATCAGCAGAGGTCCACTCAGTCTTTGACTCTCATCTGACTCCCGACATTGTCTGGGATGTGAAAATTTCTGTGACTGAGACCAAGGATACATCCCAAGGCTCATTGCTTGTTGTTTCGGGAACTAGCCTGAAGGTATTAAAATTTCATTGAGGTCAAACTTCTGGCCTGATATTTTTCTTCAGATCTTCTCCTTGGAATTTTCTAGCCTACTGTGCCATCATCTCAGAATCCTTTCTATGTGTACTTTGCTTGTAGTTCTTCAAAACTACAAAAATTACTTCTATCAAGCTTTCTGTTTTTTTTTTTTTTTTAACTCTCTGGTGTCGTTGTACATATTTCTCTGGCGATGCTTTGTTTGTCTAGCAGTGAGGTCTAAGTCAAAAAGGATGGACATCGTTTTTTAAACATAATTTCAAAACTTCCAAAAAGGGTTCGATCATTTCACAGTTCCACCAATAGCATTTTGATATTCCCGTCTTTCCATAATCCTCCAATATTAATTATTTCCATCTTCAAAAGTTAAATTCTGAACCAATTTTTGTCGCTTGGAAGACCATTCCCCTAGAAACATAGAAGCATAGATACCAGTGTAGCTATTGATCTCTTAATTGACTATGATATGCAAAGTAGTCTACCAGGTGGCAGTGGAAATAGTAGATGCAGAGCTGGTCTCAGGCAGGAAGACAGAGATTCAAGTCCTACCAAAGATCCACAACAAGTTGGGGGACCTTGGGTAAATCACTTAATTTCTCAGTGTCCCTGGAGACTATAAATTGCAGAATTTGTATTAACAATGAAATCACAAATCTGGTCCAAAAACCAAACACAAAGATATAAAATATGACTGGTGCTGGGAACACCAAATCAAAATAACCTGCTCTCAAGAAGATTAAGTTCTACATTCTATGCTACCAAAAATGGGAATTCCACTCCCTCATCCTCCAGTACTTGAAATCAGAGAATGTTCTCTTCCAGTATGGGTGAGCCTAAGCTCTCACAGCAAAAGATATTCCTAGAATAGCTATTCATGAGATAGGAGTTGGCATTTGAGAAATTGCCTATGCTAGATTGGAGATAATTTGAAAGTTAAATTGGCTGACAATTGCTCACAGTTCCATTTTAGCCTCTTTTTCCAAGGAATAATGGGGAATACTTCAGGAAGGAAAGAAGTGGGACAGAAATTCAATCTACTTAACCATCAATCATTCCAAGCAGGAAAAGAGCCAACACTTGGTAGGAGATACAAGTAAAATCCTTATTTTCCTCCTCTATATGGAGGACATATTGGGGACAGAAACCCATCCTGTTTAGATGCCATCATTTGAAGCTGTCCTACTACTTGTAAGCTTGTGGGGCTGTGCAGAAGATGCAGTGAATGTAGAGTACTTCACAAGTTTCATCTCTGGTGGAACTGAGTGTCTGCATATCTGAGGAGCCATGAATTGACTTTCATCCCTATCTTAATAGTTTTCACTGAGGATCAATTGAAAACTCAGATAACTAACTTTGACTAATAAACACCAACTTAGCATTAATCATATACTGGTGTACAAATACCTGTCTTGGCTCACTTTATTGATTTTTTTTAAATAAAAGCTTTTTATTTTCAAAATATATACAAAGATAGTTTTCAACATTCATCCCTGCAAAATCTTCCAAATTTTTCTTCCTCTCTTCCTCTGTACTCCCTGCCCTACACAGCATCATTTGTTTTAATTTTGACTCTCTTAGTTGATTACAAGTTTTCTGAAAGCCAGGAATGCACTTTACACTTTTTCTTATATCTTTATTTTGATGTTCCCTAAAGTAAATATATATATATATATATACTTGTCTGGAAATAAAATTGCATTGAAGAAAAACAACACTGTGATTAAGACTCAAATCTGATAGAAACAATTTCCATTTATGACATATGTGATTTCTAGCTTGAAGAAAGAGATGTCATGCTAGAAAGAGATGTCTAAACTAGTGTAATCCTTCATGCCTTTCTACATGACTCTCTGCTCCAAAAAGATTTCAGGTAACAAAAATAGAAATATTGAATAAGGAAATGGTAATAATATGCTATAAATGTACTCTGGGTTTAACATTCCATAATAGTCATCATTCTGTTCTTTCCTAGTTCACTCCCACTTAAAAGCTCCTTTCTGTGATCAATACCTTAAGTTTGAATTTCAAAATAGAACAGACACTAAACAGATTTTAGCACTAATTTCTTCAGGTGGTGGGAGACAACCATACCATATAAACAAGAAACAAGTTTGCTTATCACTCTTATTTGATTTTAAAGCAAGGCCCTAGGCTTTGGTTTTTCTACTTTTCTAAGGGAAAAGTCTGCAAATCTGGAAAGATTTAGGCTGGAGAGATAGTATTTCTTAACATTTCTAGAGAAACTAAAAAAAGGAAATTTTTAAAAATATGCTTCTATAACTGTAAGACTTAAAGTGATTAAGGAACAACTAAATTCTAAACTGTATTAGCAAGAAATGGAAGAAAGATCACAGAAAAAAAAGAGCTCAGGGGACTAAAATCCCCAAATTGGAAGTAACAGTTATCAAATTAACCAATTAGGGGTCACTGTTGACACTTCTATAGACCACTTTAAAAACTGTGCTTTAAATTTCAATTTGTAAGCATCATCATCTTATGCTTAAGAGTTAAAATGTTTGAATCTCATAATGTAAATGATATAAACTTCAGAAAATATATTTAAACATTTTAATAGAAGCTTGAGGTTGAACATCAAACTGTCAACAAGCATTTAAAGTTCTAGAGCTTAGATAAGGGTCAGGGATTCAAAGACAAAAAAAAAATAACCTCTGATTCAAGAAACTTACATTCTATATTAACTAATTAAGCTTGCTCAGTAACTATGTTTAAATTAATTCATTTCAACACAAAGTGTCATCATTCCGTTTCCCCAGTTATTCTAAGTTCTCATCAGAATCTTTTTTTTTTGTCTATTTATTCACATTCATTTATCCTCTGTGCACTATCCTTACTTCTGGCTCTATTTCACTGTTTCTTTATATTAGTTAATAAAAATCTTTCTAGATTTGATTTTATTCCTCATTCATTGGTCTTAATACAACATTATAGTATTGTTACATTAATGCAATATGATTTATTTAATTAATCCCTTAACATTGGCATTTAGGTCATGAAATATATACATTTTATATTTATTAATAAGAGACCCACTTCATTGAATACTTTTATATAATGATGCCTAAGGCCTGGCTCTAAGCAAAATTCTAAAATAGAGAAGTTTATTTTTGGCCCCCAATTAGGTCTAAATATATATATATACATATATATATGTTATTAAAATTTATATAATGCTTGAGCCAGATTGAGATTACTAATTCACTAGGTGACCAAATCAACATCCTCCAAGATTTTTTTTTTAATTTTTATTATAGCTTTTTCTTTACAAGATATTTGCATGGGTAATTTTTCAACATTGACCCTTACAAAACCCTCTGTTCTAACTTTTCCCCTCCTTCCCCCCACCCCCTCCCCCAGATGGCAGGTAGTCTAATACATGTTAAATATGTTAAAGTTAAATACAATATATGTATACATATTTATACAGTTATCTTGCTACACAAGGAAAATCTAATCTAGAAAGAAAGAAAAAAACCTGAGAAGGAAAACAAAATGCAAGCAAACAACAGAAAGAGTGAGAATGCTATGTGGTGAATCACACTCAGTTCCCACCATCCTCTCTCTGGGTGTAGGTGGCTCTCTTCATCATAAGATCATTGGAACTAGCCTCAATCATCTCATTGTTGAAAAGAGACATGTCTATCAGAATTGATCATTGTATAGTCTTGTTGTCATGTATAATCTCCTGGTCCTGCTCATTTCACTCAGCATCAGTTCATGTAAATCTTTCTGAAATCATCCTGTTGGTCATTTCTTACTGAACAATAACATTCCATAATATTCATATACCACAGTTTATTCAGCCATTCTCCAATTGATGAGCATCCACTAAGTTTCCAATTTCTGGCCATTACAACAAGGGCTGCCACAAACATTTTTGCACGTACAGGACCCTTTCCCTCCCTTAAGGGATATAAGCCCTCTCTGGGATATAAGGCCAGTAGTAACACTGCTGGGTATGCACAATTTGATAAATTTTTGAACATACTTCCCAATTGCTCTCCAGAATGGATCCATTCACAATTCCACTAACAAGGCATCAGTGTCCCAGTTTTCCCACATCCCCTCCAACATTTGTCATTATCTTTTCCTGTCATCCTAGCCCATCTGAGAGTGTGTTAGTGGTACCTCAGAATTGCTTTAATTTGCATTTCTCTGATCAATAATGATTATCCTCCAAGATTTTAACAGATTAGAAAGACGAATGAAATCTACTAAGATGAAAATTAACAGGGTTGGAACCAGCAGAGATGCTGAAGTGGGAAGCTGAGGTGGATAGAGCTAAGTGACTTGCCCAGGTTCTCAGAGTAGGCGTCTAAGGCTGGGTTTGAATTTAAGAAGAGAAGCTTCCAGGCCCTGCACTCTATGCACTGTGCCTTCTAGCTGCCCATTCAGTCATTAACCCTGTTAACAAAGGAGACTCTTAGGAGAGCCCACAACAGGTTCAATGACAACCTTAGTCTGCTTTGTACTATCTGATTTTAACCTTTCAGCCCGCCAATAAAAACAACTATTTCATCACCACTCCCAATTTCCAGTACCTTTGGGTCACACGCCTGCGTTTTAAAGCAGTTTCCTGGGATTCTCTCCTTGTTTCTAAAGCCTCCATGTGCAACTTTCTAAGCAGGGAGATTTCATTAGAGAGTGAAAGATGGAGGGAGAGGAGAATGAAGAGAAGAAGTGGGAAGGAAAAGGGGAAAGTGGCTAAAGGGACGAAGGGGAGGGTTTGACAGGAAAAGCAAGGATTCTCCGTGCCGGCCCAGAAGCAGGATTTTAAATAGCTTCTCCTTGCCAGGAGACACCGGATTCCCTATTGTTGAACAGATCAGCACTATCTCTATGCTACCAACCAAAAGGGCTGCCTTCCCTTTCGGAGACCATGCGGTCTCAAACTCGGGAGCAGCTAGGTGGCAAAATGTAGAGTGCCAGGCCCAGCGTGAGGGCGTTCTGGGAGCCCTAGACAATGGAGATAGCTGAAGTTGCTCTACTTTGGGTATACTTTTTTGGGGAAGAGCTTTGAGAAATTGTTCCAATAAAAAAAAAGTAATATTCCATCTTATTGGCTATATGATCCAAAGAGGTAATAGCTTCCCAAATTCAAGCTGCCTCAGATACTGACTAACTGAAGGGGACTGACGGGATGAAGTTTTCTCAGGTTTATTAGACTAGGCCTAAGGCACATGATCCCCATACCCAGAGTGGGAAGAGGAGGTTTCAGGAAATCATATGATCCTTATTCCCAGGCTTCAAGCCTAGGTTGCAGGGAGTCACTTGGTCGCTAAAGTCAGGCCCACAGGAAGCAGACAACATTGGTGACCATTGGTCAAGGAGGGTCACTTCTTTTTAGTCTATCCAATGAAAAGTTTGAGACTTTTGTTATTTAAACCTGAGAAGACCAAAACTGGCCAGGTTCCAGCAGCACATGGGGGAGCTGGGATGGCTCCCAGGTGTGTGTCTGATCCTCTCCCCGCAGGGACTAAGTAAATGCTTTCTCTTTGTCCCTGAAGATGTCTCTGGTCAGTTAATTTGGGGAAGGGGCCTAGCACCCGCCCACACATAACTGTGAAACCCCGGACAAGTCCCTTAACCTTGTTTGCCTCCGTTTTTCATTTGTAAAATGAACAGGGGAAGGAAATGGTAAAACATTCCTGTAGCTTTACCGAGAAAACCCTGAATGGGATCATGAAGAGGTGGACATGACCGAAAAACAAGGAAACGACAACATGGAGCCAAGTTACGGGGACTGTGGGGACGACCTGGCCCGGGCTAGTGCCTTCCCACCCAGCCCTGGAGGCAGCGCCCCTACAAACCCAGATGTGGAACTAGATTAGGAAAGTGGGAGGCTCAGACAAGCTGGGCCGGAGAAGTCAGTCTCTTTTCCCATTTGTAAAGGGAGCTGAGAGTAACCTAGAATCATCCAGAGTGACTTGGTGAGGAGGAGGAGGATGCCTAAGTAGCACAGAAATCTTGCTGCCTTCTGGACATATTCAGCCCCTTCATGAATTACCCCCAGAGAACATTCCTTTTATCTCAGGTTTCATGGTACTGAGATAGACAGCTCAGACCAGATTATTTAATTTAAAGCATCCTTTAATAGCTGGCGGGTCAGGACTGACCTCCGCTAGACAGGCTAGAAGAGACCAGCTCTGAACTTTTAGCAAGGGACACTTTTAAATGTGTTTGCCACATCCTGGTCCAGCCTTGCAGTTACAGATTTCGGAAAGCACTGATAACAGTTTCTCATTTACAATGGGGATATGTCTGGATGGGAGTGAGCACGCAATCTGTTGACATGTTTTGCAATGTTGTCTAGGGTCTCATGAACTAGGGGATGGGGCCCAGTCTGAACATAACACTTCCTTAATTTAGTTTGAGCAAAGTCTGCCTATAAGCCTGAGGCCCCTTGACCCAGGGATGAGGGGGCCAGACTTTTGTCCATTTCAGTACAGGGAGGGTTAATGCTACATGTGGCTGACACCCTGACAGAATGAACTTAGTGAAGACTCCAGTATCAATCTGTATATTGTATATAATTAAAATTTTATTTTTAAGCTAAAAATAAATAGAATTTCTGATATTTTTGTTCCATACATCTACCCCTATGGATCATTCTTTGATCCTGTATATGTCCTGGGATGCATTTTGAAGACTATTGATTTAGAATAAGTATAAATATACATTATATATTGAATATCATGTATGATATTAGAGAGAGACAGAGACACACAGAGAGAATATGTATCTATATCAGAACCAGAAACAAAGGGGAAAGTTGCAGAGTAGCATATTTTGTATAATATAAGGAAAAAGTTTCTCTAAATTAGAGGTACCCACTTGGGGAATTGCCTGTCACTTATATTTTCAAGAAGGCTAAACAATCCCTTTTCAGGGATGATGCGAAGGGGGCAGGTCTTCTTGTTTTGCAATTCTCTGACTCCACTGAAATTCAAGTTTTCTGTCCCTTTCTCTCAGTGTCCAATGGTCTGCTTTGCAAGCTAATAACTTAGAATGTTAATAATTGAAAGTATGAGAAGGTACTGTCCTACATCAAAAGGAGTTTGCATTTTAATATGATTTAAACTTTTGCTCTGAGTATATTTTATGCCATGTTGTATTTCCACTATTCCTCTGACATTTGTCATGGCTAGCACTAAAGAGTTTGACATGTCCCTCCAACTACACTGAAGGCTCATTGAGGGAGCCTATGATGCCCTTCATACAGTATGGCTACAATCCATTTTTGTTGCATTGACTCGAACTGAGGCCTGCTAAAGGTGGTTTTTGGTTTTTATTATTATTGTTATTGTTTTTCCAGAACATCCAGTGTGGTGTTAGACCTTCAGAAGGCTTTTTTAAAAAAATTAATTCACCTTGATTAATTTGCTCCCCTGTTTATGGACATTAGGCCATATTTAAAGTCCAAGAGCTTGGTGGGGTGTTTGGAGTATTCAGGTAGGTACAAGCACCTGTACAAACATCTTTACTGTCATTTGAATATCAAATTGTTTGGGCTTCCCCATTAACCTCATCAAGGAAAGTAAGAGGCCTATTCTTTTGTTGTTACTAAATTCACTCCATTTCTCTGTGCTAATTGCAACTAATTGGTTGATTGGCTGACTCTTTTCCAACCACAAATGAAGGTACTTGGTATTCCTTTGCCAGATTGTTCATAAAATAATAATAGAATTAAGATTTGCAAAGGCTTTTATCTTTGCTATTTTACTTAATCTTCATAAACCATGAGTTAGGTGCTATTATTATCACTATTTTACAGATGAGGAAACTGAGGCTGAAAGACATTAAATGAAACAGACGGGAAGCATCTGAGGCGGGATCGGATCTCAGGTCTTCTTGGCCCCAGATCTTGACACTGTCTCTCTTAACTGCCCCAGTTCCAGACCAAAGAATCAGGAAGTTTAATCCAGAAGAAAATCTTCCTTTCAGCATAGATAGGAAACTCCTACATTTTTGAGTGGGATGGGAATTTACTAGCTCTTTGAGGAACAGAGTATAGAGGAGATTAGATCCGGGTATGATCTCAACTTGGAACTTCCTGTCTAATTTCTGTGCTGGAATTGCAGCTCTGGAGACATGAATGAAGTAAATAGAAAAGAGGAAAGTGTCCCGAGATGTCTGCAGTTTGGTTTAACTTTGGGAACCAACATATTGAAGGTCTAATCTATTATTAGTCCCAACATTAAAAAAATTTGATTCATTTCATGATGGACCTCAAAGCTTTAATTGTAGGCAGTCCAAATCTTTGGTCACAGTAGCAGCGAGAGTGGAACTGCTTGGCTGGGGTTTTATTTCTGAAGCCCTAGTTAGGTGGAACAGAAACAGAACTAATTCTGTTATGTCTCCAGGCTAAGGCTTGCTGCCACCTGCCTTGTGACTTCAGCTTGCAAACTCAGAGCCTTTATGCAAAGCAGCCTCTTTTTAAAATGACTGAAATTAAACTGCAGTTGGTAGAGTGTGGGAAATGACCTGGGAACATCCTCTTTATTTAGTTTTTAATGATATTAACAGCTTTCTGTTTAAAGTAGCTGTATGTATAAGAACAACAAGTGACCTGCTGAGAGGTGCCTTTGAAGTGCTGGTGTTTTCAGCCCTCATACAAATATGTGTGTATGTATCTATGTAGATCTATATGTATACATCTCTAATTAAAATAGAAGCATAGATCAGTCTGTAAAAATTCAATCAAAGGGAGAGTAGGTTCCTTAAAGATGAACATTTGCAAAGGTCTTGTTGTATTAAGAGAAAGATTTTGAATGTGGAATTTGCAATTTTATTCCTGGCCTAGATATAACAGAAGTTATATCTTTAAATATGATATATGAATCTGGTTTCTTTTTCTGCTTGATTGGCCCCTTGAACTCTATTCCATTAAAAATAGTACATTTAGTCAAAATGGAACTAATAATGATTTTACCTTTATTTCTACCCCATGACTAGTATGACCTTAGTCTATTATTAATTTCTGTGGCATTCTAAGGGGGAAGGGAGAGAAAATGGGAATATATTGAAAACTTCAGCATATATTGAAATATCTTTGTTTTGAATAGCCTCCTATCTTTCTCCTATCCATTCTTTTTCCTATCCAACCCTTCTTCCTCACAGCTGCCAAAATCTTCTTTCTAAAGCATCTATCTGGCCATGGCTTCTTATACCTTATTCCCAGACATGTACTTTTTGACCCAGTGACACTGACCTACTGGCTGTTCCACAAATAAGAATAGCCTTAAACTCTGGACATCCTCTCTAGCAATTATCCCGCATGCCTGAAATGCTTTCCTTTGTCTGCTCTGACTACTGACCTCCCTGCCTTCCCTGAAGCCCTAGATAAAACCCTACCTTCTTTTTTTTTTTTTTTGTTTGTTTTAATAACTTTTTTTAAAAAAAAATAACTTTTTATTGACAGAACTCATGCCAGGGTAATTTTTTACAGCATTATCCCTTGCATTCACTTCTGTTCCGATTTTTCCCCTCCCTCCCTCCCTCCACCCTCTTCCCCAGATGGCATGCAGTCCTTTACATGTTGAATAGGTTACAGTATATCCTGGATACAACATACGTGTGCAGAACCGAACAGTTTTCTTGTTGCACAGGGAGAATTGGATTCAGAAGGTAAAAATAACCCGGGAAGAAAAACAAAAATGGAAGCAATTTATATTCATTTCCCAGGGTTCTTTCTTTGGGTGTAGCTGCTTCTGCCCATCTTTGATCAATTGAAACTGAATTAACTCTCTTTATCGAAGAGATCCACTTCCATCAGAATACATCCTCATACAGTATCGTTGTTAAAGTGTATAATGATCTCCTGGTTCTGCTCATTTCACTTAGCATCAGTTCATGTAAGTCTCGCCAGTCCTCTCTGTATTCATCCTGCTGGTCATTCCTTACAGAACAATAATATTCCATAACATTCATATACCACAATTTACTCAACCATTCTCCAATTGATGGACATCCATTCATTTTCCAGCTTCTAGCCACTACAAACAGGGCTGCCACAAACATTTTGGCACATACAGGTCCCTTTCCCTTCTTTAGTATCTCTTTGGAGTATAAGCCCAGTAGAAACACTGCTGGATCAAAGGGTATGCACAGTTTGATAACTTTTTGAGCATAGTTCCAAATTGCTCTCCAGAATGGCTGGATGTGTTCACAATTCCACCAACAATGTATCAGTGTCCCTGTAAAACCCTACTTTCTATAGAAAACTCTTCCCAATCTCTAACTTCTACTATCCTCCTTCTCTTAATTATGTTCTATTTGTCCTGTAAATAGTTGCTTTATATATATTCATTTGCATGTTGTTTCTTCCATTAGATGACAAGCTTTTTTAGTTCAGGAACAATTTTTTGCCTTTTATTTATTTATTTATTTTAAAAATATATATATTATTTATTTTTTGTATCACCGGTGCTTAGCACAATGCCTAACAGTTGTGGGCACTTAATAAGTGTTTATTGATTGATTGATGTCACTCTCTAGCTCAAGAAATTACAGTAGTTCTCTATTCTAGGATGGAATTCTGAACATTTTTGTGTGCTGTAGACCCTTGTGGCAGTCTAAGAAAGCTAATGAAGCCCTTCTCAGAAAAATGCTTTTAAAGGCATAAAATAAGATATGTGGACTTACAATGGAAAATCACATTGAAACACAATTATCAAAATATTAAAAGTTCCACTTTCATAAAACCCCTGAAAGATGCCTCCAAGTCCCTTGGGAGCCTATGGATCCAGGATTAAGAAACTCTTGTCTAAACTCCTCTTCAGAGAGAGGGCATTTAAGCCTTTACAATCTGACTTCAACCTACTTCTGTACTCGAATCACATTATTCTCCCTCACCGAGTTTATATTTTTGTCTGACTGGGCTGTTTCCCCAGGGCAAGGGTAGGAGCTGGGGTACTGACATTTTATCACCCAAGTCTATTCATTTTTATAATGACTCTTCTCTTATTCTTTATCTCATAAGTGCCTCAAATATTATTGTCTACTTAAAGCCTTTCCCATTCTCCCCAAGTTCCTTTTGCATTTATTATGCAATAATGAGGATAATAATAGCTGCTGTTCATATAGCACCATTATGTGCCAGATACCAAGCTAAGTGACTTACAAATATTATATCATATCCTCACAACAATCCTGGGAAGTAGGTATTATAATTAATCCTATTTGTCCATAGTTTGTATTTACTTATTCCTTTTTTTGCCTTTACCCCCACCTTCTTAGTAGAATGTGAGGTCCTTGAAGGGCAGGAGTTTTCTGTCATCATATTCCCAATGTCTAGGTACACAGTTGAAGCTTTTAATAAAAGCTTATTGAGGCTGGGAGAGACTTGCATGAACTGATGCTAAGTGAAGTGAGTAGAACCAAGAGAACATTGTACATGGCAACAAGAAGATTATGCGATGATCAGTTCTGATGGGTGTGGCTCTCTTTAGTAGTGAGGTGATTCCAACCAATTCCAATGGACTTGTGATGGAGAGAGCCATCTACACCCAGAGAGAGAACTATGGGGACTGAATGTAGAACACAACATAGTATTTTCATCTTTTTTGTTATTTGCTTATTTTTTGTTGTTCTCATATTTTTTCCTTTTTTGATCTGATTTTTCTTGTGCAACACAATAATTGTGGAACTATGTATAGAAGAAATATACGTTTAATATATATTGGATAACTTGCCTTGAGAGGAGTGGGGAGAAGGGAGAGAGAAAAAAATTTGGAACACAAGGTTTTGCAAGGGTGAATGTTAAAAACTATCTATGCATATATTTTGAAAATAAAAAGCTTTTAAAAAATAAAATAAAATAAAAGTTTACTGAATTGGAGTGAATTTGTGAAGAAAATGGCAGGGAAATACACAAATACAGAGATGTTTACGGTATATTTGAACCTCCTGTCCCCAGAGCCAATTCTTTTTAAACATAGCCCATTGTGCCCCAGGCAGCAAAGCACATATGGTTTTAAAGTCATATTGCAACTGAGATCAGAATTGGGGTCTGATCTGATCATTGCCCTGCTTCTGGGGAAGTTTAATGATAGTTAGCAATGTTTAGTGGTTAATTTATTTTGTCAGAATTGAAATTCCTGAGGCTATAAATACTGCCGAGTGGCAACATGCAGGGTATCACATGGGTTTGATGGAGGATGGAATGCCAAGGCTGCTAACAGAGTGATTTAAAGAGCTCTCTCCACTTAAGCTTGTTGTCAATGACTTTTATTGTTCTTGTTAAATGAGAGTGGGGCAGGGATGATGTGATATGTAGGAAGATAAGAATGATACTGTGGCTGAAATGTGAGGAGTGAAAGGAGTATATCCTTATTGGATATGGAAAAAAGATACACTAAGAGTGATGGTAGACAGCAAATTTTCATGTTTTCTGAGTTCATTGTATTAAAAGTGTTGTGTTGTTATGAAAAGCATCATATTTTCAGAGAAATCAAAAGATCTATTGTATTTGATTAGAAAGGGGACTAGAAGGAAGCATCTAGATTTAGAATTTCATTGGCGAAAGGATTTTCTGGTGTGGAAATTCCATTCACTGGAACAAATTTGCAATGTTTTATTTTAGAGACTCACTGGGGACATTTAGACATTAAGTAATTTGCTCATGATTGTACAGATAGTATGCTTCACAGACAGGAGCCAAAGTCTCCTTCCATCCCTTATATCACACTGCCTTTCTTCACTGTGCTCGATCAGAGTAAGACAAATCTTCTAATGTTGAAGGAACATAAGAACATGATCTAGTGACTAGAGCTCTTGTCTTGAATTAGAAAGACCTGGATTCAAATCACACTTGAACACTTTCTAGCTGTAACTAGAATCTTGGCAAATAAACTCTCACTGATTCAGTTTGATTTGTACAATTAAATGGGGATAAACTAAATGACCTCTAAAGTCCCTCTCAGTTCTAATTCTATGATCCCATGAGGTATTTGTGAAGCCCTTAGGCACAGTACCAGGCACATAGTTGGAGTTTAATAAATGCTTATTCTTTCTATGATCATGCAGAGTCCCTCTACATAACCTTGGGCAAAATACTCAAACTCAGTTTCATCATTTATAAAATGAAAATTACATTGACCTCACAAAGTTGTTTGAGGATCACGTGACTACTTGTTAAATATATTTTAGAAATGCTTACCTGGATGCAGGCTGGTGGACCAGATGGCTTCTAGGGTAATTTTGCTTTTATTTTTCCCCCTGTGGCAATTGGGGTTAAGTGACTTGCCCAGGGTCACACAGCTAGGAAGTGTTAAGTGTCTGAGGCTGGATTTGAACTTAGGTCCTCCTGCCTTGTTCAACCTAGCTACCCCATCTAGGGTAATTCTGAATGCTGAGATCCTGGGATTGTTTGAAAAGGTTTGACTTTCAATGTCAGATGTCACGGCATTCCATAGTCATAGTCTCCCTTAGGGAACAAAGCTATGAATGAAAATATGCAACCTTTTCTGTATTTTTCCTTTTGAGTTGCAGGTACACAGCCATGAAACAGTAGACTACTCTCACATTTCTGAGGCTAATCCATTTTTTCCCTTCCTGACTCACTGGCTGCTAAAAAGTGAAACATTCCCCCATTTCCTTCAGCTGAAAATTTCGATGTCTTATACAAAAGGGGGTACGTGATGACCTCACACGACGAGTGGCGTCCAAAATACCTTCTAATGGTAGGGGAGGGAGAAGAAAAGCATAGATCAGTGTGACTATGGCAGATAGAAGAGAAAAAAATGGGAACTGATTCCAGAGTTAGGACCTAGGACAGTGACTCGAGAACATACTGTGGATATAGAGAAAGCACAGAATAGTGGGAAGGGTTGTCTTTGAAGCCAGGAGACTTAGACTTGGACTTGGAATGACAGCTTGGATACTTGAAATGCCCTTTGCAAACTGGACAAGTTACTGCACCTCTCTGACCTTGGGGTTTTTGGTCTTTAAACATGCCAGTGAATTCGGATCCATCGCCTCATTAATAAGGTTATTCCCTCCAATTTTGCAGGTTGCAACCTATCGGTGTCTTCTCATAAATTCACCATAGGGCACTACCTAACATGCTGGAGACCTTCCTCAATTTCTGCTGATATGAGAAGACTACTGGAACCAATGGCCTATTCTTTGGTTATCTGTAATTAGTAATTTCTTTGTGCGACCAGCCCATATTCTTTTTTCTCTAATATGTTTCCTTGATGACAATATTTATAGAGTTCTTTACTGCCATTCTTCTATAAAATGAAGATGATAATTCTTGTCCTACTATTTTATTATGGACACGATGGATAGAAAACTGGCCATGGAATTAGGATGATTTAGGTTCATAGTGAGTGATTTGGGGCAAATAAGTCATATAACCTATGGATGCTTCCAGGCAATTGTCCAAGACCATTAAGTTGCAAATGACTTACTGATCTACATTAGTAGAGTAAGTTTTTGCACTGGGAGTTCTCATCATCAATAAACTGATAAGTCTGGACCCTCTTCATATTCCCTCATATTCCCATAAATAGTTATGAGGAAAACATTTTACAAACCTTACAGCATGATAAAAATGCAAGTTATTAATAATGATTTTCATCTCAATATACACAGTGACATATATGCCTGAGCAGAATGTGTCCCTCCACATTTGCTCTCTCCATTTCCCAAGATACATTTATTTAAAACATTTCATTGTTAGTTAAGCTTCAGGGGTGGAAGGGTCACATGGGCCTTGCCCAGGAGGTTTCCAATCTAAGTAAAAGACAGAACAATTCCTAGCAAAAGACTCCCCCTCTCCACCCCCAACCCAACAAATGAGATGAAGGGTTAAACCTCAGAGGGAGTAAGGTTATTGGATTTTTTTCTCTATTCATTTTTCTTTACCTTTAGGGGTAACTTTTCAGTGTTGGACTGCCATAAGAGGCCTTTAAATATGAAATGCTAGTAGAAACAGCAAGGGATTTAGAACCTTCTGACCTGGGTTGGAGTCCTTGTTAGTTATTTGCTAGCTGGATGATCATGGACAAGAAATTGAACCATTCTGAGAATTAATTTCCTTATCTGGAAAATGGGTATGCTCCTATTTAGATTATTTGCCTCAGGGTTATTATGTGGAAAGTGTTTTATAAATCTTAAAGAAATATAGAAAGGAATATGATGTAGGTGGATTAATTTTAAATATTTTTTTCTTGAAGAAGCTGTGTTAATATTATCTTTCACAGTTCAGTCAAACTGGTCTTCTTACTATTTCTTTCACACAACACTTCATTTCTGATTTCCTTTCCTTTATACTGGCTGTCTCCCCTTCCCAGAATATATGCCCACCTCACTGCTGCCTCTGAAAATCCTTAGTCTCTTTCTACACTCAGCTCATGGGGCATCTTCTACATGGGTATTTTCTAATCTGTCTCACTCCCTATAGCTGCTAGTGTCCTACCTCCAAAAACCTCATATTTAATTTGCACATACAATATATGTATAAATTATTTGTTTCATAGAATATAAGCCATGTGAGAGCAGAGATTATTTCATTTTTTGTCTTTGTATCTCCAAAACTTAGTGCAGTATTGATAGATAATTGGTGCTCAGTAAATGTTTGTTGATTGACTGATTGATTCCAATCCTCTTTGACTTACAAATTTTGGGAGTATTTCTATGATTTCAAATTCCTAGGTTGATTGTCAGCACCACCGTATCCATAAATGGTCTGGCAGATTACTGTACCAATATTTTAATACAACATAATCTGGATTAAGAGCATTTATTACCAATGGCTGAAGCCCTATAAAGTGTCAAAGGAGAAAAGAGCCCCCAGGATTTTAAACCTTAAGAATAATTTTAAATTTGTTTTTTGATACAGTACACTAGGAGTCAAAGGGGTGGGATAGGAAGGGTTATGGACAAGGCCTCTGACTCAGAAAGAAGAAAGAAGAGTAGACAAGATGGTGAATGTAGGGAACAAATTTCCCTCTGAGTCTTAGCTATTTCACTAATCTATACCCTCATTCCATGAGTATAAGCCTAGTCATGATGAGAAGTAACAGATTCCTGCCCATTACAGGAGAGAAAGGATAAGCCATCAGTTGTACTTCTCTTCTTTGAATGCTTTTGCTATGATTCTCAGGTTCCAAATGACTGAGTTTTTATCTAAAGTTTTATCCCACTAAATGAGGCTAACATTGAGGGCCATCTTATATTATGTATATTCCTTTGCCAACTCCCAATGACATTTGAATTTGGGGCAAAGCTTGAAGTAGGGGGAAGATAACAAATTGAATTGCAGGGAAGTTGCTCCTTTATAATAGGTCATTTGTCTATGGCTCAGTGACATATATCAAGTTTAGGGAACAGGTGAAGGTTTACAATAGAATGGGAGCTCAAAACTAATCATATCCCCTAAATAGTTAAGCCCTCCAGAGAGAGTCAAAGTGGAGAAAGGGGAAGAAGGGAAGACAAAAAGGTAATTTACTCTCCAAATACCATAGGTTAATGTTGGAATCCTTACTAACTGCTAACTAATTAGAGTTGATCTAATCTTACAAGAAGATTTTGGCCAGAACCTGAAACAAGGTACTAAGTAGAACTAATTAATACAAGGCTTGTGTTCACACCTTTACTCATTGGAGTTCACAAGTATGCTAGCTTCACAAAGTACACTTTCTAACTTCAAGGGAGTCCACACCTCCCTTAAAGCTCTTTGGGCACGAGAGCACTATGGGAGAAAACCCATAATCCCATTCTCTCAGAAGATTCACATATAAGGAGAGAGAGCTATTCGAGAATACATTTTTTCCTCTTGGCTGGCTGGTGGCAGAAGAAGAGTCTTCAAAGGATAAAGCTACGAGTGAGAGTTCAGTGGACAACCAGATTCATCTTCATCTCACACCACTGTAGTTGGTGGCTGGGCTCCCCAGAAGGAGAAAAGAGAGACATTCCATCTCTGTGTTGGTTGGAGGCTGAAGAAAGCAGAGGCAGAGGCTGAAGGACAGAACCTTTGGATTTGGAGATATTCGGAGGGCCCTAAGCTAAACTGGCCGTATTTTGAGAACAAGAACTCCAACATTTGAACTCAACAGGTTAAGGAAACAAATATTTGTTAAACCTCTACTAAGTGTTTAATATATAACAATAATTATATAACATAACCACTGCACTAAATGGCTCTACAGGTGTTATGTCATTTGATCTTCACAACAATCCTGGGAGGTGCATGCCATTATGATCTCCATTTTACAATCCAGGAAAGTAGGGCAGCTGAGGTTAAGTGACATACTTAGGATCACAGAGCTAATAAGTGTGTAAAGGCTGGATTTGAACTCAGTTCTTTTTATTTCAAGTTCAGTGCTCTATCCATTGTACCATCTAGCTAGTAATTCTTCAACACTTCTCAGAAGGGTAAAGCACCATATAAAGCACCATACTCACTAAGGGTCAGAACTTCAGATACTATTACTGGATAGGATTAGGTTTGAGCCTAAAAGCAACTTCTGATGGTTAAATTATTGTATTAAGTAGAGATAGCAGAAAGAGTGAGACATTGGGAGATATTTCAAGTTGGACTTGAAATCAAGAAAAACTATTCCTTTGATGCTTACTAGCATGTAAGCTTTTTTAACCTCTCAGACCCTACAGGATTTTCACACTGATGAAATTACAAATACTTGATGCATTGATGTAAGCAGATATAGACTAAGATTTTTTAATGTTTAATAACTTTTTCTTGTAATTATTAAGTATAATCACAGTATATTGAAAAGCAACTCATCTGCCAAGAGTTCACTAATCTAGCACCCTTCATTTAGTATTTAATAAGGATATATAGACCAAAGATACAGGGATCGGCTGAAATGGATCAACATATCTGGAACGGATAGCTCATTCCTGTTCCAAATCAATTATCACTATTATATTCAAGAGCTTCTAAAAATCTAATCATGCTGATTGATGCCTGGGAGTTTTTAATTCCAACTGGGTAGTTGGATTGAAAGAGCAGTTTTTTCCAACTGTTTTTAGGCAATAATGTCTGTCTTTGAGATAAGTCTGGCTTTAGGCCTTTTCCCCCCTTTTTCTTCCGTTTTTTTTTTTTAATTGACAGACTAGGTTGAGTGAAGGACATATTTCCATTTGTCATGATCCTTTTTATTCTGTGAATCTACTCATGGCAGAATGTTGGCAAGTACTAACCTGGCAGGAGCACAGATGGTGTATGTGGTCCTTCCTGTACAAGCAGGGCTGGCCTGACTAGGCAAAGCTACTTGTAGGGTGAGGATTTTAAGGGTGTGAGAAAGCCCTGATGCTCTCTCCTCAACTCTCCTCTGCGACATCCTCTGCTTCCTGCTGCAGATGCCTGACAGTCTACTATAAAATGAAGGGGTTGGACTAGTAATTTCCATGTTCTCTTCCAGGTCTCTTTTTCTGATTTCTAAGAGAGAGAGTTAGGAATTCACAAAAAGAACAATTTGCAATGTTTTTATCATTTCTTCCCCAACTCCTACAAAAGGGATGCCCATAGGAGAAATGAAGATGCAGAAAGGAGAAAACATAATGAGCTGGAAGATTACCAAGAGGAGGACTTAACATACTCCTCAAAATGTCCTTGCAGCTTGAAGTCTGGGGAAGTATTATTCTGCTAACCAAGTACATCTGTCTATGTGGTCACATATGAATACATATATATGTGTATGTGTACTATATACACATATACATATATTATATATAATTTTTCTAATTACATGAAAACAATTTTTTACATTTGTTTTTAAAACTTTGAGTTCCAGATTCTCTTCCTTCCTCCCTCCTAAGTTATACAAAACAGTTACATAAAAGTCATGTTGTGAAAGAAAACAGATCTTTTACACACACACATATTTTGCTTAAGAAAAATAAAGGTTTTTTTTTAAATATCCTTCAATCTGTATTTAGTTTTTCCTCTGGGAATGGATAGCATTTTTTCATCCTTCAGCATGGCCTTGGATCATTGTATTGCTGAGAATAGCAAAGTCATTCACAGCTGATCATCCTACAACACTACTATTACTTAATACATAATATATTTCATTTTGTGTGAGCTTATGGAAGACTTTCCAGGTTTTTCTGAGAGCATCCTGCTCACCTTTTCTTATAGAACAATAGTATTCCATCATAATCACATACTACAATTTGTTCAGTCATTCCCCAATTGATGGATATCCCCTCAATTTCCAATTTTTTGTCCTGAGCTGGTATAAATATCTTTGTACATATAGGCCTTTCCCTTTTTTAAAAAAATCTCTTTTGGAATTCATGCCTAAGAGTGACATTATTAGGTCAAAGGATTTTATAGCCCTTTGAAATAGTTCATATCTTTTGATTATTTGCCAATTGTGGAATGGCTCTTATTTTTTTTAATTAAAGCTTTTTATTTTCAAAATATATACATGGATAATTTTCAACATTCACCCTTACAAAACCTTGTGTTTTAAATCTTTTCCCTCCCTTTTCCCCACCCCCTCTCCTAGATGGCAAGTATCTAATATATATTAAACATATACAGTTCTTCTATACATATTTCCATAATTATCATGCTGCACAAGAAAAATCAGATTAAAAAGGAAAAAATTAGAAAGAAAACAAAATGCAAGCAAACAACAACTAAAAAATGAAAATACTATGTTGTCATCTATACTCATTTCCCACAGTCCTCTCTTTGGGTTCAGATGATTCTCTTCATCACAAGATCTTTGGAACTGGCCCAAATCCTCTCATTGTTGAAGAGAGCCACATCCATCAGAATTGATCATCATATAGTATTGTTGTTGCCATGTACAATGATCTCCTGGTTCTGCTCATTTCACTCAGCTTCAGTTCATACAAGTCTCTCCAGGCCTTTCTGAAATCATCCTGCTGGTCATTTCTTACAGAACAATAATATTCCATAACATTCATACACCATAACTTATTCAACCATTCTCCAACTGATGAGCATCCACTCAGTTTCCAGTTTCTTGCGGTTACAAAAAGGGCTGCCACAAACATTTTGGGTCCCTTTCCCTCCTTTAAGATTTCTTTGGGATATAAGCAGTGTTTCTACACACTGCTAGATCAAAAGGTAGGCACAGTTTGATAGCCTTTTGAGCATAGTCCCAGTTTGCTCTCCGGAATAGTTGGATCAGTTCACAACTCCACCAACAATGTATCAGTGTCCCAGTTTTCCTATATCCCCTCCAACAGTCATTATTATCTTTTCCTGCCATTTTAAATTCTCTCCTTATGCTTCTCCTAAGTCCTGTATTTGAAAATCAAATTTTCTATTCAGCTCTGGTCCTTTTTATCATGAATTACTCTATTTCATTGAATGGCTACCTTTTCCCCTAAAGAATTTTACTCAGTTTTGCTGGGTAAGTGATTCTTGGTTGTGGTCCTAGTTCTATTGCTCTCAGGAATATCATATTCCAAATTCCATCTTTCTGTAGGTTATGATGCTCTAAAATTTCTGTAGAGTCATTTGAAGGGCTTTGGGGGAAAGCTTGGGCAAGCCCCTGATTTTATTCCAGTATTTTGGTTCTACATCACATATGAGTCTTGAAGGACCTAGTTTTAGAGTGTTGTATGGTCAGTTAAAAGCAGCTAGGTGAATAGAGTACCCACCCTGGGAAAAACAACTCATCTTCTGGGTTCAAATCTGGTCTCAGTCACTAGCTGTGTGACCCTGGACAAGATACTTCACCTTGTTTACCTTGGTTTCCTCATCTGTAAAATAAGCTAGAGAAGGAAATGGCAAACTGCTCCAGTATCTATGCTAAGAAAACCCCAAATGGGTTGAGCAACTTAAGACATGATTGAAAAATAACTGAATAACAAATGTACAACTAAATTCCACTACTAGCAGGAAAGCAGATGTCTTTAGGACCAATGTAACGTCTTTTGAGCAGATTTTTGCAGGCAGATCTTGTATTTCTAGATATAACTTTAAAGTATTTCTGAAGAAGGGATTTGGAAGATCTCTGTGCTTAAAGGGCTTTTTCACTAGTTGGGAAGATAAAACACAGAGGAGGAAACTTTGATAGTTTACAGGGTAACTCAATTAGTAAAAATGGTTTGATCTGTAAGGTAAAATGCTGAGCTAAGAAAGAATAGAATAATTGGAGTTAAAAAGGGGTTGATTACCAAAAAAGTATTCTGTAAACAGAGAGTAGTAAGTAAGGTGGAGAGTGCCCTGGTTTGATATTCTAGGGACCTACTTGAACTTAGATAAGTAATTTCATCTGGGTGTACTTCAGTATCTTCATCTCTAAAATGAGAAATTGGTTTAGATGTTCTCTTAGTTCCCCAACAGCTGTAACATTCTTTCAGCTGAGTTGCTCTTTTGAAGGAAAGGTAAGGGGAGACCTTTTAGGATGAAAAAATTATCTATTCAAAGTTTTGCAATCAGTCTTATTTTGAACGATTTGAAGATATCTGATCTTTATGAAAGGGGAATGAAGAGTTATGCCTTGAGAGTTATATGTTTTTCCATCATTGAAACAATTTAAATAAGAGACTACATGACCATTTGAGACACTATAGGGGGAAATCTTGTTCAAGTACTCATTGAAAGCTAGTCTTTGAAATTCCTTCCAATTTTGAAAGTCAATAATTTCTGACATGTATAATTTGATCTGAGCAGGACCTTAGTCAGGTCAATCTCCTGGTAATTTATTGACTATTTAAATGGAAAGATACCTCATTCAGAAAGTAATAAAAAAAGATTTACTTAGCTATAGCAATAGTAGTATATTCAATAAAGATATGCATTGAGGATACGTTAGAGTTGATTCAGCTGAATGAAATTCCCTTTCCTGAGTTTCCTTTTGAGATTTGTCAAGCATCCTTGGAGCATCCCAGGAGTTTCTAGTGGCTATTTTGTTCTCAAGCAACCAGGAATGCAGTGTCAACAGCTTATGCCTTTAGTTTTTGAGCTAATCAAGTCTGAAGGATGATCTCAATAGCTTTTAAGAACAGCAAGTCTAAACTACACAGGAATAGGGCTGAAGTTATTGTTCCCACCACAAACCAACAGTTTAGCACCTCAAACTGTGGATTTATATAGGCTGCTCCAAAATCACATTTTTTTTGTCTTTAAAAATTCATTTTGATACCTTTTGTTTTCTCATCAACTAAATATGCTTCTATATTCTTCTGCCTATTCCATCCTAGTAAACCATCTCATAGAACAAGAAATATTTTTAATGAAAAAAATGAAATCAATTATCAAAAAAAATCTGGAAATAGATTTACTATTCTACCCCTGAGGATCTCTCACTTTGCAAAATAAGGGAGAGAGTTGTTCTCCTATTTCTTTTTTGAGGCCATACTTGGATCTTGTAATTTTGCAAAGTTCGCTATTATCTGTGGGATGAGTCATTATTTTCATGCTTATTTTGGTGTATGTTGTTTTCTTGGTTCTGCTTGGCTCAATTCTTCCCATTCCTCTTATTCATCATTTTCATTATTCCTCACAGCATGGTAATATGCTATTACATTCATGAACCACAATTTAGTTAGCTATTCCCCCATCCAATACACATCCACTTCATTTCTAGTTCTTTGCTACCATAATGAGTAAATAAGTATTTTGATATTAATGGACTCTTTCTTTTTCTCCATGACCTCTTTGGGATATATCTCTAGTAGTATAATCTATGGTGCAAAGGATGTGGATGTTTTAATCATTTTATTTGCATTAGTCCATACTGCTTTCCAAAATGATCATACTGATTTACAACTGTATCGAAGATACATGAGTATCCCTTTAATCCCAAATTCCCCCAATATTGACCATTTCCATTCTTGTTTATCTTGACCAATTTTCAGGTGTGAAGTAAGACTTTGGTATTGCTTTTATTTACATTTCTTTGATTCTTAGTAATCAAAATCACATTTTTTTGATTCATTTTACTTCTACCTAGCTTTCATTAGGAACCTCAGAATAAGGCTTGTTGCTAGATGATCACAACTTCTGTATGAGCGCTCAATGTAGCAAATATTCTATGCAAGAAAGTCTTTATTTCACCCCAAATCAAGTACAAAATAATACAAAGGAGGCCATAAATAAATTAATAAGTCTTCTTCTTGTCATGACCCCAGTCTCTGACAGTCTCCACTCCATTTGGTATTCCTCTTTGATAGTCGAACCTTTTGCCTTATCTTGCTGGGAAATGGGTTTCTATGCATGTTCTATAGTCTCCTCAGCACATCCTCACATGGATAGTATTCCAGCACTCTTTTGTTTATTGTCTTCCCCAGTTAAATGTCTTTCCTGACTTCCTTCCTTACTGCTTTTCTTTCTTCTTTCTTTCCTTCCCTTTCTTTCCCTCTTTCTTTCTCTCCTCTCCCTCTGTCCACAAAGGGAATCATATCCATGGGTGCTCTGCTCAACAGAAAATAAACTTTGATTACTGAAACTTCACAAGATATCTTGAGGTTTGTGAGTTAGATTTTTTTTCTTCCCTACTTATTTATTTTACCCTTAAAAAATAATCTGGGATAATTAACTCTTTTACGATTTCTTGAAATACAGCTTTGCAGCAGTCACCAAAACCATTTGGTATTGGCTAAGAAATAGATTAGTTGATCAGTGGAAAAGGTTAGGTTCACAAGACAGAATAGTCAACTATAGCAATCTAGTGTTTGACAAACCCAAAGATCCTAACTTTTGGGATAAGATTTCATTATTTGATAAAAACTGCTGGGATAACTGGAAATTAGTATGGCAGAAATTAGGCAAGGACCCACACTTAACACCATATACCAAGATAAGATCAAAATGGGTCCATGACCTAGGCATAAAGAACGAGATTATAAATAAATTAGAGGAACATAGGATAGCTTATCTCTCAGACTTGTGGAGGAGAAAGAAATTTGTGACCAAAGATGAACTAGAAACCATTACTGATCACAAAATAGAAAATTTTGATTATATCAAATTAAAAAGCCTTTGTACAAACAGAACGAATGCAAACAAGATTAGTAGGGAAGCTACAAACTGGGAAAACATCTTTACAATTAAAGGTTCTGATAAAGGCCTCATTTCCAAAATATATAGAGAACTGACTCAAATTTATAAAAAATCAAGCCATTCTCCAATTGATAAATGGTCAAAGGATATGAACAGACAATTTTCAGATGATGAAATTGAAACCATTACCACTCACATGAAAGAGTGTTCCAAATCACTATTGATCAGAGAAATGCAAATTAAGACAACTCTGAGATATCACTACACACCTGTCAGATTGGCTAAGATGACAGGAAAAAATAATGATGAATGTTGGAGGGGATGCGGGAAAACTGGGACACTGATGCATTGTTGGTGGAGTTGTGAACGAATCCAACCATTCTGGAGAGCAATCTGGAATTATGCCCAAAAAGTTAGCAAACTGTGCATACCCTTTGATCCAGCAGCGTTTCTATTGGGCTTATAACCCAAAGAGATACTAAAAAAGGGAAAGGGACCTGTATGTGCCAAAATGTTTGTGGCAGCCCTGTTTGTAGTGGCTAGAAACTGGAAAATGAATGGATACCCATCAATTGGAGAATGGCTGGGTAAATTGTGGTATATGAATGTTATGGAATATTATTGCTCTGTAAGGAATGACCAGCAGGATGAATACAGAGAAGCTTGGAGAGACCTACACGGACTGATGCTAAGTGAGATGAGCAGAACCAGGAGATCATTATACACTTCGACAACGATATTGTATGAGGATGTATTCTGAGGGAAGTGGATTTCTATGACAAAGAGACCTAAATGAGTTTCAATGGATAAATGATGGACAGAAACAGCTACACCCAAAGAAGGAATACTGGGAAACGAATGTGAACTATTTGTATTTTTGATTTTCTTCCCGAGTTATTTTTACCTTCTGAATCCAATTCTCCCTGTGCAACAGGAGAACTGTTCGGTTCTGCAAATATGTATTGTATCTAGGATATACTGCAACATATTTAACATGTAAAGGACTGCTTGCCATCTTGGGGGGGGGGGTGGAGGGAGGGAGGGGAAAAAATGAAACATAAGCGCGTGCAAGGGATAATGTTGTAAAAAATTACCCTGGCATGGATTCTGTCAATACAAAGTTATTATTAACTAAAATAAAATTTAAATAAAAAAAAATACAGCTTTGGAAACCCAGGCTTTGATAATGCTACTGGGATTCAAATGGAACTACTTGACCAAGCTTCAACCCCAAATCACTCAGATTGTCACTGTTTGGTCAGTAATTGATCCCCTCCCAAGCCTCACTTGGTCAGCCTTTGGGTTGTGTGATAGTTGAGAGTAAGTGTAAATAGCAATTTACAGAAACCCTGGGGATCTTCCCCTTCAAGATTGGGTTTTTTTTAGATTGGGTAAAAGAGGCCCTTTCCCCTTATTTTTTGGGAGAACAGGGGAGGAGGGATTATTTCTTGCCTATCCTTATTCACTAAATAGACATTGTCTTCAATAAACTGAGACCTGGGAAAGATCTTAGCTTAAAAGGGGCAAGGTCTCCCACCACATCTGGGGCCATCTTCAGTCGTCCTCATCTATATCTGACTATAGGACCTAGATGGCTCCAGAGAGGAGAGTGAAGTTGGTGACTTTGCACAGCCCTCCCTCACTTAAATCCAATTCACTTGCATGACATCACCTTCACAAATAAAGGACCAACAATAATCCCCTATTAGAATAGCTCTTAAGGGTGGGAATCTATCCTGTTTGCATTTGTATTTCCATCACTTATTACAAAGTAAATGCTTAAAAAAATCTCTTTCTCTCTCTCGCTCTCTCTCTCTCTCTCTCTCTCTCTCTCTCTGTTTATTTCTCTCTCTCTCTTTCTCTCTGTTTATTTCTCTCTCTCTCTCTCTCTGTTTCTCTATTTCTGTCTCTCTCTGTCTCTGTCTCTATCTCTGTTTCTCTATTTCTGTCTCTGTCTCTGTCTCTTTCTCTGTCTCTCTCTGTCTCTCTCTGTCTCTGTCCCTCCCTTCCTCCCTCCCTCCCTCTCCCTCTCTCTCTCTCTGTCTCTGTCTCTCTCTGTCTCTGAATCTCTGTCTCTGTCTCTGTTTCTCTGTCTCTTTCTGTCTCTGTCCCTTCCTCCCTCTCTCTTTCTCTCTGTCTTTCTGTCTCTGTCTCTGTCTGTCTCCCTGTCTCTCTGTCTCTGTCTCTGTCTCTCTGTCTCTGTCTCTCTCTGTCTCTGCCTCTCTGTCTCTGTGTTTCTCTCTGTCTCTGTCTCTCTCTGTCTCTGCCTCTCTGTCTCTGTGTTTCTCTCTGTCTCTGTCTCTCTCTGTCTCTGAGTCTCTGTCTCTGTCTCTGTCTCTCTGTCTCTGTCTCTCTCTGTCTCTGCCTCTCTGTCTCTGTGTTTCTCTCTGTCTCTGTCTCTCTCTCTGTCTCTCTTTATTTCAGTACTTCAGGGGATCCCAAAATGTGGTCATTTCTGAGACTCTTTCAGGGGATTCATGAAGTCAAAACTATGTCAGTAACAATGCTAAGTTGTTATTTGTCTCTTTCATTCTCATTCTCTCATGAGCATATAGTGGAATTTTTGAGAGGCAACATGACCTGTGAATTAAAGATTTAGCTGCAAACATGAAGACTAATTTATATCTCATTTATGGAACTGTACTTTTTGCCTTACAAATGGATAAATCAACAAATGTAGTTGGATTTGCTGTTTTGCTTATATTCATAAGGTTATCATCTTGAACTAATCTTTAAAGATCTTTTATGTAAATACTTTGCAAAAAAATACAACTGGTACTGAAATATTCAAGATGTTGAATCACTTCTTTGAATCTCCAGGTTTATTCTGGAACAGCTATGTTGACATTTGCCCTGAGGGTACAAAAGCAATTTGCAATTTATACTCAATATATTTTGTTTTGGAAAATATAGTTACTTTTCATAAAATATGTTATTTATGTTAATATTTCATAGGTTATTATTTTTACATGAATTAATAAATATTTTATTTGTTATGATTTCTATTATGGTAAAGATTGATATATAGTTCTCCATAAATTTTAAGAGATTAAAGAATCCTAAGATGAAAAAATTTGATAACCATCGCTTTTCTCTCCAGTGAGTCTGGAACGAGGCTCCAGAGAGATGACATTCTTTACATTCCAGTGACTTCCTCCTTCACCCCAGGGACCTGAGTATATTTTCAGCAGTATAGTACTACCCTAAGTGTTTGTATTTCCTTGGAAAGGGAAACAAACTTGGGATTTCTAGAGAGGCAGCTGTCTTCCTATTGGAACTGCACTGTTCATCTGACTTATAGAGAACAGAGAAAAGTTGAGAACTTGGCTCCTCTTATATCATGATTCAGTGCTCGGTTGCTCTTCTGTCTTCAGGGATACACGCTCAGTTCTTAGTTCAATTTCCCATCAGTTTTAAAAGAAACTCCTGATATCCTTCATCTTGGATCCTTCCTAAGGCCTAGATTCAGAGGAAATGTGACATTAGAAAATACATCACTTTTTACTACCTTAATCAATTAAAAAAAAAGAAAAGCAATTGACAGTTTAAAGTATCTCATGTGCTTCCTTCACCTGCTTCTCCCCAAAAGCTTTAACATTACCCTACCCCCACCCCCCGCCATCCCCGCCCCAATCTTATTTCTCTTTTGGACCTGCTGGTATTAGATTATAAGCCCAGGAATCAGGCAAGACTTCCAGTAGAATTTATGATTTTCTTTACAACTATCCCCTCTGAGACTGAAGTAAGGAGTGTTAATTATTGGAGGAAGAGTATTTCATAGAGGGGTAGTTGTTGTTCATCCTTCATTTTCAAAAAGGACCAATGATATCACTAATTCTCCCTGAATCCTCCTATACACAGAGGGGAAGTAAAGTTATGCACAATATACAGATTTCCTTCTTGAGGAACCAAAGCTTGTTCCCAGATCTTGGCTCTTTCTGAAGGATTGTTCCATTTTGGAGGCCCAGTTCAGAGGCTGTCCCCTTTCCCACTCCATCTACAAATAGTCCTAGTCAATCAAATGCTCCTCAGACAGTAACTGAGATTTAACTACTCACCCTTAATGAGGCATAACTGACAGACATCCCGGTCCTGGATATGTCCTTAATCCGCTCCATGAGTGAATGTGGCTATGTGGACATCCCCCACAGGGAGATAAAATCACAGTCCAGAGTGAAAGTTCAGTTCCATTGAATTATGTGATTGATGGGGATGGTCATGCCTTGTCAAGTTCCTAATAAAGCCTGGTTCTATGTTTCCAAGGATCCATTTGACCTAAATCTGGAGATCATTGACTCAATCAACTGGAGGCAGGATCATAGGATTTAGAGCTAGATGGATCCTAGAAATTATCTAGTCCAATACACACACAGACTCTCTCTAGACTTTAGACTTAGAGTCTAGACTCTGTCTCTCTCTATTTCTCTTTCTTTCCTTCCTCCTCTCTCCCTCTCTCTCTCCCCTTCTCCTTCCCCCTCTCTCCTTGCCTTTCTCTCTCTCCCATCTCTCCTTTTCTTCCCCCTCTCTCCATCTCCTATTTCTACATCTCCTTCTCTCTCTCTGTCTCTGTCTCTGTCTGTCTCTGTCTGTCTCTCTCTTTCTCTTTCTCTTTCTCTCTCTTCCTCTCCTTCTCTATCTGTCCCCCTCTCTCAGTCTCTCTCTTTCTCTCTGTCTCTGTCTTTCTCCCCTGCCCCCTTCAAGAGAAGTGGTGACTTGTTAAAGTTACATAGGTAGGAAGTAGCAGAATAAAAATTTGAACTCAGATCTTCAGACTTCGAATGTAGTGCTATTTCGATGCCGCACTGTTTTCCTATAGTTCTGACTCATCGGCTTATGCTTTTGTGTGCTAGATTATATTAACAGACAATCTTGATTAGACTATCCTCTGGTTCTGATCTCAATTCCTTGCTCAGTATCTCTGAGCTGAACCAACTTTCCTTCATCTTTCCTCCTTATTTGTCATTTTTTCGTCTCTAAGTTTCAATTTCCTCTGGGTTTAAGAAGTTGGTAAAATGGAGATAATAATAGTACTTACCTCACAAGGCTCTTCTAGGGATCAAGTGAGATAATGACTTTGGGAATTTTAAAGTACCATACAGTTATTGAAAGTGTTGGACTTGAAATCAGGAAAAATTTGGTTGAAATCTTGGGTTTAATATTTGCTGTGGCCATGGCCAAATCACAAACTCTGAACTTCAGTTTTTTCATCTTTGAAATGGGGAAATATAATACTTGAATAAACTACTATTTCACAAAGTTACATTGAGGTACAAATGCTAATTTATATAAAGCCACTCTACAGTATTTATTAAGAGGTAGCCATGTGCCAATCACTGTGCTAAGCTCTTTACAAACTCTTACCTTCACTTTATATAATCTACATTAAGTGTCAATTATTATCAGCACCCGAAGGATGTGTATTTCTTTTTTCTCTCCAGTTCTTGCCCTTATGTCTTTTTAAGGACTCTAGCTCTTGCATTTTAAATCATCTCATTCTAAACCCTAAATCTACTCCCTCTTTCATCTCATCTTTGTATTGAAAAGCTCATTCCTTCATACATTTACGCTCTAAAGTCAGTAGCAGCACAGTGAAATTGTCACATTCTCCCAGAAGTGGAGGGGAGTTAACTCAGTCAGTTTTGAAATTCCCTTCCTGGGGTTGAGCTCTTTGGATTGATGAATGATTGATTCCAAAATCATCTACCTCAATTCTAGCTGGCCCCAGACCACATGATGCTTCCCATACTGTCTAGCTGTCACTCTGTCCATCTTGCCACTATGAACTGCCCCTTCCCCTTCTTATCTCTTGTCCTGGGAACAATGACCCAATCAATATTATAATTGGTTATGAAAAGGATATGTCAACTGCTGACCTTTTAGATCACTTCCCATCTTAAAATTCTCCAGATTTCTCTATATTATGATATCTGTTTTTTAGTATATATGCTTCTTAAGGGCAAGGGACTGCCACACTTTTGTGTTTATATCCCCAGTGCTTAACAATGCTTAGTGCACTGTAAATATTTAATTTATGGTCATTCATTCTTTTATTCAGGAGGATCCATTTGTCACAAAGCCATTGCATCCTATCATCAGTGAGCTTCTGGTTTTCCATATTGACTTCCACATGCCAAAAGTTATCTGTACTAACCACTTGCCTCATAAAGTAATTCTTATTTTACAAGGTTGTTTTAAGACAAAGCTATCATAAACCTTAAACTCCAAATAAATGTGAACTATTACCTCATCCCCTTTGTTTTCAGTACTTCCTAATCTATCTAAGGTGATAACTAGCTGATTTATAGAATACACAGACTCTTAGACCTGGAAGGGATCTTAGAGGTCATCTATCTAGGTCCAGTTCCTCATTTAATAGAAAAGAAAACTTATCTCAGAAAGATGAAATAGCTTGTCCAAGTCCTATAACCTATCAAGGAAGTACCAAATGGTATGTTCTTCTACCACAATGGGTTTTGCCATTTTGCGTGCTAGAGGAGAAAGCCGACCTTTTTCTTTTCTCCATCACTTTTAATTAGAGCTTTAATTCTGACTCCTGTCCCAAGGGAATGTGCATGCATGTTAAAAGGAACCTTCCAGAGGAATGGTTCCTACTGGGAACCCTATAGGCATTTTGGTAAAATCTGTGGCTCCTTTTCATAGTAATGTTTTTTTTTAATCATAATAAAGGAAAATGCTAAACTTCAGTTATAATTAATGAAAATAAAGATGTAACTCTTTTTATCTAAGTTCATGGAGATTCTATGCAATCTATCCACACGACTCTTGGGAGTTCAGTGACCCCATTCAAGAGACAAGCTCTTTATTATCATTATCATTATTACCATTACTATTATTATTATTATTATTATGCATTCCAGAAGAATGGATCTAATTCTGGGAATTTCAGGCTCATAGGAACCATAATTCCATGGTTGGTCAGTGGTAGAAATATTTTGGAGTAGATGGGTTTTGTTGCATCTCAAACCAAAGAGCACTGACTTTCCTAAAAGATACTTAGACAAGAGTTCAACATGAGCTAACTCACAGATTTATTTAGCCATAGCACAGAAAAAAAATACTTAACAAGGCTATCATAAAACTTAGCTTTAGAGGACCAAGGCTCAGCCCCACCTATGCACAGAAATAAGTCTGTTCAGCAGAAGAGGACACCTGCCAGCTGCCAGATTGGAAAGGCCGGTTCTCCACTCACAGAAGCAGACTTTATGTGTTCAAGTGACCAGGTAACCGCATCAATAAGGCCACAAGAAGCTAGTCCAAGAAAGATGGATTGAGCCTTGGTCTCCTGGATCAGTCAAGTCTCAAGGACAGATTTTTTGAGCATTCAGGAAAGAACTAGCTCATAAAATGAGGGAGAAATGCTTGCCAGAGCCAGAAAGTCCAGGAGTCATGGACCTGTAGCTATGATGGATTCATGCTCAGGAATGAATCTGGGAAGCTGCTGTGGTCCTATTGTCCCCTTTCCCCCCTCTACTTTCAGGGGTTTACAGGTGAGCCAACAGGTGCAGCTGTGCAGAAAGCATGTGGCCCTGGCCCCCAGAGGCCTACTAGGGATGGAGTAGGTGGCAGCTGTGTCTCCTAGGTAATGCACACGCCCACGGGGCTGGTCAGGGACCAGGAGTCCTTTGCATGCTATTTCCATCTCCATTTTCAGTGGATTTCAACCTGGGCTTGGCCAGTCCAGGGCTTCTCAAATCTGGGCACACAGTGGCCAGTCTGAGAGGTGAAAACTGCTGATTCCTTCATATCTCTGACTGGCTTTGTGGCTCTCAGCTCAGAGTAGGCCATGAGGTTAGAGTTGCTTCCTTGCGGGTGGTTGTTGCTGCTCATTTTTATTTCCCCTGCTCCAGTTAAAGCTAAAAGAGACCGAGATTTGTTTTGTGGAGGTAAGTGCCTTTTGGGATTACCAATGAAAAGGGAAAGGAAGTTTGTTTCTGCTCTTACAATCTCTTATTAGCTTGGTTTGTAGCACATTAACAGACCAACTCAATAAGAATAGCACTTATTTTCACAAAGTTTACATATACATTAGATCATTTGAGTCTCACCAAAACTGGAAGGTTAAGTGCTATTTTCCTTGATAGATGAGGAAACTGAGACAAGTTAACTGATGACTTGCCTTAATTCACACAGATAGTAAATGTCTGTGGAAAGATTTGTAATCAGATCTTCTTGACTATAAGTTGAACATTTGACAAATTTTATTTTTTCAATTAATAAACATTAATTCCTCTTCTTGCTCCTTCTCCCATTACCCACATTAAAACTAAAAACTAAAAAATATCTTTTTTACAAATATGCATAATCTTACAAAACAAATTCCTCTATTGGCCATGTTCATATATAAATGTTTCATTCTTCATTTTGACTTCATCATCTCTCTGTCAGTAAATAGGTTGCGTATATCATAATCACTCATTTATTGCATTGAGTTTTTAAGTCTTTCAAAGTTTTCTGTCTTTATGGTATTCAACAACTATTTATTAATCACCTACTATATACCAAGCATTGTGCTACCAAGCTCTTCTCAAATTCACTACACTCAACTGTCAGGATAGCAGATGGTAGAAATATCAGCCATTTGGGTGTGGCATTCTTAGCTAAGGACAGCTCAGTGCTACATCTCCCTCCCTCCCCATCTCTCTTAGTTGGGTTGCTTTATTTTCAAGAAAGCCTGAGTGGGTTTAATGTTTCCTTCTCTCTAGTGTAATTAAGTGAAAATCTCCTTCCTAATTTCCATCTGAAATCTTCATGGAGCTCCTGGAAATATAATCCCATTGAAGAGAATGGGATGACCAAAGTTATTGCCTTTAGTGACTCCTGGATGATCTGCCTTCCAATGCCTGTAGTTCAAGAAAAGAGACTCATTAGGATGTAACACTGGACTTTATAACTTAATTGGGTACTTTCAATTATATTTATTAATTACTGGGCCTTTTGGGGAAATACCGAAGTTTGGAATTTTTGTATAAACTTATATGCACATTCATATACTTTATCAACATAAATAAGTTGCATAGGTATTCTTTGTTAATGTATTCATACCCCACGAGCAAAGGGTTACACAGGCATTGTTTTAGCCAAATATATTATAGAAGGTTCAGAGTTAAAGGAGCCTAAAAGAAAGAATATGGACAGATGAGACTGTTAACTTGAGAATGAGACTTCTTCAGATTGCCTGAGCTCACTACTCTCAAATGCACATCAGGACATTTTTCAAGCTTGAAAAGAACTGAGAAAACTTTATTTTTTGTTTTTTGCTTTTTTCTCAGTAGTATTTTATTTTTCTATTACATGTAAAGATAGTTTTCAACATTCATTTTTGTAAGAGTTTGAATTCCAGGAGCAGCTAGGTGGCGTGGTAGATAGAGCACCAGTCCTGAAGTCAAGAGGACTTGAGTTCAAATTTTACCTCAGATATTTAATACTTCCTAGCTGTGTGATCTGGGCAAGTCACTTAACCCCAATTGCCTCAGCAAAAAAAAATAAAATAAATAAAATAAAATAAAATAAAAAAATATATATATATACATATATATATATACACACACATATATACATATATATTTGTATGTATGTATGTATATATATGTATGTATGTATGTATATGTATGTATATATAGGTTAATCTATAGCATATAATCTGCCTCGAAGAAAAACCAAATCACCAGAGGACTAACATCAAAGTGCTTAAAGTGTAAGAGAATCAGCATGATGTAGTAGGATAGAGACCTTGGATCCAGGAAGACCTGGGTGAGAGTCACATCTCTGTCTCTGTGAGCTGGGGCAAGCTATGTAGCCTTTCAATGCTCTGGGCCATTCTCTAGTACTAAAAGTTGTAGAGCACGATTAAATCTTCATTGGAAGAGTCTCCTCATCTGAAAGTCTCTTCTACCAATTAACTCATAGGCTAGTCCCCATGCTTAAAGCATGAGATTATATTCACAAATGTCCATCTTTTTTTACTTCCTTGTAAATTGTTTTCTTGTTCTCTGATACATATTTTTTTTATTTTATTCTTCCCCCCCTTTTCATCCTCCCCATTACCTCCATGAAGCTATAATTAAGAAAGGATATATTTATATTTTTTATATATAATTTTAGTTTTTCCACAATATCTCTCATTTTATTTTTAATTCTTTTTTTTTT
This sequence comes from Antechinus flavipes, assembly GCF_016432865.1. Lineage (NCBI taxonomy): Eukaryota > Metazoa > Chordata > Mammalia > Dasyuromorphia > Dasyuridae > Antechinus > Antechinus flavipes. Next base: position 85,244,943 of record NC_067402.1, read on the forward strand.
TTTTTTTTTGGAGTTCAGTTCTCTCTGGGCAGGAACCATTTCACGTTACTCTTTGGGGTAGAAGCTTTTTTTCTCTTTTTCACTAAAGTATCTTCTGAAGATGAATCCTTGTCTTCTCTATTCCCATATGTTTCAATGATGGGGTTCTTTCTTCTTTGCGGATTCCTTTTTTTTTTAAAATAAGTTATCTGTGTAAGCACCTCTAATTGTGGGAGTGGAGAATGATGCCTCAAGATTTCCTTCAGCTCTCCACTCTGTCCAGGAACCTTAAACCAAGAGCTCCACCCTCCTGCAATTGCCCACAGCCAGCAGCATTCCTGCCCCACTGCCTCTCAGAGTTGTTTTAATTTGCATTTTTCTAGTCAATAGTGTTTTGGAGTATTTTTTCATATGACTATAAATGGTTTTAATTTCTTTATTTGAAAATTGTTCATATGCTTTGACCATTTGTCAACTATTCTTATAAATTTCTCTACATATTTTAGAAATGAGGCCTTTGTCAGAAACATTGGCTATAGAAATTGTTTCCTAGCTTTCTGCTTCCCTTTTAATTTTGACTGCATTGGTTTTGTTTGTGCAAAATCGATTTAGTTTAATTTAATCACAATTATCCATTTTGCATTTCATAATGTTCACTGACTTTGTGACTTTGTGACAAAACTTTGTGACAAAAGTATGTGGGGCTTTGAACTATGGAACTTTTATGTGAGTGGCTCCTAAATTACGGCTCAATCATCCAGCAAGAGAGTTCCTGCACCTTCTTCTAGAGAGAAGAGGCCTGGACATATTCCTAGTGACCCATGAAGGTCCTATAAAGGGGAAGAATCCTGAGCCAAAGAGCAGTAAAAGACAGAACCACAACTAGGAGGAATAGATCCAGATTTCTAATAAGTATTTGTCCTTGATTTTAATGATGAGAGGGCTGTGGATCAAAGTGTTCACTTTTAAGGAATGATGTTTGATGGTGACACCAATCAATCAACAATAAAAATAACAGCAGCTACATGCTACAGTAACTAGAGCACTTGCACTGGAGTCAGGAAATCCTGAGTCCAAATCTCCCCTCAGACATCTACTAGTTGTGTGCCCCTATGTGAGCCACTCAACTGTTTTCTGACTCAGTTCCCTCATCTGTAAAAAGGAAGAGTAATAATATCTAACTCCCTAAATTATGAGAATAAAATTTGTAAAGAGCTTTGCAAACCCTAATTTATATTTAAATTTGTGTTAGCTATTGTTATTACTCTGTAGCATTTAAAATTTACATATATCATCTCATCTGATTAACAGGCATTTATTAAGTTCCAGTTCTGTGCCAGCCCAGTAATTAACATAGGGACTGGATTGGGGATTTCATTTCAGGTGAGAAGACTCCCTCTATCAATGCAAGTTGGCAACTTCTCTGCAATGGATAGTCTCAGTAACTGCTGGGGGCAGAGGTGGCAAACTCACAATCTGCAGGCTGCAACAGTTTAAAATGTAACTGGGAAATGTTTAATAAAGCAAATAAGATAAAGATAGTGCTAATTTGTGGTTTTCTAAATTGATATATAGCCACCAACAGTCCTACATTTTAGCTGAACGCCTCTGAATTAACGCACTGAGAGGTGAATGAATTGCTCAGGCTCACATAGCCAAGTATATGTTAGATGAGGGTCATTGAGCCAGATTTTCCTGCCTCTTAGGCCAGTTTTCTGTCTGTTTTGCCATGCTACCCTGTGATACAAAGACAGAAATAAAAGTCTCTGCCTTCACAGAGCAATGAGGTGGGGAGGAAGAGGAGAAACCTTGTTGGAATAGAGCCTTTGAGGTAACATTCTGTTCTGTTGATTCCAGTGTTTTTATTTTTCACAATTAATGAACAATGAGTACAGTGAGATATTATATGCTATACATCTGTCAGTCAACTTTGTGATAGTAAGTGTGTACAATGTTTCTGGCAAAACCCTGACTTCCAATGTCCATTTTGAGTTTGACTTTGATAGTGGCGGTAGTGGAGGGGTGTGGGGTGTGTGTGTGTAGATTAGACAGGTAGGTGGTGTAGTGGATAGAATCCTAGACTTAACATGAGAAAAAAATCAAATAAAACAACATATTTTAAGTGTTTTGCAAACTTTAAGGAATCTTATAAATACCAGCTATTATATTTTTATTATTATTGATCAATAAACATTTGTCATGTTCAGCCATTTCAGCTGTGTCCAACTCTTCACGACTCAACTTGGGTTTTACTTGGCAAAGAGACTGGAATAGTTTGCCATTTCTTTCTCCAGCTCATTTTTACAGATAATAGAAACTAAGTAAACAGGATTAAGTGACTTGCCCAGGGTGACCCAAGCAGTAAATGTTGGGGCCAGATCTGAACTCAGAAAAATGAGTCTTCCTGCTTTCAGGTCCAGCACTCTTATTTATTACATTATCTACCTACTAAATGCCAGGTTAAGCACTGAGGATATAGTAGGAGCAAAAGACAGTCCCTGTATTCCCCTGCTTACAATCTAGTGGGGAAGACAACCTTTATGTAGGTGGAAAGGTAGGCTCAACAATCAGAAGTTTCTGATGTTCTTTCACTTGTCTTTATTTTTTTACAACAATGAAACTCCACATTTTTTCTATCTCTAATTTCTGCCTCTTTCCTTGACCCTTCAAAATCATGCTGCCTCCACTACAGATTTCCTTTGTGTGTGCAGGATCCAGACTTTTTCTATCTATTTTCTTCACTGCCAATACCATTTTCTTCATGTTACCAAAAATCTAGTTGGTAGAAGATTTTCTTCTCTCTCTGGGGTAGATCAGGGCTCATTGAGGCAGCTGGTTTTGGCAGAGATCTGGTCTCAGACACTAATTGTGTGATTCTGAGCAAGTCACTTACCTTGTGTTTTCTCCCTTATAAAATGAAGTGAAAAAGGAAATAGCAAACCATTCCAAATTTTTTCCCCCCTGAGGCAATTGGGGTTAAGTGACTTGCTCAGGGTCACACAGCCAAGAAGTGCTAAGTGTCTGAGTACTCAGTTTACAGAATCTTTGCCAAGAAAATCCCCAATGAGGTCACAAAGCTAAACAAAACTGAAAATGGCTGAATAACAACACCAGGGCTGACTGAGGCCATCTAGGTAGTTCAAGGTTCAATACTAGAACAAAAGGAAATACAATTGAACTGCTAACGAAAGGAAGTTTACTTGATCATAAACAGAAAGAACATTCAGCTAAGGTGAGGCACTGAAACAACTGGACACAGTTTCCCTGCTTCTGCATTTGTTCTATGGGTACACTGGTCAGAAGAGGAAACTGCTGCCCTTTGCCCTTTTGTACTCAAGGGACCACAAAGTTATACCAGAGATTAGAGTCTTGGATCCATAAGCCAATTAAATGTGTAGAAAGCAGGATTTCAGTTGGGACTTCAAGCCAGGGAGATCAGCAGTCACAATGGAGGAAGAAAAGCATTCCAGACCTAAGAGATGGCCAGAGAAAATGAGAGGTGAAGAGCCTTGTTCATGGAACAGCCAGGAGGCCAGAGAAGACAGGACAGGAAGTAAAGCATAAGAGGACTGGAAAGCTCAGGGGGCTGTTATGGAAGGCTTGGGATATCAAAGAATTCTGTGTTTGATCCCAGGAAGCCTCTGGAGTTTAGTGAGTATGTGGTTAAAGAGGGAAAGGGGACATTGCGGGACCTTGGCTTTAGGAAGGTCACTTTGGTGGCTGAGTGGAGGATGGATTGGAGTGGGGAGAACCTTAAGGGAGACTGGCCCACCAGCGTGCTATTGCAGTAATGAGGGGACCAGCTGACAAGGGCCTGCACTAGAATGGTGGCAGGGTCATGGAGAGAAGGAGGTATATTTGAGAGATATTATAAAGGTGAAATGCCTTGGGAGCAGCTTGGATGTAGGGATGGGGAGTGAGAGAAAAACTGAGGATTCCAAAATAACACCTAGGTTGTGAGCCTGAGGGACTGAGAAGACGGGGTTCCCCTCCACAGTATTGGACGTTTAGTTTATTGAACATTCAGTTCAAGGTATATGAAAGGCAGTGGGAGGTGCAAAATTGGAGGTCAGCAGAGAGATTGGGGAAAGAAAGGTAAATTTGAGAATCAGCAGTCATTAAATCCATAGGAACAGATAAGATCAACAAATGAAGGAGGCCCAGAACAAAACCCCAAGGGTCACCCAGAGTTGGAGGGTGTGATCTGGAGAAAGAACTAGCCAAAGAACCTGAGAAGGAGCAGCTGACAGGAAGGAGATTAGGAGAGAGTAGCATACTTGTGACTATAGCACCTTTGGAGAAAGAAGTTGTAGTGGAATGATAGGGTCAGAAGCCAGATTGCAAAGCGTGAAGAAGAGACTGAGAGGGGAGGAAGTAGAAGTCCCTATGGTAGTCTTTTTTAAGGAGTTTACCTACAAAGGGCTTTTTTCTGTGTGTAAGCAGGAGAAAATGAGCCAGGAGAAAGGAAGGAAGGAAGGTGACAGAGTGGGAGAGAGGGGGCAGTGTGTTGGAGAAGACAGTATGGAATAGGATTGATTGAACAAATAGAGGAGCTAGCCTTACTTGGTAAAAAATAAAGCCATGTGAGACTTCATGTGAGACAGGGCCAAAAGAGAAGAAGCAGAAAGCATCTGAGTGATAAGGGATGAAGGGCAGGGGAGAAGATGGAGCTCACAGGGAATGGTCTCATTTTTTTTTTTTTTCTGTAAGACACAAGACAAGATGCTCAGCTGTAAGAGCAGGGAGAGGTGGAACCAGGGGAAGTTTGAGAAGGGATCAACACTGTGGAGAGTGGAATAGGAGATCGATAAGGGAGATATGATAGGATGGCTAGTGGCAGTGAGGGCCTAGTTAAGATCATGTAACATAAATTTTTAGTGAGCCCAGTAAGAAGTTACATGATTTTCTCTACATTCAGCTGCACAGGTATAGGTACAAAAGTTGATGAATAACAAGAGTGATCCAAAGCTGGGGATTGACTGGGCAAACTTGGCAGTATGGTAAGGGGATTAGGGATTTGAGAGATGAGGATAGGATATAGAATTGGAGTGTTTCACCAAGGAGTAAAGATGGGGAGAAGAGGAGAGAGTGGTTAGTGCAGGGTAGATGGCTTGAGAGAGAATGAGGAGTCAAGAGATCGTAGGTCATGGTTGGATAAAAAGTAAAACTTTTGTAATGGAAGGCAAAGGGAAAGAGAAAAGCCAATGAATGATGGGATTTCAGAATTCTTGAACAAAGATAAATATAGAGAGGTGTGTGTGTGTGTGTGTGTGTGTGTGTGTGTGTGTGTATGTGTGTGTATAATAGATTCATTCTGGATAGTTCTCTTAAAGTGTCCATCTTCTTCCCTTTGAAACACACTCATTTAGGGAAACTTGGGTGAGGATGTCTCATTCCATTTGAGTCAATTCTGGAAGCTCTCACAGATAACCCTGGATATTGTCAGAGGATGAGACTGTAAGTTAGGAGGCAGTGTCAACTGTTATGTGACCTGAAGCAATTCTCCTAATTCTGCCTTACAAATAAGTAAAGCACAAAAAAACTTTACCAGCCCAGGGGAAAAAATTTAGCTGCTTTCCTTCCTTCCTTCCTTCCAGGAGTTACACCAGAAATAAAACTATAAATCAGCATTCTTTGCAGCTCACAACTCAACTAAATTCAACAAACATTTTTTTAAAAAATGTTTTATTGATGCCTTTTGTTTTTACATCATGTTTACTTCAATTTTTACTCCTGGTCTTCTCTCCCACATTAAATTCTACTTTGAAACAAAGAAAAACAATTAAATAAAAATGAGCAATACAGGAATATAGTGAGATAACATAAGTGAAATACTTAGCAAATCTTATAGTTCTGTATAAAGGAAAATTCTTGTTATGCTGTTTCTTTGTGTAATACCCTCCCCTCAAAATCCCTGACCTCTCAGTAGAGGAGAAAAGTGTGTTTCTTTATTCATTCTGAAAAGATTATTACTATTGTTGATTTGTTGGATTTTTTTCCATTCAATATGAAAAAAAAATCCTACAAATCAACAATAGTAATAATAATAAAGGCAGATTATCTTTGAACGCTCTTCTCATTTATATTGCCAGTCACATTGTTCTGATTCAACTTATTTCATCTGCACCAGTTCATATAATTCTTCCCATGTTTTTTTCTGAATTCCTTATCTAAGCCATTCTTTATTATGTAATAATATTCCATAAGATTCATATACCATGATTTCTTCAACCCCACACCATTTGGATACACACTTTGTTTCCTGTTCGTTGCTATAACAAAAAGTATTACTATGAATTTCTTGATATATTTAGACTTTTCTTTCTATGTTTGACCTCTTTTCAATACATACATAGTAGTGAGATTTCTGGATTAGTGGGATTTAGTGACTCTTCTAAGAAAAGTCAAAATTGTTTTTCAAAATAATTGGATCAATGTATATAGTTCCATCAACAATGATTGGTTGTTTGCCATCTTCCCAGATCCTTCCTTTCCTTTTATTGTTATTTTTGATGCTTTAAAATGCTTGATGCTTTAAAAGCATCTTCTATTAGCAAAATATTCCTAAGCAATGCTGATTTAAAAATAAAGCCAGACATTGTGACTTCAAGGAATTTTCAGTCTAATGGGGAAATAGACAAGTATCTTGTGCCCTCATTGCTTTTACTTACGAGTAAAAGCTTTTGTTTTGGTATTTCTCCTCCTATTTCTCCTCCTATTCTTTGTCAAGATTAGCTCTTTGACAAAGTGGAATTAGATAATCCTTCCTTTAATACTGTATTGAAGATGATTAATTGATTCTCCTACAATTCATAAACTTGGCCTATATTCTTAATTTTGGTTTTTAAAAAGGAGTGATGATACACAAGGGAAACATACCAAGGAGATAGCGAATTGGTAAGGGAAAAATACAGGCACACCTTTGTTTTAATGCACTTTGCTTTATTGTGCTTAATTGAAGATTTGTAGCAAGCCTGCATCAAGCAAACCTACCATCATCATTTTAACCATGTGCTCACATAGACTATGTCACATTTTGGTAATTCTCTCAATATCAACTTTTTATTATTATATCTGTTATAGTGACCTGTGATCAGTGAGTTTTTATATTACTATTGTAATTGTTTTGGGGTACTACAAACTGCATCCATATAAAAAAGGAAACAATCAATATAAGTTGTGTGTGTTATATTTGCTCACCAACTAGCTGTTCCCCATCTCTTTCCCTCTCCTTGGGCCTCCCTGATTCCCTAAGACATAGAAATATTGAAATTAGGACAATTAATAATCTTGTAATAGCCTCCAAATATTCATGTGAAAGGAAGATTCAATCGATGTGGCAAACTTCAGTGTTGTTTATTTTTTAAAATTGCCACAGCCTTCAGCAACCACCATCCTGATCAGTCAGCAGCCATCAACACAGAGACACGACCTTCTACCAGCAAAAAGATTTATGATTTTCAGGAGGCTCGGATGATGGTTAGCATTTTAAAGTAATAAAGTAGTTTTAATTAAAGTATGTACATTGGTTTTCTCTAGATAGAAAACTATTGCACACATAATAGATATATTAGAGATAGATAGACAATAGATAGATAATAATATAGTGTATAATAACTTTTATGTACACTGGGAAACAAAAAAATTTATTGTGACTCACTTTATTGCAATATTCACTTTATTTTGGTGTTCTGAAGCCAATTGTACATTATCTCCAAGGTATACCTGTGGTAAGGAGAGATTATATACTGAGACTTCGACTGAGTTCCTTGAGACAAACCCTGTCTGTCTTCAAGACTCTCTAGGGATCCACATGCTCAAAAAGGTAGCAGTGAGTGGAGAGGAGCAGAGTAGTAAAAAGCCTCTGGGTCAAGTTGGGAGTGGCAAGAATGAAAACTGGCAAGTAGAGTGACAGAGGAGCTCCTAGATCAAGGCTCCTGGCCCCAGTAAAGGAATTCTTGGGCCAAATAGAAGTTGGAACCACACAGTAACCATAAATACATGAGATACATAAGATAAGGCAAAAATGCATATCTACAAATTTGCACTTTGCCCTGCATGAATATTATGAGTTCTGGTCTTTCTGCAAGTCTAGAGAGAGATCTTTCTCCTATGGAGGACTGTATAGATCCATAAGGGAGAAGCATGACTTGCCCAAAGAAAGAAAGGAGGAAAGTTGCTTGATTTTCTTGTGACTCTGGGTATTTTCACCTCACAGAGTCCAGTACTTCTATCTGAAAGAGAAAATCAGTACAAAGAAGGGATTTGTAGAAAGAGAAGGTCAAGTGTTTTTACTCTGGATTCAGCTATAAGGAGATTTTTTTGCACCTTTTTTGGCCTTCTCTACTCATGAAGTTCTAGGTTCACACCTTTTGGGTCCTATCATAGGTCAACTGCTGTGGCTCATTTTTTACTGTTTGGCTGTGGTGAAACCTATGGATAAATTCCTTTTCAGAAAAAAATGTTTTTCTTAACATTTATAACTCAAGTTATAGATTTCAGTTACAACTTGGTGAAAATAAAAATATAACTTTTTCCTCATCCAAGTTCAGGAAACCTCTGAAATTACAATAATTAACACTGATAGAATGCTCACTCTGTGCACTGTGCTCAGAGTTTTACAACGATCATTGTCATTTGATCCTCACAGCAGCCCTGAGAAGTAGGTGTTATTATTACCTCTATTTTACAGATGAGGAAACTGAGGCAAAGGTCACAGAACTGAGGCCAGATTTGGACTCTTATCTTCCTGACTACAGGCCTGATACTCTACCAAGCTGCCCCTTGTCTTAGAGAGCTGCCTATAACATAGAGAAGTTAAATTACTTGCCCAGAATCATCCAGTTTGAATCAAAGGAAAAACCTGAACCCAGGTCTTGGTTTTAAGATGAGCTTTCTATCCAGTATTCCATAAAGCACTCAACCCATTAAGCCATCCTTGGGGACTACAGAATAAATCATAACATCCCCACTGGGTCTGTACCATTGGAGTCATTTATATAGACAGTGGGAAGGTCCGACAAGGTCCAGACTTTCCACACATCTCCATGTGGTGACTCCAGCCTCCACCAAACTCTGGGACTGGAGATTCTTGTTGAAACGGTTCTGAAGCCCGCATCTGTCTGCCTCCAGGTTCGCTCCACTAAGCCCTCATTGCAAGAATATGCTCCCTGCAGCCATACACTTCTGAAGGAACTCCATCAGGTCTCTGGTTGTTGCCATATTGGTGGAAGGAGCAGTCCATGAGCAGATTTCTGAAAAAGAAAAAGAAAGGAGGACAGTGGCAAGGTGACCTGAGCAAGAGCATGCAGCTAGCTCACCATGAACTTCTCTAAGTGGCCAGTAACTTGAGAGGAGGTTCTGGAAGAAATCCTCTACCCTTACCCAAGTCCAGAAAAAAACAAAAGAAAAAGTGAAGAGGGACTCCAAAAAGAAAAAGAACACATTCACGTGGCTTTCAGAACTTGAGAGGGAAGCCATTTTTGTAAGAATCTGCTCTTTTTACTTTTAGTTTTAGAGGCAATCAGTCCCTACAAATCAATCAAAGAAATCTGGGGTTTAAGCTTAAGTCTTATTATCTCAAAAGAGATAACATGATGTGTAGAACTCTTAGCACAATGCATGGCACATGGTAGAAGCTTAATAAGTTCCTGGTCCCGCCCCCTCTTTCCCTTCCCTCTTTCCATAATGCCAGTTAGTCTAAAAATACATTTACCTCTAATGGGAACTACATCTGCCAATGGGCTTTATTTAACCTGGCATACAGAGAAATTGATCAAGTCAATCCCTGACGGGATGTGCTGGAATCCATGTAGGATCTCTAGAGTTTTGGTGGTGAAATTTTCAGTTATGAGCTTTTTATATCTTAGAAATTGGCAAGGGCTACAAATCAGGTCTTGATTTGTTGTTACACTGATTCTCAAAATTTAAGAAAGCCATGATAAAATGTTAATCATACAAATGAAAATTCAAGAGTGTGCAGTGATGACATTTCCCCCCAGGTTTCAGCTTACCCCTAACAATGGGGTCTCAATTCAAACTGATAGGCTTGTAATCCTAGTATTTTGTTTTGAGACATCTGAAGGACACCTTCCCATAAAGTGTTCATTGGCTAATATTGACAAAGGTGTTCATTCTCACTCCCTACACTTCACTTTTAGAATAAGTTGCTGCCGGATATATATACAGTGGAGTCTTGCCTCTGGTCTTTCTATTCTTAACAGCTAGGTTTTCTACTAGAAGAGAGAGACTAATTTGCTTTTCTCTGCAGTTATTATTTTTTTAATTTAATGAAAACATAATAAAATAAAATAAAAGATTAAAAAAATTGATAAATTAGCGATTTAATATCAACATAGAGTTTGAAGGAATCTTAGAAATCATCTAATCCAATTGCCTAATTTTATAAATTGTTATTTTTATTATTATATTATATATAATATTAATAATAATATTATTATTATTATAAATTATAAAAACTGACACCTAAGCAGTTGAGGCAGTAAAAGTCCCATAGACAATAAGTTCTAAAATTTGAATACAGGTCCTTTGGCTTTAAATCCCATGCTCTTGACATCCTTCAAAGTTCACTTAACGAGTGTAGATATCTTCATCATCAATAAAGGATATTATATTAGACAAAATGTTTAAGGCCCACTTAAACCATAAGCCATAAGCCACAGTTTAAACCCACAAGAAGCTCACAAACAAGTTCAGGAATAGGGAGCCTCCCAGTTTAGAAGTATCTCTGAGGTGTAAATGAATTTTTCCAGAGCTGAGTGAGGTCTAAGCAATATCTGTGGTATGTAAGTATGTAATGGAAAGGAGAGGAGACCAGGCTCTGTAATATTCTTAGAAAACTGAGAAGTAGGTGGAGAATAAGGAGAAAATTTAAATTTTCCTTCCTTTTGTGAGGAGTAAATTCTAGGAAAATTGAAGGAGAGACATAAAAAAGATATACAACCCTTGGTCATGATTGACTCAAAAGGTTAGTCCTGAAGAAGGGGTTCAATCAGAGGGGAGGAGAATAAAGTTATAATAGCTATCTTCAAATGTCTTCATGTTGTTGTGTGGAGGAAGCTTATTCTGCTGAGGAAGTGGAGAAGAATACAGTGAGAGAAATTATATAATGAAATTTAGCCAAAGCACTTGAGTTCAAATCCTAACTTTGAGCAAATCATTTCATTTTCATAAGCCTCAGTAAAATGAGGAGCTTTAGACTGGAGGACTTCAAAATCCCCCTCCATCTCTAAATCTGTGATCCTATAATTTGCATGAAAATTAAACTCATCTCTTTAATGGCTTCCATCATCTGACAAAGGATTAGCTCATATTTTCACAGAACTCTGCTTTTAAAAACATAATTTTAACAGAATAGAACAGGGTTTGTAAAAGTGGATTTCATAAGTGTTTTTTCCACATTTTCTTCTCCTGGGTATCTGATTTGGTAGGATTAATTATCCTTTGTTTAATCCAAATGAGTCAGAATTGCTGCTGTGATCATTTCTAATCTAGACCTCCTCCCTATAAAGAAAGCCACACCCAGATGAGCCCAAATCAGCCACATGCAGGGACTCAGAATAAACCAGCTAAATGACTTAGACAGGGGACAAGGTAGTGGGGAAGAGGATAAGAGGGGGAAACTTTGGTTTCTGCCGCATAATAAAAACTGTTTTCTATCCTGCTCATCTTCTGACAGACACATGGAGGATGGACTCAGGGTATAGAATGAGGCTAATATACATAGTGGTTACAAGGGGTTTGGTTTTTTCTTTTTTTCTCAATTAAAGGGAAATGGAAAGGAGAAAAAGTAATTTTTTTGTTCATTGAAAAATATTAATTTAATGTAAAATTGCTTATTCCTATTTTGCAGAAGAGGAAATAGTGGCAAATAGAAGTTAATTAATTTGCCCAGGGTCATATAGCAAGTAAGTAAGGGAGGATTTGTACTGGATTTTTTCACTCCAAAACCAGAATTCTAGTTACTGCTCCATCTTGCTCTCTATGTCTCAATTTGACCTTCACAACAGATCTATGAGTTAAATGTTATTATAATCAGATGAGGATCTGAGAATAAGGAATTAATTTACTTACTCAGAATCACACAGTGGGAAAGTCTCAAGCAAAATTTGAATTCACATCTCCTCCACTGATTCCAACATTCTACCCACAGTGCAACTTACATTCCTTAAAGATGGTCTCTAAGGTCCCTTCTAGTTCTAGAGTCCATGATCCAAAGCACCCACTGGATCAAGTTGGCAGTTTATTTATTCCTATATTTATTAGTGAAAGGGTTCCTTCCTTTTCAGTACCTGTCTGTGTGAGGCAGGACCACTGGTCACCAGAGACCACATAAACTCCTGCTCTTGGCTTTAGATCAATGAGCATTTTCTGTGGTAACCTTGGGCTACTTTTATTGGATTGCTTTCTGGCCCCCACTCCCACTGTCCTTTTGCTTGGCTCATTATTTGGAAATGGAGCAAAGGTGCGGTAGTTCTATGAGGTGGTTCTATTTGGACTGACCACCATGCTAGTGAGTTGAAAATGAGTATATTTCAAAATTTAAAAAAAATCATTTAGACAAGTGAATCTCTTTATAAGTTGTGTCTAATGTTGATCTGTTATTTTGGAAAGATGCTTATAGCATTATAACCATTGCATTCTTCCCCCCACCTCCATCCTTTTCAATATATCCCAGACTGTTCAGTGGAGCAGATTTTTATCTCACTCCATTTCCTTTGCTTTCTCCTCCACCCCCATTGGATTTGTAGAGGGCACTTCTGTGGGGTCTCATTGTTAGCAGACCTTCAAGCATTTGTGTCAGCCATCAGCATAATGGACTACACACACTATTGATTTAATGACAACTATCACTGCTAGGAATTGATCTAATGTTTTCATTACACTAAAAATGCTTTAACAAGTTCATTCTGAATTAGGCAATGGTAAAGATCTGCTCAGTTCCTGAGCATCTTCTCTATAGGAGGGTGATTTATAAGGTCTTTTGGAAAGACATGTCGCTCCATGATTTCTCAATGCCCTGATTGGTTTGTTGTAGCCTCTCCTCCTGAAGGAGAACAGAGTGGGGTTTGAACCTCTGTTCACAGATCTCTCAACTCATCCATCTAAAAAGGCTTTTTTCATGAATAAGGAGAATTACTCCTCAGAATGAGGGGGCTGTAGTAAGGGATATTGCAAGGGGTTGCAAATAGATGACTAGAAAGATTGTGGTTCCCTTGATTGAAAGAGGGAAATTTGAAAGAGGGATGGATGAGTTTTTGAGAAAAGGAAAAGAATAAATTAAGAAACTCCATAATATCTATACATAAAATCATTGCTTTATATATATATATACATATATATATATATATAATATAAAACTCCCTAATATTTACATATAACATCATTGTATAAGTTGGTAGAATTTTCAAACAGAGAATGCCCTGACACTGATAACATTTAAAATCTTTTTAGTATTTATATATATATTTATTGTTTGAGCTGGAGGAAAACTTAACCTCTCAGTGTTTTGGGCACAATCTAATTTCTTGGACTAGAAGTTATAGACAAATTGTATATCTCATTTTCTGTCCCTGAAGAAAATTTCCATACTTACAAAATCACAAATTCTGGAAATATTATATATTGCTCAGTGTGTCTGTAGCTTATTCCTCAATTGAATTTCCCTCAAGTAAAGGAGCTTTCAATTTTGTACCTTCCTCCATTGTGACATGCTCTAACCTGTGAATGGCTGGAGCCAAACAGAGCAAGTTAGAGACAGGAGAGTCTGGACTCAAACAGAAGTTTAATTTGAAAGCGAAGGAAATAGCTTGAAAACAAGAAAGCAAATTAGACATATGTGCCAGGCCCTGTCCCTAATGGGGTAAAGCACTTTAGTATGGCCAGATCTCAATAGTTATATTAGTGGCTGTGCGTTGAAGTCCTGACAATGAAGAATATTAGTTTGATTCAGAGTAGGGCTTCATGACCAGAACATAGATACAGCAGGATCTTGTCCAAGCTCAGAGAATACCTGGTGCTGGTCAAGGAAATTCATGGCACCGTTTGCTCGCTGGGTCTTAGCTCTGGAACACAGAGCTAATATCCTGACACTTCACATAAGGATAAGAACTAGATTTGTGGTTTCTTGGACATATGAACTCTCTGGGAAGGGAAATCCCTCAATCAAGGCAGGTTGGCACCTGATCTACAGTTTATAGTCTTGGAGAGTGCCCAGAACACCCAGACACAAAGTTAGTATGTATCAGAGGTGAGACTTTAACCCAGGTCTTCCTGGCTTTGATGGTGGTTCTTTATTATGCCACGTTTCCAGCCAACTTTCAAATAATATTCATTTAATAACCGTGAGATCATAGATCTAGAAATGGAAGGAAGCCCAGGGACTATATAGTCCAAATCCTTCATTTTATAGATGAGGTAACTGAGGCTCCAAAAGGTTACATGATTTGTTCAAGGTCACACAAGTAGTTATCAGAAATGGGATGTAGACCCGGCTTCTCTCATTCCAGAACCAGTGCTTTCCCCACTATACCAATTTAATAATCAATTTTTGTGATGATGTTATGTTTTTCTAAGTGGGGTATGAATACAAAATGCATTCTTGTATTGCATATTGTAATCTATTTTAAAAGAACACAAACTTTTATTTCATATATCCATAGAAATGATGGAGTACTGGCCACATAACATACAAGATTTTTTTGGTAGTAGTAAGAGGAGGCAGGTGGGGGTAACTATCACTACACTTTTGAAACAATGGAGATAGTTCATGGAATAAAAAGTTCAAGGACTACTATTGTGCAATATGGTGAAAACAATTGGTCATTTTGGAGATTTTAGATAAATGTATTGATCTAATAGGAACAGGGACTCCCAACCTATTTTGATTATGATATTCCTTGACTTTCAGTAGACCTTTCCGTATCTTCTATTTCATATGAAAGGAATAAATTATAGATATTACTCTGCCTATGCACATAAGAAATTAAGTGAGATTAATATTATTCTCAATATTCCCCATATTGCCTTTATAAATTTGCTGTACTCTGGTGACATATATGCCTAGGTTGAAACCCCTTGCAATAGAGTATGTAGACATAGCCCTTGGTTCTTCATTCCTTCCCCTTTCCTTCATTCTTTCCAACTCGGAGAGTTAGTTAAATGGATCAGTTCTTTGTGATCAGTTGAAATGAGCTCCTTTGGTGCCTCAGGAGTTGGGTTGCATAGCAGAATTTCCAGAAATTCCAGCTGGCAGCAGTAACTTACTCTAAGCAAATTGTCCACAGACTCAAAAAGTTATTAAAAATAGAAGGACATGACAGGGAAATGTGTCACTCTATGGTGCCAGGGCATATTAGAATGCATGGATCTTGTTTGGGAGCTAATGCTTACACAAAAGTGGAGCAGAATGGTCATTAGGGATTGTATGGTTCTCTTCCCTCTTTGTTCTTCCACAGGTGCCCTCCCTCTGCAGATGAAATCAAATGCTGTTCCTTGTAAGAGTAGTTTATGTCACTGCTCTTGAAATACTGGTTTCCTAATGAGCCAACAATAAGTGTTTCACCTCCCACTGGAATCTGATTAGCTGACTAAATACTTAGGGTTCCACTCAGGCATCCAATGCCATAGGAGCCAGAGGCCTCCCCTCAGGCAGAGGGAGATGATCTTAGTTGGAACAGACTGTGGTATCTTTTGACACTTTATTGGGAAATCATTCCCTTCCCAGAAAAATGTATGAATCTGCTGCACTAGATGGGATTCCCCTCTGAAAAGTAACAAGGCATCCCTGATGATAATTTTGTTGAACAATAAATGAGGCACCAGGGTCCTCCACATAGCAGATGAGGTCATCTTCTGATTATTTTTTTAATCTGACAATAAAAACTCTTGTGTGTTTTGTTTTTGGGTTTCCATCATCAGCATTCTTATAGGGACTTACCGAATACTTTGTGAGTCACTCTGAAACAATATTAAGGTAAGGGTTCTAGATCTTTTTTGTGTCTTAGACCCCTTTGGTAATTTGATTGTATCTATGAATCCCATCTAAGAATAATGTTTTTAAATTATAAAATAAAATACAAAACCTTACAAAAGAAACCAATTATGTCAAAATACAGTTATCAAAAATATCCTTTTAAAAGAAGAAACAAGTTCACAGACCTAGGTTAAGAACTTCTTTTATGAGGTAATTTTTTTTTAAAAAATGGGATTCATATATTTTCTCATACTCTGAAAATATATCTCACTATATATGGAATATTTGGTGCTAATTCCTGGACATTTATTAATGCTTCAATTATCAACTTTATTCCACATATGCTATAATTTTAATTTTCCATATCTTTAGGCATATAATTTCACTTCTAGATGATAAGCATCTAGGGGCCAGGAGCCAGTTCTAAATGTCCTATTATAGTGATTTTTATATGAAAATATCTAATAAATATATTTTTGTGGACATTTTTAAAAAATTATGTACTGATGGGGTTGCATCTGCCTTTTCAGTGCAGAGCCAGAGGGCGCTGTCCAGCTGCTGAAACTACATACTGAATGGGGCAGAGGATAAAGAGTTAATTAATGGATTTAAAGCTGAAAAGGATAGTCAAGATCATAAATCATGGAATCATATGTTTATATTTGGAAAGAATCTTAGAGGTAATCTAGGGATCACCTTATTCCTCATTTTAGAAAAGAAGAAACTGAGGCACAGAGAGGTTCATTGATTTTCCCATTGCCACATAGGTAGAAGATCTAGAATTCAAATTTATATCCTTATGATTCTAAATCTGGTGCTTTTCTTATTACACTTGATGATATATATATATATATACAATAGCAAGAAAACAATAGCAAGAAAAACTAGTGAAGAACAGAAAGCAACAGTGGTTATCTTGATTCTATATTCATTTCTGATTTATTGGAAAGATTCTTAGCTTTGTAATCTAGAAACAAACTTTTATTAAAACCCAGGTCAGTGGAAATCCTTGCCATACCTTCTTTGGTAGTCAGCCACAGACTCATATTATGACTATGTCCTTTTTTTTAAATTGGTAGTTAATATCTTGTTTAGAATATAAAAGATTTCTTCCTCCTCATGAGGAAGGGAAGAAGAGAAGGACATAGAAGCATTGTCAGAGTCCAGAAATAACAAAGATGCAAAAAAGGAGATTGATGACATAACCTAAATTCCTTTTCACCACTACCCTGGGTCTTACCTGAACTTTATGGCTCAGAGTATCTTTCTTATGTTTCCATTTGAGGATAAGACATAGGGAAGACAATCACATCAATATAGGTCATGTCAATATAGGAGCCTCCTACTATGTTCGTTTATTGAATGAGTCATTTTTTTAAATTAAAAAATGTTAACACTTAGGAAAATTAGAATAAACCAGTACTACCTGAACAAAATTTAAATAAAACAGAATGTTTGATTTAAGAATAGCTCATAAAGAACAAGGCTTATTAATCTGAGGTTCCCTAAAGTATCCAGAGATAGATTCTGGGGGGGTTTGTGAACTTAGATCGGAAAAAATATCTTTATTTTTCATTAACTTCTAACTGGAATTTGGCATTCCTTTAATTTATTTTAAAATGTTATTCTGAGAATGAGTCTGTAGGATTCTCAAGACTTTTAAGAGTCCATGACACAAAAAAGTTAAGAATCTCTGATCAAGGGTCTGTAGCATATTGTGAATTGAGTTTTTAAAGGACTCAACCAGAAAAATTTTTTTAAAGTGAATCTCCCTATTTTACTTAGGCAGGAAGTACATTGGACCAACATGGACCAAATCCCACTGCGAATTAGCACAAAAGCTTTGATCTGCTTCATTTCCAACTTGGGCCTTTCACCCTTTTATAGACAATCTGGTAGATCTCCATATTCCTGAACATTCACTATACAGGCACCCATGAGGCTTTAGCCCTAACACAGCTTCCAAACTCAAATGATCTACCTTCTTCTCCCACAACAAAATGTATTAGAGATGTGTGCCAGCAAATCTGACCAATTAGAAAATTCTTAGATAAAAGTCTTCCTTAAGCTTGTAATAGTTTCTAAAGTTGGTCCACTTTCCTCCCATGTCATAGTGATTTGAATAGTTACTCTTTTTAAAAGTTTTTTAAAGTAAAAATGTTTTGATCCATTTTCTTTTAATATAACAAGTACATTAGAAAGAAGACCCCAAAAGATACCTATACAAAATATATTCCCCACAAAATAGTTTATCAACTATTAATAAAAGAAAAGACAACAGGGCATCACAAACTCAGCTAAAAGAAAATTCATTATCTTTTCTACCTCACATCTCTTCTTCTTTTAAACTTCTTCAAGTTTTCAAACATATTTTAAATGCTAAATAAATAAATAATAATATTGTTCTTCTAGTCACCTAGAATCACAACCTAGATGTCATCCTCAATTCCTTACTCTTATTCACTTCACATATGCAGTCACTTTCCAAATCTTATGGCTTCTATTTCCCTGTCTCTTATATCTTCTATCCTCTCCTATAGCTACCACATTATTTTGGACCCCTATTACCTCTCACTGTATATAGCAATAGCCTCCTCTTTATTTTATTTTATTGATTTATATATTTAGATATACATTTTCCTCCTAAGTTCTCCTTTGGCTGTATCCCACAAATTTTAGAATATTGTCTCATTATTGTCAGTATCCTTAATGAAATTATTGATTGTTACTATCATTTGTTCTTTCACCAACTCATTATCTTGGATTAGATTATTTAGTTTTCTATTTTAATCTTTGTTTCCATCACCCTTTATTGAATGTTATTTTTATTTCATTATAGTATTAAAAAGGTGCATTTAATATTTTTGTTTCACTGTATTTGATTATGAGGTTTTTTTTGAAGATTCCATGTACAGCTATGGGAAAGGTATACTCTATTCTGTTCTCATTCAATTTTCTCTACAGGTTTATCATATCTTCTAAGATTCTCTTCATCTTCTTGACTTCTTTTTTATTTATTTTATGTTTGGGTTTATCTAGTTCTGAGAGAGTAAAATTGGGTTCCCCCACTAGTATAGTTTTTACTATTTCCTCCAATAATTCATTTAACTTTTCCTTTAAAAATTTGGATACTCAGAGAAAGGACTATGGGGACTGAATGTGGATCACAACATAATATTTTCACCTTTTGGGGGAGTTGTTGTTTTGCTTGCTAATGATTTTGTTTCTCATTCCCCTTCTTTTGATCTGATTTTTTGTGCAGCATGATAAATATGGAAATATATTTAGAATAAATATACATGTTTAACCTATATTGGATTGCTTGCTGTCTGTGGAAAAGGGGAGGTGGGAAGGGAAGGAGAAAAATTTGGAACACAAGGTTTTGCAAGGGTGAATGTTGAAAACTATCTTTGCATGTATTTTGAAAAATGAAAAGCTATTATTATAAAATGAAATAAAAATTTGGATGCTATGCCATCTGGTGAATATATGTTTAGTACTGAAATTATTTCATTATTGATGGTTCCTTTTAATAATATGTGTTTTCCTTGATTAATCCTTTTAATTAGATCTATTTTGCTTTGCTTTGTCTAAAATCATAATTGACTTTTTTATTCAACTAAAGCATACCAAATTCTGCTCTAATCTCTTATTTTTAACTCTGTATGTGCCTCGCTGCTTCAAGTGTGTTTCTTGTGGACAATATATTGTTGGTTTTTAATTTCTAATCCATTATTCTGTCCACTTATGTTTTATATGTGAGTTCATCCCATTCATATTCACAATTACAATTACTAACTGTGCATTTCCCTCCATCCTATTTCTTCTATTTATCCTTTTTTCTCCTTCATCCTGTCTCTCCTCTAAAATATATTTTGTTTCTAACCACTAAGTTCTTTTATCTGCTCTCCCTTTTTGAAAAATAATAATAGCTTTCTATTTTTCAAAGTACATGCAAAGATAATTTTCAACATTCACTCTTGCAAAACCTTGTGTTCCAAATTGTTCTAACAGCAAGTAATCCAATATAGGTTAAACATGTGTGATTCTTCTAAATATATTTCCACATTTATCATGCTGCACAAGAAAAATCAGATCAAAAAAATGAGTAAAAAAAACCAAGCAAACAACAACAAAGGTGAAAATACTATGTTGTGATCCACATTCAATCCCCATAGTCCTTTCTGAATGCAGATGGTTCTCTCCACCAAGTCTATTGGATTGTCTGCTCTCCCTTTTAATACTCCCCCTTTCTCTTATCCCCCTTCCCTCTTATTTCCTTGTTGCATTAGATAGATTTCTATAACCAACTGAATGTGTGTGTGTGTGTTTGTGTGTGTGTGTACACACTCCCTTTTTAAACCAATTTAGATGGATTGAGGTTGGAGCATTGCCCACCCTCACTTTCCAACCATTATCCCCTCTTCTGTAAAAGCTCTTCCTTGAGTACCTCATTTATGTGAAATAATCTTTCCCATTATTTCTCTTTCCCTTTCTCTCAGAGAATCTTTCCTTTTCTCCTTTTTTGAGATCATCCCAACATAGCTGATTTACTCCTATGCTTTCTTTCTATGTAGATTCCTTTTAATTGCCTTAATAAAGATAAAGGTCTTAGAAGACCCTATACCTCCAGTGCCTAATAGTACATCGCATAATAGTAAATACTTTATAAAAGTTGGTTGGTGGCCCAGTGGATAGAGTGTCAGGCCTGGAGTCAGGAAAACTCATTTTTATAAATTCACATCCAATCTCAGATACTTAACTAGCTGTGTGACTCTGGGCAACCCTGTATACCACAGTTTCTTCATCTGCAAAATGAGCTGGAAAAGGAAATGACAAATCACTTCAGTATCTTTGCCAAACCCCAGATGTAGTCACCAAAAGTACACTGTAACACACCTGTAACAACTGTAACAACCAAACAAGATTGACTGGTGCGAACAATTTACCTATGTAATCAATAATGGTTTTCTTTTTTCTTACTGTTATCCTTATGAACATCAAATTATCACTGCAAACTCTAAGCATAAAAGACATAGGGAATTATGTTGAATATATACTGACCCCAGGACATTCTCTGGAATTTGCTTTCATGAATAAATCCCTGATATCAACATATCTCATTTTCTCTATCTCCTAAAGAAAGGGGATAAAAAAAGACTCAGTTAGTTGAGGCTTCTTAGAAGAAGAGAGCGCTTTCTTCACAATCTGAATTTTAACCTAACTTTCATAATTATTTCACTAGTTCTCTTCATGCACTCTGTGCTCAAGGCCAATGGAATAGTTCCCATGTGCTATTTTTCTAGCTCATCATTCCATCTTCCATCTCTATATTTTTGTACAGATTGCCTGCCAAGTCTGGAATGTATTTCCTCCTCATCTCTGCATCTCAAAATGTCTGGTTTTCTCTAAAGTTCAGCTCAGGTTCACTTTCCTATTTAACTCCTTCCTTCATCTACCCATTGGTGGCTCCCACTCTCCTCAATTTTTTTTGTATTTACTTATCTGGGTTTACATGTTGCAACCAGCATGCAGAATATAAGCTCCTAGAGGCAGCAGTTGTTTCTTTTTTGTCTTTATGGTGTTCATAAGATTATAGTTATCATGGGGTCATAGACTGAGTGGTAGGTAGAAGGATCACAGAAGCCATCAATAGTCTAATCTTCTTGTATTACAAATGAGGAAATTGAGGCCCAGAGATAAGTGACTTCTTTAAGATCACAAAAAATATTAAGCATTCAAGCAGATATGAACCCAATTCCTCTGACTCCAGAGTCATTGTGCTTTCTGTCAAATTATATCTCTTACAAGTATAAGTGCTTAATGAATGTTCATTAAATTAAATTGAATTAAATCAGGTTCTAGTTAATTAAGATTTTATTATTGGGTGGATCTTTTTTAAATTTAAACTTCTCAAACACCTTTTTTGCATCACTTATATTTTCCACATTTCATATCCTTTTAGATATTTTAAAAGGAGATTTTTTTACCTTCACTGTGACTTTGTACATGTTAAAAATAATTTGGGTTAAAACTCAATGGGTGGTGACTCATCCTGGACTCAGCCCTGTTCGCTTCACTGTGGAAGCAGAAAAGGTTAATAGACTTAGACCATTTCTGGAAGAGTTTGGGCTATTGCCAGGTCTCTCTCATGTATGAAGTTTTAAAAGAATATTTCAAAGGCTCCAGTTGCTCCCATTCCAGTTGGAAACCAATCTGTTGAGTTCTTTATCTCTTGAGCAGTTTCCATTCCTAGATTCCCCCATACTCAGTGCATCTGGTAATATTTAAGTAGTGGCCAATGGTTTATCACAGGAACAAAACACTTGACTATTAGAATAATAAGAGGTGAGTCACTCTTAATAGTGTTCCATGCCAAGCAAAATCAGACACACCTAAAGTCACCATAACTCATGTCCCAGAAAAAGCTTTCTTTAAAGTCTGGCCCAAACACTACTATGGTAGGATGTTCCCCTACCATTAGGGACACTGTTATGTAACTCTCTGATGAGTTTGCACTATATGAGTGAATGGCTCAGAAAATCAATGTAAATTAGTGGGATTACACAATTAATT
The DNA here is from genome assembly GCF_016432865.1 of Antechinus flavipes. Taxonomy (NCBI): domain Eukaryota; kingdom Metazoa; phylum Chordata; class Mammalia; order Dasyuromorphia; family Dasyuridae; genus Antechinus; species Antechinus flavipes. Next base: position 85,267,492 of record NC_067402.1, read on the forward strand.
ATTCTTAAGTGTCAAATTCTAATAAATACTCTGAATTGTAATTAAAATATACAGATTTGAGATTAGACTAAGAAAGGATACTTGCTTAGTGTAAATGTACTATTTTTGACCTTTGATTTCAAATGATTGAAATCCATGTATAATTATATTGAAATAGTTACCAAAACATTAATTACATATTAATATATAATTATTTTCTTTGCAATCCATGTATTTTATTTTTATTAATTTTAAAACCTTATTTTGAAAAGGGACCCATAAACTTCACCAGACTGCAAAGGAGTCTATGAAAAAGATGAAAGAAAAAAAGAACCCCTAGTTTAGAGAGACAATTTGGCTTAGTGGACAGGAAGGACTTTGAATTTGACTTCACACTAAATTCCTTAACCTCCTTTTTCTCATCTGGAGAATGAGAATGAGACAGGGGTTGTCATAAAGATGAAACAAGATAATATGTGGAAAGTACTTTGCAAACTTTGAAGTATTATTACTGCTGTCACATTCTAAGTGCACCAGAGAGGGTCTTTGTGAGGTCTGAAGAAGAGAGGGTCATTTCCAACTTGAGAAGCTCAAGGAAGGAAGTAGTATTTGCACTGAACTGTAAGGGGTGGGTGGGAATTCAAAAGGTGAAGATAGGGAGAGGGGATATTATAAGAATAGGGGAAAACTCGATTTTAAAAAGGCATAGAACTGTGAAAGCACTTATCTGAGGGACAGAAATTAGTGCAGGTTAGAGCACAGATTACATGAAGGGGAATAATATGAGACAATGCTGTTTCATCAGTTGTCAAGTCCAGTCATTTCTACCTTCTCATCATCTCTTGCATCTGCACAGGTGGCTAAGTAGTAAGTGAATAGAGCATAGGGTCAGGAAGATCTAACAAGAGCTTCCCAAACTTGCAGCTTGGGCAGTCTGTTTCTAAGAGAGTACTTAATTGAGCCAGAAAGGATAGGCTTTTTTGGGGGAGGGGGGAGTACATGGAGATTTGACTGATGCTAGCCAAGAAGAGACACCTCCCATTTAGAGACAGCTACATAACAGATATTGTCATCATTGAGCAGGGGGCAATGGCGGCTGAGAAGCCGCTTCTGGAGGGCTCCTAAGCTTTGGAGACAGAATTTCTGTGCTCGAGGCTCCGGGAAAGAGCTGTAAGGGCAAGCTGATAACTAACTTCAGCAGGTAAAAACTGATGGGGCAAAGAGCTCCCCAGGGGGGTCCCAGCAAGGGCCAACCTGTCATCCAAGTGTGGGGGTTTCCCTCCTCAGAGAACATTTTCCCCCCAATGGCAGAGGAATAAATAGAGAACATTTCTGCATCTTTTTATTTGATTGTTTCTAGGATCATTGATGTAGTGCTATGGATCAAGGTCAACGCACTCATCTTACAGAAAAAGAACTAGAAATTTGTTTAAGGTCATTGTTGCCGTTATTGCTCATGCTTCATTCTCTGAGAGGACCAGACCTCAGGAGGGTGATGTCTTGACTCACAAGTGAGTTGGATTAGAATGATGCTCCCAGCAGCATCAGCCTTGCTCTCTCCTCAGGAGTCGTTGGAGTTCAGTGGCAAGGTTGGCGATGGCCCGGGAAGAAATGGATGACTTTAGTTTTTTCGAATGAAGTTCTGATGACTTGCCCGTTCAGTGGCTGGGGGCCAAATTAGGGTTTGAATTTGGGTCCTGACCCCCAAACCCCCCAAAATACTTTCTACAGCACCACACTAATTTATTGTTTTTCCCTTTTAGTTTTGCTTTAAGTACAGGGACTAGCCCATGATTGGTAGAAGAGACTCTCAGATGAGGAGACTCTTCCAATGAAGATTTAATTGTGCTCTACAACTTTCAGTAACAGAGAGTGGCCCAGAGCATTGAAAGGCTACATAGCTCGTCCCAGCTCACAGAGGCAGAGATGGGACCACCCATCCCAGGTCTTCCTGATCCAAGGTCTCCACCCACTACATTATGCTGGTTCTCTTTAAGGACTTTGATGTTAGTCCTCTGGTGATTTGGTTTTAATTTGAGGCAGATTATATGCTATATCTTTTTTTCCCCCTGAGGCAATTGGAGTTAAGTAACTTGCCCAGGGTCACACAGCCAGGAAGTGTTAAGTGTCTGAGGCCAAATTTGAACTCAGGTCCTCCTGACTTCAGGGCTGGTGCTCTATCCACTGCACTACCTAACTGCCTCAGATATCTTTCTTAACAATGAATCTCAGTGGTGAGAATACCCAAATCCATCTCTTCACTGCCTGGAACGCTCTCCCTCCTCATCTTTCTCCTGGCTTACCTTGTTCCTTCCCAAAATCTTACCTTCTTAAAATCTTAACTTCTACAGGAAATGTTTCTCACTTCCTCGGAATTCAAACCCTTCCCTCTGTTGATTATTTCAAATGTATCTTGTTGGTACCTTGTTTGTACCCAGCTGTTTACATGTTGTCTTTCCCATTAGACTATGAGGTCCTTGGAAGCAAAACTAATCTTTGGCCTTTCTTCATTTCCTCAGCATTTAGCACAGTGCCTGGCACACAGTAGGCTCTTATTAAATGTTTGTTGACTGACTAATGTTTAGGATTGTTTCATTTTTGTCTTTGAATCCCCAGTGCCTAGCATAGTGTTCGGCACACAGTAGGTGTTTCATAAATGCTCATTCATTAAGTTGATTTTCATCTCCTAGTGACTGAAGTATAGAAATCAGAAGGATAACACTTGAATTAAAACATACAGGGAAGTTAAAATGGCAGAGAACCCAACGTCCAGAAGCAGTTGGATGAATGTGCTCCTTGTTGGAATCCCACTGATTTCCTCGAGCTTGTTGTTTGGGGCCTGAGAGTTTTGTTCATCAATAGAGAGCCACCAGTAAGCCCAGATTATTGTCATTGTTCAGTTGTGCCCCATGAACTATACTGTCCATGCAGTTTTCTTATCAAAGATCCTGGAGCAGACTTGCCATTTCCTTCTGCAGAGGATTAAGGCGAACAGGGATTAAGTGCCTTGCTCAGAGTCACCCAGGCCAGATCTGAATTTAGGTCTCCCTGACTCTAGGCCCAGAGCTCTCTCCACTGAGCCACCCAGCTGCCGACTCCAGAGACATCATCAGGTAGATCACTAAGTAAGATGACTTCTAGCCCATCCTGTTGGAATCTTTCTTCCACTTACCAGCAGCATTCTTCACCTTATTCCCTCTTGTGTCCTGGACTTATTTCCTCCAGATAGGATTATTATATTATTAATCTTATTTTATGACCTTATTATATGTGAGTTTCAGTGGTTGTGTTCGTTCTCCCAGAGTTATTTATATGTTAAGGAATAGCTTTTATTTTGCATCAACAAACTTTGTTTTCTTAATTTTAAAAGAATTTCAGGCATTGGTATGAGGGGAACTGAACAGGACATATTTGTTAGCTGTGTGACTGGGCAAGTCATTTAATTTCTCCATGTTTCAGTTTCCTTATTTGTAAAATCAGAGGAAATGGTCTCAATGGCTTCCAAGGTCCCTTCAAGTTCTAAATTTGTGATCCTGTGATTTCTCCTAAAACCCTGAAGATACCAAGTTTGTGAATGAAAAAGTTGGACTTTCCATGGAAAAGCCACCTAGTACATAAGGAAAAATTCAAATCAGTGACTATTGTGACTCATGAATCAAGGCAACTTAATTGTGCAGTGAATATTGATGGACCTAGACTCAGAAAGACTTATGTTCAAATCCTGAGTCAGACACTAACTGGCTATGTGAACCTGAATAAATCTCCTAATCTCTCTTAAATCTCATTTTCTTTATTTATAAAATGGGAATAAAATACACACTTATCTTAAAGAATTGTGACAATCAAATGAGATAGCTTTTTTAAAATGTTATATAAATACTATTATCACTGAACAGCTGTGGGAAGAATTTGAGCAAAAGATGCTAAATACTTTATCTTGGCCAGACCACTCCTGAGCACTTAATTCAGTTATAGATGCCTCATTTTACAAAGGACATAGGCAAAGTGGAATGCATCCAAAATGGCAATGTCTGCGTTATGGATGGCAGTCCCGAGGAGAAGGAGATTGGAGGCTATATTTAGCTCAGAGAAGAGGAGACTTGGGAAGGTTGTAATGTCAGTACATGAATATTTGCAGGGGTCTTCAAACTACAGCCGGCGGGCCAGATGCAACAGCTGAGGACATTTATTCCCCTCACCCAGGGTTATGAAGTTTCTTTATTTAAAGGCCCACAAAACAAAGTTTTTGTTTTTACTATAGTCCAGCCCTTCAACAATCTGAGGGACAGTGAACTAGCCCTCTATTTAAAAAGTTTGAGGACCCCTGAAAAGGTTTGTCTCATAAAGGGGCAGTTAGATGGTCAATAGATAGAGCATTGGGCCTGGAGTCAGAAAAACTTAAGTTCAAATTTAGTCTCAGATACTTACTAGCTGTGTGATCCTGGGTAAGTTACTTACCCCTGTTCGTCTCAGTTTCTCCATCTATAAAATGAGCTGGAAAAGGAAATGGCCAACCCTCCAGGATCTTTGCCAAGAAAACTCCAAATGAAGTCATAGTCAGACACAACTCAAAACAACTAAACAAAATATAGAGGGATTGAGATTACTTTTTTTTTTTTTTAGCTCTTAAATGCCAGTCAATGGATGTCACAAAAGACAGGTCTAGTATAAGGGAAAACTTCCTAATCATTAGAAATGGTGCAAAAGCAAAAAGCTCTGTTTGAAAAGTTAGTGTTTCCCCTGACTGGAGATATTCAAACAGAAGCTAGCTGATTTCTTGTTGTATATGTAAGAAAGAGAATTCTTGGCCTGGATGATTTCTGAGGTCCCTTCTAAATTTTGGTTACTGTGATTTTGTTATTACAAATGATTGAGAGCACGTGATAATCCAGACCCAGTGCAATACCTTCAAGAGTTTGCCATTGCTTATTTTTCGGGCTGTTTCTGTCTCATCTCTTCAATTAGACCGTAAAGATCTCACGAGCAGAAGCCATGTCTCATTGCTTCATGGTGTGCAGGGTCTGGGACAGTGCTTTTCACAGAGGAAGGGCTCAATAAAAACTTGTTGATCAATTGATTACATGCTAGCCAAGGACACTGTTGATGAGGACATGCATGAAGCGGACATGACAGGCATCTCAATCATTCATACCTTCTCATTCTACTTCTCTCCCATCCTGTTTCCACCCCCCTCCCCCCCAAAAAAGAGAGGGAAAAAATGAATTATGAAAGGGCCCAACTGGGAGGAGGGGCCTGCCCTCTGGCAGCGAATGTGACCTGTCAATCTCTTGCTACTGTTCCACTTGTGCCAGCTGGTCTAATAAACTCTAAACTCCAGTGATTTAAGTGAAGATTTCAGATTAACATTTAAATTAATGCTGGACTAGGAATCAGGAGAGCCAGGTCGCAGTTGTGACTCTGGAGCTAACTTGTTCTGTGACCTGGGGCAGAAATGTAAAATTATCCTCGCTTCTAACTCATAATGCTTCCCTTCCCGCCTCCATCCTCCAGGAGGCCAGGGATTTGCAGACCTGCTACACCCTAGGCCAACTAAGATCAATCCACCTTTCTATTTCTCTTATCTCAGAGACTTAAAATCTTGCTGAGAATCATCTTTGACCCTTGAAAAAGGGCCTGGTTGACCTTCACAAATAAGGGTTTTTCTGGTTCATGTTTAACAAAAGGCTCTCTAGGGAGATTAATTTGAATTATTAACATTTTCTCCCATCACTTTCTTAAGGTTTAGGTAATTAAGAAAACAATAAATCAAGCCCTTATTTGTAATGTTGCCAGTTTTGAGGAGTAAATGCTCACACTGAAAATTTAACAACCAGCTCTCAGGAATAGCTCCACCTAACTGGAGCATGTTCCTCTAAGTGAAGAATTTATTCAATCTTCAGGCCCTGTGATTACATCTGCAATTAAATCCCTAGAATAAAAAAGGGTGATCAAAAGGGGAAAGGGCCACTCTTCTTTTTGCTTACTTTTTCCTTAATGCCACAGTGATCACAGAATCATAGTCTTAGAAATTAAAGGGACCTTAGTGCAAAAGAAACATAAATTCCAAATATATCATCAATGACAAAGGGTTATTTTTCAGCTTATGCTGAACTCACTATCAATCAATCAATGATTATTCATTAAGCGACTTTCTATGTGTCAGGCACTATGCAAAATGCTAATTCTTGAGGCAGATCCATTTAGTTTTGGATGTTCAGAAATTTTTCTTCCCTAGAGAAAATTAAAATTCACCAGTTTGCAACTTTTCCCCTGTTGACCCTTGTTCTGTCCTTCCAAGGTCAAAAAGGATAAGTATATTGATAGTGCCTTTATTTAAGTCATTCTGAAAAATGTTGAACAGAGGCAAGAAACTGGAAACTGAGTGGATGCCCATCAGTTGGAGAATGGCTGAATAAGTTATGGAAAATGAATGTTATAGAATATTATTATTCTGTAAGAAGCGATCAGCCGGATGATTCCAGAAAGGCCTGGGGAGACTTACATGAACTGATGCTGAGTGAAATGAGCAGAATCAGGAGATCATTGTACATGACAATAACAAGAATATTTGATGATTAATTCTGATGGATATGGTTCTTTTCAACAAATCTGATGATTCAGGCCTGTTCCAATGATCTTGTGATGCTAAGAGCCATCTACACACAGAGAAAGGAACTGAGTGTGAATCACAACATAGCATTTTCATTCTTTTTGTTGTGGTTTGCTTGAATTTTTTTTCCTCATTTTTTTTGATCTGATTTTTCTTGTGCAACAAGATAATTGTGTAAATTTGTATGCCTATTTTGGATTTAACATATATTTTTATCATGTTTAATACATATTAGGTTACATGCCATCAAGGGGAGAGGGGGAAAATTGGTACATAAGATTTTTCAAGGGTCAATGTTGAAAAAAATTACTTTGCATATGTTTGAAAATAAAAAACTTTGAAAAAAATGTTGAACAGAATAGGATGAAGGGCAGAGCCCTGTGGAACTCCTCTAAAGACCTTCCTCTATTGTCAATCTATTGAAATATTCGTTTAGCTCAGGCAAAAAACACCTATGAAACTTATGGTTATTGTGAAACAATTATTGGTTCTCTTTGATCCCCGTCAATGGTGCTGTAGTCACCTCTTTTAATTCAATTCAATACAATAAAATTTACCTCAAACTGATTGAATATTTATAATTATAAGGTACCATTAAGAGGATAAAAAGATAAATCAATACTCTCAAAGAGTTTGTAATCTAACAAGAAGAATAAGATAAAGGGAAATAAGGAAATGAGATATAAACATTTATATACTGCCTACTATGCAGTAGGCACCTTACTAAGTGCACTTTACACATATTATCTCATTTGAACCTTCTCAACAGTTCTTCAAGGCAGCTGCTACTTCTATTTTACAGTTAAGGAAATGGAGGCAAACAAGTGTCCAGATCACACAGCTAATAAATGTCTGAAACTAAATTTCAACTCACATCTTTCAGATTCTAGGCCCACTATTCTATCCAGTATGCTACCAGAAACCTCTGAAAAGACAGGAAGACACAGAATGCCTTTCACAATTCTATTCCCCTTTCTCCATAATCTCTGCACATATTCCCATATTAGTTGCCTGTACTAAGTACCCATGGAATTTACTCAGCCCTGCTGGAGGAAGGTAGTAGTATGCCAGAAGAACTTGCTGACTACTGGCTCAATCCAGTTCTAAGAGGGAGGGATCTCTCTGGGAAGACCCCTTCTACAATAAAGCTTCTCTCCCTGCATTGACAACAGCACTTGGGGTTCTACTCCAAGAAGTTAATTGTTTGAAAACAACAGAGAGTAAGCAAGTTAGGATATTTAAAAAAAAAATAGGACTAGAAGGCATGACCAAGTCAGAAACTCATTGGCTGTGGGGCTAGGACAGCCTCCTAAATAGGCCCTAAGGTCATTTTCTGCCTCTATTAATTAGAGGAAAGTGACTGGATAGTTCTTTTTTAAGTGTTATGATAGGATTAATCTAAGTAAGGGGACAATCCAGGAACAAGAATGTGAAAACTAAAGTGGCAAACAATAAAGGAATTATTGCTGTATTTTTTGGTGGCACCAAATGAATGAAAATAAGGCCAGAGCCAAGATTTGTTTTAAAAACTTATTGTGATCTGTTTTTGGCACATGTCATATTTCCCCCAATCATTACAAAAGGTTTTTTTTCCCCCCAAAAAAAAATCTCCTTAGCTCTGGTGAAATTCAAAATAAGCAATTTTTCAGTAGAGATGTTCTGACTCTTCCATACCCTCATTAAAAAAATGGAAGTTTCTTCAGGCTAGTAGTCCTGTACTTGATAGGGCTCTCTAAACAGACTTGGGGTTGGGGAGGAACTCTTCAGACTCATTACGCATTTTCCTGGTAGGCAAACAGCAGAGAAAAATAAGATCCTTTTTGGTCCGTGGGGCCTAGTAGAAATGCCCCAAATCTCAGCTCACTGATAGCTGGACAGTGCAGAAAATGGCTCTCCTTTCCCACCGTTTCTCGAAGGCCCATTTCTCATCCTGTGCTGCAGTCTCCTTTCCCCGTACTCAAGCCCCGAAATCAAATTTCTGCTTACCTGTGCTTAGCTTTTCCATCCACTCTCCTTCCTTCCTTCCCCTCCTCCGTAACTGGCTGTTTTCTGTCTTGTTTAGCTTGCAGGGCCTTGATGGATGAGGTAGAGTATGATGTTATGAAAGCCCGTCAGAAGAAGGGTGTGAGGGTGAAGTCGTACCGCATAAGGCCTGATGGGACGCAGGAGAGGACCAAGGTAACGGAGAAATCATATGCCAGGACATAATTGCAGATATGGGCAATTACCAGTCATTTATCCAAACAGCAGTTGGTCTTAATCTTCTAACCTTTTTCTTGTGCAGGGGATCAGCCTCTAAATTGCTTCTGAGTCCTCGGGGACCAAAGTAATTTTTAAGCTTGAAATTGAAGCATCTCTTTGTCGGTACCTAAATTTTGTGCCTCCGTCGCCGTGGCAGCCATTCTGGCTCCGCTCTGCATCGGGGTAAGAGCAGGCCCTCGTGATTCTTGGGCAAGGCCAGTAGGGGGCCAAGCAGGACTTGGCTACGGGATCCGTGCCGTGAGGAAAGGGAGCTTCTGGGAGGCTCAGCTCTTCTTCCCACTTCTCCTTGCCCTTCTGTGGTGGAGGGTTTGGGATGTTTAAAATGCAGTGACTTCCTAGGTGAAAACAAGGAAGGTTTCTACAGAGCTCTTCTGGCCTGCATTATATTGAATATGAAAGGGGAGTTTCTTTCTTTTTTATGCCTTCTGCTTATGGGAGGCCATATTGTTGGAAGGAAGGCCCTATATTAGAAATTAGGAGAAAGAAATGTGAGCTTTACTGCTACTTAGCCAAGATATAAAATTACAGTGTTTGGTTTTTTAAAAAGGAAAAAAAAATTGCTTCTTGAGAATTTTGTGTGTGTGAGAGTGTGTGTGTGTGTGTCTGTGTATTTTGGGGTATCATTCCTAGTGTGGAAAATCCCTCCATCCCAGCAAAATTACACAACTTATCTATCACTTAAAGTCTTACAAATTTGCCTGAGAGTTTACACTCACTTGCCCATGTCATAGCTCTAGAATGTCAAGTAGAATGATTCTACTTGCCTCTAATGCCAATTTTTTTTCTACTATTCTTGGCTCCAATACTTGCCATAGCTGAAAATAATTAATGGGTACCAATGAATAAATTGATGAGTTCAAGATCATCAGAGTCCATTTAGGTAGTAGACTAGGATTGGACTAGACTAGGATTGAGTCTTTCCACCATTAGCTCTGTCCCTGGTCCCTAATTTATGCATTTATAAGATCAAGGGGTTGGATTAAATCAGAGCATACCAAACTGAAGACTGGGATTTACTAGTAAATCTGAAAATGTTCCCTGGTATTCCTCTCCAAGCTAGTATCCGCCATATCTCCCTCCTGGACATTTGTAGTCTTGACCTCATCCTCAAACATAGTCCCTCAGAGACTTTACTTTAAATGTCCCGTCCTTATTTTTCAATCAGAAACTTACTATCAGCAATGCTCACTTCATACCCCTAGCACACATGTCCATATAAACACCAGGCTCTCAGGAAGAAAAAAGGAGAATATATGGAATGGGCTTTGAGATCCCTGTAAGTTCTTAAATTCTTTGAGAATCAGTAACAGTTTCTGTTTCCTTCACACTTAGTTTTAAAAGAGCATTTACATCAGTAATTTAATTTGAGACTCAAATCAGTAATACTTAACTATGGCAGAGATGTATCTCCATTTTACTAATAAAATCAAGGGTAAGAAAGTACTTGACTTGCCTAGGATCATACAAGTAGTAAATTGCAGAGATGGGAACCACCTGGCTCTTCTGTGATCTTTCCACTATTCTCACAATTTTGTCTCTATCAAGAAACCTCTTGCTCAGGGTTTCTGGTAGCTGGTAACTCCCTCATAGTAACCAATAAGCAATTTAGTTATACAGCTTGCCCTCCTACTCCCATTTTCACGAGAGACATTTGCATTGATAAGCCCCCAACCCATTGAAGTCTCTGAACCATTAAACCTTTAGATGTCCCTGGTTGGCAACTTCAGACCCTGAATTGCTGCCAAATCTTTCAGACTGTTTCTTTTGCTCACCCATTATGATACTTTGTCCAGAGCTCACACTCAATAAAGATTTGTTATCTTGTTTCTTTAAGGCACTCACTGAAATAATACCAACTTCACTTTTTATATAGTTCTCTGCATTTAACAGTGTTTCACAAAAAAACAGTCAGAAGACTTGGGTTCTCACTTTGCTATTTGCTAATCATATGACCTTGGGCAATTAATTTATCCTCATTAAACTTTCTTTTTCCTCATATGCAAGATGAGAAGGTTAGATTAGATGATCTTCAAGGTATCTTCTGGTCTTGACATTCTGTGATTCTCACAACTACCCTGTTTAGCAGGTAATATAAAAATTATTATATCCATTTCACAGGTGAGTTAACTATGGCTCAGTTCTGCCCTGGTGCATTTATCCTTATGATGCAGAGAGCTTCTAGGAAATGAGATCAATTTTGGGCATTCTCTTAGGTTCTAATCCTTTTCAGAGGGACATAAAAGGTTTTTCCAAGCATATTACAAATCAAAGTCAGCTCTAACCCAGAACTAATCTCCATTCTAGAACTGGTATGGGCTAGACTGTGTTGGATTTAGTGCTTTGTAGCTAAGTAAAAATATAATTGGGTATATGTTGGCATACAGAATCTATCAAAAGGTCTATTGGTTTTTCTTATTTCAGCATAACTCAAACAATCATTTTAATGCTTATTTGGGGGCTCTGTTATGCCAATAAACAAATTATTCAGAGTTACATGCAAAAAATTAGTGTGGAAGAGCCCCCCAGAAAGTTATGGAGAATATGAAAATGTAGTAGCATTTGTTTAAAAAAAAAAGTCTTTGGCTGGCTGGGCTATCAATTAGTATCTGGACAGCCAATGATTGATTGACTTGTTGATGGTGGGAAAGATGTTATCAAGAACACAGCTAGAAGGATTAGCTTAGTCAGAGAATAAAGTTACCTCTTCCTCTGAAACAGGGGAAGGATCATAGGAACCCTGAAGACACTTCAGAGATTAGCTAGCCAAAACTTCTCATTTTACAGGTGAAGAACCCAGAGAGGTTGTGATTTGTCTCAGGTTATAGATGTTGCAGTGGCGATGTTAGGATTCAAAATTCTGATTTCAGATACTGGGCACTATGCTGCCTATCCAAGGAAGAATAAATGGGTGATAGAACCTAAATTTTGGATCCTAAGAGAAGGGAGTTTACAATTGCAAGATTTTTATTATCTCTCTTAAGTAGAAAGTGAGATCATCAGCTCTATGTTAAGGTAGGGAGATTGGAGGCAAAAGTTGGAAGGAAGGATGCAAGAACTTACTGTGTTCCAGACTCTATGGTAAAGCCTTTATTATCTCCTTTGATCCTCATAATAACTCTGGGAATTAGGAGCGATTGCTATAGGGAATAACATCGAAGCTCACAGTACTGAATAGCATTGAGGGCCCAGTCGAGTTTATGTCATTTGAGTTTTTAATGAGTAAACTCAGGACCTGTTACTTCAAAATAAAACAAATCTTGTTATATCTCAAAGACTGACTGAGTCTCTCCATGAACAGCTCAGTGTGGTAGAAAATACATTGAATTTATAGTGACAAGACCTGCTTTCATAAGTTCTGACTGTACCCGTTATTAGTGTAAATAGACTAGCAAATAGAGTGCTAGATTTGAATTAGAATTGAAGACATAAGTTCAAAGCCAGTCTCAGACTCTAGTAGTTGTGTGATTTTGAATAAGTCATTTACCTTTACCTGCCTCAGTTTCCTCATTTGTAAAATGCAAATAATAATAACACCTACATTACATAACAGTTATGAGGATGAAATGAGATAAGATATGGAAAGTGCTTTGTAAACCTTACAACAATATACAATACTTTTATTTTTAGCCTGAATGTTTCATATTCATATGCAGTATATCTCTCCCACTATAGCATGAAACATTAATAAAGCTAGCATTCTCCTTGTACTTGGACACAAAGCATCATTTGGACACAAAGCATCATAATGACCTCTTGTGATATTCATTTTTTGGCAAGTGTAGGGAAGAATGATTAGGAAATGGGGAGAAAATGGGCTTTTTTATTTTTGTGTTATCAATAACCTGAGCCTTTCCTAATTCCCAGAATATCTAGTGCAAACTTCTCCTACTCCATCAAAGTATACCTTGTATTTATTTTGGATATACTTACTTCTGTACATATCTACTCTAAGTAGAAGGTAAGCCTCTTTAGGGCAGGGATGATCTCATTTTTGTCTTTGTATCACCAGCACCTTGGACAGTATCTCTTGTGTAGAAGGTGTATAATAAATGTTTGTTGATTGATTAGCTATTATTACAATATTAGGAATGTACTGATGAATAGCAAGGACCAAAACAAGAGGGGAAGGCTTTGATGATTAGAAAAATGGACAGGGGAATCAAGAAGTGTGACACAATATTCTACCAAAGCTTAAAATGAGCTATCCTTCATTAAGAATAGATTATGCAAATTAATCTGATTTTCTTTTTTTTTCTGACAGGATTGATTAATATAATAGGAAGTGGTAGGAATTCTTTAGATATAATTTGCCTCCTTCTTAGCAAAACTTTTGATATAGGATCTTATGTGATTTTTGTAAAGAAAAAATAAAGACATATGAATTAGATGATAATGTAGTCAGAAGGATTAAGTACTGGTTGGATGTCTGAATTTAGATTGTCATTGGCAATGGCTCAATGTCAGCAAGGCAAGAGGTCTCCAGTGGAGTACCCTAGGGACCTGTGCTTGACCCTGTGCTATTAACATTTTTATCAGTGACCTGGATGAAGGCATAAAGAGTATGCTTATCAAATCTGCAGATGATTCAAAGCTGAGAGGGATAGTTAAGACCCTGAATGACGGGACCTGAAAGGAACTTGATGGATAGAGCATTGGGCTGAATCAAATAAGATGACACTCAATAGGATAAGTATAAAGTTTTATATTTGGACAAAAAAATTGACTTCACTGTATCAGATGAGAAAAGCATGGATAGATAGATAGCAATTGTTATGAAGAAGATCTGGGGGGTTTAGTGGACTGAATGCTTGATATATGAGCCAGTAGCATAATGTGGCTACAAATAAACAATGCAGTTTTGGGCTGTATTCAAGAGATATAGTATCTAAAATAGGGAGGTGATACTCTTCCCCCATTTCCCAATGTACTCTGCAGTCTTCCCCTCTGCTAATTCTTCCCACTTATCCTATATATATATCATGTATGTACATAGTCATTTGCAACCCTTGCCCCACTAGACTATAAGCTTCTTAGGGGCAGCTACTCTATTTTTACCTTTCTCTACATGCCCAGTTCTTAGCTCAGTGCTAACACACAGTAAATACTTAATAAATGCATGTTGGCTGATTTACTTCCCATGTCAGATCTCAAGAACATGCTCGGTTCTGAATACTGTGGTTTAAGAAAGATACTGATAAGCTAGAGTGTGTTTAGATGGGGGTGGGCTTGGAATCCATTTAATACAAGGATTAGTTGGAGGTACTAAGCAAGTTTGATCTGGAAAAAAGAAGAAAAAAGAAGACATGATAGCTGTCTTAAAATATTTAAGGGACTATCACGGGAAAGAGGGATTAGACTTTTTCTGTTTGGCCATAGAAGATGGGACCAGGACCAGTGGTAGAATGTGTAAAGTGGCAAGTTTAAGCTTTTGACAGCAGGAAATTCTTTCTAATCATTTGAGCTGTCCAAAAGTAGAATGGGCTGCCTAAAGATAGGGTAAATTCTTCCTCTTGAAAGTCTTCAAATAACAGTGAGGAGAACCATTGTTGAGGATGTTGTAGGAAGCATTCCTTTCATGGATGGGTTGAACTAGTTGGTCCCTGAGATCTTCCTAATTCTCAAATTCTATGCCTTGGGACTAGTAGTGTCTTAGAGGCCATCTAGTCTAACTCTAATTTTTAAAATAAAGAAATCTGAGACCCAGAGAAGAGAAGTGAAATTTGCCCAAGGAGAGAGAGGTACAAAACAACAGAGTCAGAATGTAAATGCTGGTTCTACGACTTCAACTTCATTGTTCTTTCTCCTGTACAATTCTATTTTCCAAATTCCGGTGATAATAATGATTCTTATAATAATAACAGCAAATATTTATATAGTAGGCAGCTAAGAGGCATAGTGGATAGAATGGAGGAAATTTTTTCAGACTCTTTTTTTTCCTAAGTTCAAATCTGGCCTCAGATGTTTACTAGCTGGGTAGCACTGGAGAAGGCATTTTCATTTGCCTCAATTTCCTCATCTGTAAAATGATCTGGAGAAGGAAATGGCAAAGCATCCAGTACCTCTGCTAAGAAAATCCCTAATTATGTCACAGGGAGTGAAATAGAACTGAATAATAACAAGCAAAATCTAGGCTCCATTCCTCACTCTGTCACTCTCCTCCTCAGACAGCTTTCCTATACAAGGAGAAGGGTTGGACAAGGATGATTTAAGAGGTCCCTTCCAGATCTAAATCAATGAGCCTCCGGTTCAGTCTTTGGAAACTATTGGCTATAACCAAGATGCAGATGCTGAGGTTCTTATCCCCATCCCAGACCACCCCCCACAAACCCAACTCTGAATTATCTGAGATCATGTGGCTTAGTGGATAAAATGCTGGATTTGGGATTAGGATTATACTTTACATACATTTTACTCCTGGATTTAGGATAAAATGCTGGATTTAGGACTTAATTCAAATCTCACCTTATGTGATCACAGACAAATTATTTAAATTTTCCATGTCTCAATTTCCTCATCTGTAAATTAAGGATCATAAGATCTGTGTTCAATTATTTTAGAAATGTTTGACTTTTTGTGGTTCCAGTTGGGATTTTCTTGCCAGAGATATTGGAGAGATTGGCCATTTCCTTCTCCAGTTCATTTTTCAGATGAGAAAACTGAAGCAAAAAGGTGAAGTGACCTGCCCAGTGTCACTCAGCTAGTAAGTAAAGCTGAATCTCAACTCATGAACATGAGTTTTCCTGATTCCAGGCTCAGCACTTTATGCACTATGACGCCACCTAGCTACTCTGTAGGAGTTACCAAGAAGATGGTTATAAGGTATGAATAAGATCTTGGTAAGAGCTTTATTGACAGCAGTTATTATTTTGTAAATGAGAACAAAAATGTTCTAAAAGTCTTAATGCTATTAAGAACAACAACATAAGTACATTATGTTACATGCTGAACATTCAAAGAAAAAAGCAAAAATATTCCCTGCCCCCAGACAACTTAAATCCTAATGGGGAAGACAAAATGTAAATAACTATGTAGAAACAGTTGCATTATATACTAAATATGTATAATATAATATTATATGTATATAATTTAAAAAGTCGGAAATAATCAATAGAGGGAAGACACCAATATTGAGAGGCCCTAGGAAAGATCTTGTAGAAAGTGGCATTTTCCTGGGATTTTAAGGAAACCAGGAAGTCAGGAGGCAGAAATGAGAAGAAAATAATTCCCAAAATGGCAGAAAACCAGAGAAAATGCCTGGAAAAGGAGTGCCTTTTTTGAGGAACTACAAAGAGACCAGTGTCACTGGGTTGAAGAGCATGTAGTGGAGGGAGGATGTACTGTAATGTAGAAGAAGATGAAAAGGTGTATGTAAGGGGAGCTACGATATAAATTGATCATTCAAACTCTGCTTGAATATTTGTCGGCATAAGGATACCCACAAGCTCTTGTGGCAATCCATTCCACTTTGGGGGTGTTCTGTTTGGAAATTCTTTCTCAAATCAAGTCAAAATCTGAATCCCACAACTTCCCGCCTATTGTTTCTAGATCTAACTTCAAAAAGCCCTCAGGAACCTGAGAACCTCCAGATACTTGAAGGTGACCATCAAATCCCTCTTTAATCTTCTCTCTTTCAGAATGAAAGTTCCTTGTTCCTTTAACCAATGCTCATTCCCCCATTGTCTCAGTTTTCTTGCAGTTCCCTTTATCTTTTTTTGAGCATGCATTGTCCAGCTTATCAACGTCCTTCATAAAACATGATACTCAGAGCTGAATAGGACATTCCAGATTTGTTCCAACCAGGGCAGGGTATAAGGAGTTATCACCTTTCTCATTCTAGACACTATGATTGTTTTAATGCAGATGTGGATTATATTCAGTTTTGGCTGCCAAATCCTACCATTGATTCAAAGAATTGAAGTTTTTAATTAATGTTATTCTCAAAATAGCTTAGAATTCTTTAGCATCATGGATTTTATACCATATTCTAATAGAAACAATATAAATGGTTAAATTTTGATCTATGGATAATCAAAGGAGCAGTTATTTTGCATAAATAATTCTTGTTGATAATGAATTCCCAGAGTGAAATCTTTCCCTTTTATTATCATTAATATTCCCTCTAGCCTGGGTTTTTTGGTGTTTTGCTGCTCTATGAATGGTGTATTGGGTTAGTTTTTTTTTAAGCATCAAATTATATTCACTTATGGCAACATTTTGCTTGATGTTATTTTATGATATGCAGAATGCTTGTTCTTCTTGACTTTCAAAGATTTCTCTCTTCAATAAAGCCAAGGATATAGAGGTTCTGTGGAGGCACATTCATTGAAGTGGAGGGTTCAGAGAGATGTCGTCAAGTAGCATCTGGGCTGCCAGTGACAGGACCTAGTCTATGCCTGCTGATTGTATTAGATAAGAATGTTCCCACCTGACATCTCCTCTGTGTTGTTACAAAGAGATGTCTGTTCAGCAAAATGTAGTTCCTATTTTAGTGCTGAAGCTCCTTTTTTGTTGTTGTTAACAAATTGAATTAATGGTGATTTATGAAAAATGCAGTTAGCCAGTCTCATATTGGCTCAGCATGATCTGGCTACAAAAAAGATCACCATTAGGTAGGGACCAGTGAATTTTGGTCGCAAAATTTTTAAGAAAAAAAATATTATATTATTCAAATTTAATATATAATAAGAATATATTATATATGAATGTTTTATCATATCATAGGCATATTCACATATTATAATATATGCCTATTATATTATATAATGAACAATATATGTTCAATATATTTTACATAATATTATGTACATATCATAAATATACACATCATATGTATTAGATATATATTTATAAATCTTCTCAACTCTCTTAAAAATGTCAAGAACCAAACCTCTTGAAAGACACTGAGGAAACCAGCAACTATTGAAGTTTGGAAATATCAGGGAATGGAAGTCTGGATCTCAGGTGCTATGATCTATTTGCTTTTACATGCCATTCCTTTGAATTCTGTGACTTTCTTCAGTGTAATGTAATGGCCAAGCTTTGGACACAAAGGCAAAAGACTTGTGGTTTCAGTTCCAAGTTCTTCAGCAAATCTCTTATTTTCTCTGTGGCTTTAAAATGAGAACAATAATATTTATTCCTGATCTCACAGAGTAGCTGTGAGAAAAGTATTATCTAAATGTGCGATCTTATTAGTGTGGAGATAAATCACCAATTTCAGCTTTTGTCAAATATCTGAAAGGTGACAGGTACCTCCAAAATGGGCTCAGATCTACATGGATTGCCAGCTAGTGGTGGAGTCAAGATTCAAAACCCAGAGTGCTGAATCTTAATCTAGATTCAGGATTCTCTCTGCTATCCCACTGCTGCCTTCTCTATGATGAAGGAGGAAAGGGTACAATACTTCTCTAGACACCTCAGTTTTCTCTCTGGAAATCAGATGAATCTAGATTGAGTTCTGAGGACTTTTTTTTCATTTTATTTTGAAAACACATGCATAATTGTTTTCAGCATTCACCCCTGCAAAATCCTTGTCCCCAGTTTTTTCTCCCTCCCTTTTCCCTATTCTCTCCCCTAGACAGCAAGCAATCCAATACATGGCAAACATGTGTAACTCTTTTACACACACTTCCACAATTATAATGCTGCACAAGAAAAATCAGATAAAAAAGGAAAAAATAAGAAAGAAAATAAAAGCAAGCAAATAGCAACAAAAAGGTGAAAATATTATGTTGTGATCCACATTCAGGCCCCATAGTCCTCCTTCTGAATGCAGATGGATCTCTCCCTCACAAGTCCATTGGAACTGGTCTGAATCACCAGCCTGAGGACTTAAATTACACTTATAAGAAAGGAAAGGTGTATAGGTGCTTCCAGGTTATAAAGGATGTAGGGGAGCCACAGGAGGGATGAGGGACATCCAGAGCCAGCACCTGAGAGCTGAAAGACAGTGTAGTCTGCTTTATCATTTGAGTTTGGGCTCTTTGCTATCTCTGCATAGTAACTCCCCAACAGTTCCTTCTCTTGTATAAGCCAAATCTCACTGAGTTACATAGTGGCTTGGAACATCCATTGCTCTGCTTTACTGGGACCAGCAGAGGGACCTTTTCCTCTGGGCTGTCCTTAAATTCATACCCAGAAGCCTTAACCAAGAGTTAAACAACCTGGAATTGGGGAGAATTAAGACTGAAGTCCCCACTGCCAATCCTGGAGATTAAAAATGAAAGCTAGATGTGATGTGGCAAGGAGTAGAGTGAGCAAAATTTAAAAGGAGGGAAGTCATTTAAAATCTTATTGGGAAGCTTTAAAGCAATGGCGAGGAATCAAAGCTCTAAGAAGTTTGTTGCTTTAAATAGTAGCCTGAATAAGTGACTTTGCCATGAAGGGCAGGTAAATATAACCTAAATTTTTCTCTGTCAAATAATAAAATCTCTCTAATCCCACTTATTAGGACAAAGGTTCTTCTGATTTTCATTCAAAGGAGGCAGATTGCCATTTTTGAACCAACTGCATTAGCTCTCCTTTGCCTCTCCATACATTTCAAACTAGTCAGGAACAATTATAGAAGGCCAGTATTTGAGCTGAGACTAAAGGGAATCAAGAGATACTCTTGGTAAATGCTCTATTCTCTTTATTACCACTGACTGCACTGATTGCCAACCTTTAGGAATTGTCCACACCCTTTCCTTTGTTTAATTTGTAAAACTCTCCCACTCCTGAAAAATGCTATTGGAATTTAATTATTTAATTTACTGATGAAGAAATGTGACAGTCCATGATATAATAGATTGAGTCAGCTTTTGAATTTGGTAAAACCTGGATTCAAGTTCCACTTCTGACACATATCAAATAATCAAATAAGAAAAATGGCACATTGTAAGTACTATAGAAATGCAAATTATTGTTATTGTTGTAGTTACTTTTATTATTATTTATTGGCTGTATGACCCTTTGCAAATTACTTGCCACACAACTCTCTAAGACTATAAATGTCAGAACCAATATTGGGAGCTGGAAAGTTTTCCCCTTAGGAATTTCCTGTACTAATGAAACCACATACACACCAAATCAAAGTCAATTAAAATAAATTTTGCTTTAAATATCTTTTTAAAATATCACAAATGAGTCTTTCTCTACTTGCAGTACACACTGCATATGCCTTTTAAATAATTGAAATCATTGTAGGATTGAAACTCATTACAGTAGAGCAACTGCTTTCCCTACAAAGACCAGCTATGCATACATATATACATATAAAAACATACAGTCTATCCCAAAAGTCTTGTGCAGTTTTAAACTTTAATAATTTTTAAATATAAATATTGCAAACCGATAAGAACACCATTTGAAAATTTATTTAAATTTTTATATTTATTTAGTTATATGAACTTTGAATAATAATTTTTTTTATTTTAACAAGACACAGTATCCTGATATTATGCATTGTTTGGATTATGTTTTTTTATGACATTTTTCCCACCTGATAACTCAAGAGGACCTTATCCTCTTACTTAGTGATGTCAGTTACAGCCATTTGACTTTTTTTCTCATAGAGCCACCTCAAAACTGTCACATATGCACCAAAACCAAAACTTTTAGGTGATCTAAAAGCTAGCATTATAAATGCAATCCTTTCAAATCCTGAGCAGCAGCTGACTTGAAAGTTTTTATTAATTTTGAAAATTGACAAGAGTGTTGTATAGCACAAAATGGTGATTGTGTCCGATGTTGATAAAAATATATGAATATATTTAAAATGTAAATAAATGATTTTCCAAATGCTATTTTTAAAAAGTTTATAGTATTTTTGATTCTAAAGTTACAAAAGAATGAGAGTGCACTAAGACTTTTGGGACACTATGTATGTATTCTGTGTATGTGAATATGTGTGTAAACTTCTACATGACTATTCTATCTGATTCACTGTTTTTTTTTTCCTATCACAGTGGTATAGATTTAAAGCTAAAAAAGAGAAGTAGAAGGTGACTAACAAATACTTAATGTTTATCTAATCTTTCATGCTTCAAGAGTGAACTAAAAAGTTATCTGCTCTTGAATGCTAAGAGGCAGTGGTATGATGAGTCTGGTGTTGAAAAAACTGGATTCAAGTTCTGGTCCTGCCCTTTTAAAACTCTATGTGACCATGGGTAGTCATTTCTACCTAACATGCCTTCATTCCTCAACCAAGAAAAGAGGATAATCATATTTGTATTATCTATCCAACTGGGTTGTCCCTAAATTTTTTTTTGATAAATTTAAGTGCAACCTAAATGGGAGCTATAATCACAAGTCAAAGTTATATATTTAAAGAAGAACCAAGATGGCAGAGTGAGAGATTAGCAATTTTGCCACAGCTTCCCCCAAATTTCTTTCATCATAACCTAAAAAACACAATTCAATAAGAATTCCCAGAAAAGTTAAAAAGATTAAAAGAGCAAAAAAAAATCATATAATAATAATAGAGGAAAATAGGAAAAGAAATGAGAGTTACACAAGAAAATTATGAAAAGAGCTTGGTAAACGAGGCACAAAAATACTTAAGAAAATAATATCTTAAAACCCAGAATTGATCAAATGATCAAAACATCACTGAAGAAAATAATTACTTAAAAATTTAAATAGACCAAATGGGAACTAATGGTTTTATGAGATATCAAGAAATAATAAAGTCAAAAAACTGGAAAAAATGAAAGAAAATGTGAAATATGTCACAGGAAAAGAAAATTATGTGGAAATTAGATAAGGAGAAAAAAAGGAAGAATCATTGGACTGCCTGGAAGTTATGAGCAAAGTCATATATTTATAGAACTATATATTGTTTCCACTAAAAGAAGGTGAACTTCTTGAAGGCAAAAACTGTTTTATCTTCATCTTTGTATCCCTAGTCCTTAGCACAGTGTCTGGCATGTGATAGGTACTTAATTCATACTTATTGATCACTTAAAGATACGATGAAAAAAGTACTTAGTTAAAAAAATCTGAATATCTATATTTGATTTCTGACTGCCACTTTTACTAGTTGTATGATTTTTGGACAAATCACTTTTCCTTTCTGCCCCTGCCCCCCTCCAGTTTCTCAATCTATATAATGATGGGTCTCTATTAGATTATCCTAAATCCTCTTCTAGATCTAATATTCTATAATTTAGAAGTCAACAGCATATACATTTATATGCTTTTTGATCTGTTTCTACACCTTACTGTTTGAGAGAATACTCTGGGGATGAGATTGGGGGAGATACTGTGATTATATATCTGTAAATAAAGAAGCTTGCTTACATATATATTAAAGATTCCAAAGAAACAAGATTAATTGAAAGAGATCATTTTTTCCATAACCCTCTAATTAGGGATAGAGTCTAAATTTATGATTTTATTGGTATAAGAAACTTCTGAATGAGGAAGACTCAATACAGTCTTCTATGTGTCTCAGTATTCTTAGAATACTGAGAATTTAATTGACTCACTCAGGTCACACAATCAGTATATGTCCAAGTTTTCCCCAAAGTCAGCTCTGTGATCATTCCTCTCTGCTGCCTCTCAATCCTATGATTATTAACATTAAATGAAGAATAAAGTGGGAATATGAATGCCGGCTACTATTGTAGAAGATTCCAGTGTAGAGTTCTTATCAAAGAAGGATTCCCTAGAGAAGATAAATTCTTGCAGATGACATTGTACTTAGTATATCAAGCCCACTAATTTTACAGAGATAACTAAATAACATCCAAATTCATTGCAAAAAGTTCAGTCTGATTATCTAATCAGGAAAAATCAGATATATAAAGAATACCTATTGCTTAGAATATGACATACAGTTGGATGGACAATTAAAAGAGCTTGTCCATTGATGTCTTTATTTCAGGCACTGCAAAGAGTGTCTGAGCTCAGAATTTAATAGAAAGAAGCAAGTGGGCTAGAATGCTTTGGGGAAATTTACTTTCTAATTTCTTCTTCCCCCAAAAAAACTACCATTCTTATCACTAATATTCTTTTTTAAAAATCTTTTTATTTGGATAACTTTTCAACACTGACACCTACAAAATCTTCTGTTTCTAATTTTCCCCTCCTTCCCTCTACCCCCTCCTCTAGAAAACAATCCAATATATGTTAAACATATTAAAATATGTTAATATGTTAAATCCAATAGATGTATACATATTTATACAATAATCTTGCTGCACAAGAAAAATTCAGATCAAAAAGGAAAAAAATAAGAAAATAACATGCAAACAAACAACAAAAAGAGTGCAAAATGCTATGTTGTGATCCACACTCAGTTCCCACAGTCCTCTCTCTGGGTATAGATGGCTCTCTTCATCACAAGATCATTGGAACTGGTCTGAATCATCTCATTGTTGAAGAGAGCCATGTCCATCAGAATTGATAGTCATATAATCTTGTTGCCGTGTACAATGATCTCCTGGTTCTGCTCACTTCACTCAGCATCAGTTCATGTAAGTCTCTTCAGGCCTTTCTGAAATCATCCTGCTGATTGTTTTTTATAGAACAACAATATTCTATAATATTCATATACCATAACTTAGCCATTCTCCAGCTGATGGGCATCCATTCAGTTTCCAGTTTCTTGACACCACAAAAGGACTGCCACAAACATTTTTGCATATGTTATCACCAATATTCTTCCACTGAATACGTATGACTACAGGTCATGATGTCTGAGCTATCTGATAGGCAAGTGAGTACAAAAGAGGCTAAGACTGCAATTAAGCTCAGGTTTTTCTGACTCCAGGCCTACCTAGCTACTCAGAAGTTAAGTGATTTCCCTAAGATCATGAAATCACTATGTCCAAACCCAGTTCTTCCTGGTTCTTTGCTGACTAAAAGATAAAGAAATAAAATAAAATAAAAGGCCCCAAAGAAACACATATATTATTAAGAATAGGCCCTTGAGCTTAAGGCTTTTCTGAAGCCTTCAATTAGGAATTTAAGTTCCATTTGCACCTTGCATTTTAGATTTTAGATGAGTTGTAATATTTAGGACTTAGGAGAGAGATAAAATCAACTCCTTCACCCCCAAACTCTGACATGAACATTCATGTTTTTTTTTTTTTAAGACAGCCTAGATAGTCAGTGATCGATCATTGCCTTCTCCTCCCGGGCAATGGAAAGCCAAACAGCCCTTCCCCCTATTCATTGGTAGGCAGTGAGTTCGATTTGTCGAGGTTTTTACCCTGAACTGTGTTTTACTGCTTGCTCTTCAGACTGTTGGTTCAACATGTCACTTTTTCTGGGATTTCCTATTTGCCGTCTGCCTGCTTTGATTGTGTGAGGCTGATGGCAGCAAGATCTCCCAGAGGGACAGCAGAGCAGCTCATAGGAAACAGAGATACAAATAAGGAATTATCCCATCTCTGAATTCAGGAGGTGTCACATTCAGCACACCTCCAAACTGACAACAGAAATGTCCAGATCGGAGATCGGGGAGGTAGGGGAAGGGAGAGAAATGATTTAGAGGAGTTTGGTAATATTCAGACACAAGTTACTGAAGATCCAAGAGTACATCAGAACAAAATGGTTGCCATCTATGCACTGGGCAAATTTGACAGCATAAGGACCTTGGTAAAAACAAAATCAGAAAGAAACTTCTCTATTGTATCAATGATATACTCTAACAATTGCATTTTATTTTATTCAGTTAGCCTATAGAGAAAATCAAATCCTTAGGGACCATCTATCACTAAAAGATAATGCCTTCATAGAATCACAAACAGGTAGAAAAGCCAGATTTTATGCATTATTTTTTTTAAAAAAGGCTTAATTGATGCCTTTTATTTTTACAGTCATTTCTGGATATCTGTATATCTGGATGTGGATAGTGGATTTTCAGGATTGTAGCCATCCCTATCCCTTCCCACTCCCCAAATTCTTCCCTTCTAACAAAGAAAAATAGCTAGGTGAAAATAAGTGTTGATCCATGACTCTGTCTGACAGTGTTAGAAGGGGAGAAGAAAAGGAAATAAGCATTTATATACCAACTACTATGTGCTTGACACTATACTAAGAGCTTTAATAATAGCTTATCCACAGTGTTTATACTATGTGCCCAGCACTTTGCAATTATTGTTTTATTTGATCTTTATAGAAATCCTGGGAGGTAGATGCTATTGCAGATGAAGAAACTGAGGCAAACCAAGGTTACATGACTTATTAAGGTCACACTATCTAGTTAATAGGTCTTCATTGCTCCAGGCCCAGAGTTGTATCACTTTGTTTCCTAATTGCCAATGTGGGAAATATTCTTTTCTGCAAAAAAAACCACCAAACACTCAGTGACTTTATTTTACTTGTTTAAAATGCAACCATAAGAAGCAGTTTAATGGTTTCCTTACAGCTGCTCAGATGCAAAAAACAAGAAATTATAGAATCACTCATCTTGAGCTGAAAGGGATATTGGAGGTCATTTAATCTCATCCTTTCATTTTGGTTGTTCTTTGTACCCAAAGAGGACCAAAATGACATTACTATGTCGGGTTCAAGGTACAGTGGGCTGACTGTGGCTGATCAGACTAATATGAGCTTGGAATGCTCTGCCACAAGTTGAGCACAAATCATCCATATGAACATCTGGAGCAGAGATGTCTCTAAATCTGCAAATCTCACATTTCTTTTGAGCCACTGAAATTCATTTTATAAGCAAGGAAAGAAAACTTAAGAGACTTGCCCCAAAAGCTGCAGGTAGCAAGCTTGAGAGATGGAAGCAGAATTTCCTCTGCCACAGATTGAACTTTGATTTTTTAAGAGTTAAATATTTTATATGAAAGATGGAAAAGAGTAATTGCCTCCAGATTGGGGGTTGAGACAGTATTTCTGAGAATCATACAAATCCTCCTGAATAGAGCAGCAAGTTCATGAGCTTTCTTTGACAAGACTGTTTATGATAATATCTCATAGCATCATAAGATGTTAGCACTAGAAGGGACTGTGGAGATCATCAAAATTCATTTGACAGATGAGAAAACGAAGGCCTAGAGCAGTCAAGGTCATACTATTACAAATGGAACCACGGGGGCCTCATTTTCTAAAAAATCCTTTACCTTCTTCTTTTGGAGCTGCAGTGGCAGACCAAAGAAACAATTTTATATCAGTAATTCTTCTTTTTCTTTGGAGACATAAGGACATCTAGTTGAGGGGAAGAGAGAAAGAATTAACTTCTTTTTGTCATCTCTACTATCCATCACCATTTGCTTGTCTCAAGTGACCCAACATATTGGTAAAAAGAATGGTTATTAAGCTAAGACAAACTGAAGAGTCTGAAAGTATTTCACTCCCATGTAAGGATCCCCTTCAGGGTTTTATTTCAAGCTCCAGTTCTCAAAGAATTGAACCCTAAATGAAAAATGGCCTAATTCTATCTGAGAAGGAAGGAAAATATATTTCATTCCTCCAAGCACACTCCTCTCCCCTGCCATTTTTTTCACTTGAATTTTTAAACTCCATTTTTCTCTGGCTGGAATAAATTGAAAAGTAATTCCCATCCTTACTTACCTCTACTGTGGTCAATGCGGTCACCCAGACTTCTCTTAGCTGAATATTCTTTTTCTTCTTCTTTCTTCCTCCCCATTCTTGGCAGATATTAATGTATGATGGGGGAGGGAAAAGTTTCCTGAAAATGAAAGGGCTGAGATTTCAGGAGAAGACAAGAAAACCCTAGCTATTCAACGACATATTATTAGGGGATTTGGAAGTTGGGTCCCCCAAGCAAACCTAAAAGTGGTATGAATTTTTGCCTCAACCAAATGTTTCTGTGGATGGGAGTGTGAATTGGGGGATTTTAGAACTTATGTTAAAAAGGACGTATTCTCCTGCTCATTGCTTAAGTCGGATAAAAATAATTAGGCTCTTTGGGCCTTTCCCTGCCCCTTTTCTTGAACTTTCTAAAAACATGAGAATGAAAGTGGTCTTTCCAGCTGCACTGGAATTGTCTAAACCTTTATAATCTGGAAACGTCCTTTTTTAATGAAAATATAGTTATGACAACTTTTTTTTAGGGAGTCACCAAGTTTTTCTAGTTAGACTATCTCCCCAGTAGGTCAGGTCTCAGACTGCCATGATATATCAGGGAGTTGGGCTAGCACCATGAAAGCTGAGTTTATTTCACTATCTGTTTAATTCTAAAGGAATAATTTGCCACAAGTTGTACTTGATAAGCTTTGAGGCTCCTCCATGTGTGGTGCTCTGGGTGACATTAAATCTCTAATATCTGAATATTCTAGCAGTTATTACTAGTTTTTTCTTCTGGGACCTATCCCCCTTGTCCCATCTTCTACTTTACTGCTCTTTATGTAACAATATGATCCAGCATTATTAAACTACTTAGTGTTCTTCATATGCAACCTTCCATCTCTCATCTTTATATATCTGTGTGTGCACTGACTGTCTCCCAAGTCTGGCAAGCCTTTCTTTTTCACCTTTCCCTCTTAAAATTCCCACTTTCTTTAAGATTCAGGTCAAATGCCTTTAATCCAAGAAACCTTTCCCAGATAACCTCCTTTCCCCAGTTACTAGAGCTTTCTCTTCTAACATTTCTTCTCATCCACTCTGCATTTTGTATGTACCTGTTTGTTTACATGTCACCTTCTCCTTTAAAATCTAACCTCCTGAGAGTCTCTCCTTGTTTTTGCTTCTCTTAGTATTAGAACTGGCATCTAGTAAGTTCTTACTAAATGCTTGTTTATTAATTGATTGAATGAATCTCTTGTAAATAACTTTTAAATATGACATTCTAGCATTGGGGTTTTGAATGCCCTCAAATTTGATTTAGTATCACCAAATGCATTTTCAGGTCCATTCCTTCTCTCTCCAGTTGATTATCAGTTCCTTGAGGTTAGGGATAATGCTTTGGGTTTCTTTGTCCCTTACTCCTCACTCCCACAACCTAGAATGGTGTCTTATTCAGAGAGGTACAATAAGTATTTGTCGAATGGATATCATACCAATTAGCATGTTGTAGTGAAAGGATTAATGCATCTGACCTCAGAGGAAATTTGTCAATGAGTCAAATAAATTAGAATTTATTAAACACCTACCTGGGCTAGGCACTGAGCTAAATGCTGGAGATACCAAGGACAAAAAACAGTTCTGCTCTTAAAGAGTTCACAGTCTAATGAGGGAGATAACAAACAACTTTACTCAAACAAGACATAACACAGGATTACCAGGAGATATTCAACAGAAGGGAACTGGTAGCATTATGGAGAATTAGGTAAGGCTTCTTGTAGATGGTGAGATTTTGTGGGATTTAAGTTGAGACTTAAAAGAATCCAAGCGAAGCTAAAAGGTAAAGATGAAGAAAGCAAGCAATTCCCGGTAAGATTGTGTGCTTGCAACATAGCAATTACTTATTGTATGTGTGAAATGTTTGCCTTGGAAATTAATCTAAGAAAGTATATTTTGCTTTAATCCATTACTTGTATGAATAAAAAATTGATATAATTATATTTATCTGAATGATTATTTTTAAATCGTCTTACAATTCATTTATAACTAATGAAAAAATAGTCTTGGTAAAACCCCATGCTATAAGTGAAGAAACTTCCACACTAGACGCTCTACTCAAGGTTCTGGTGTTCTTGTCATAGAATTGCAGGGGGTGGTTTTGTGCATTCTGCAAAAATTTTCCTGTTAAGAATAATTAAATTATATATATATACATATATATATATATATATATATATATATATATATATATATACATATATATTTTATTATTATATATTATATATATTATATTAAATTATATATATATACACACAAAATTACAAAATAATTAAATTTAAAATAATTTAAATGAATCAAAAATGATCAAACAATAATTTAAAATAATTAAAAATTACATTTCTAATTAAGCAATTTAAAATGTGATAAATACACCAAATCAAAGTCATGTGTTTCTTTAATTAAAATTTGTTTCTGACTGTACAGTACTCTTTACATTAAAAGTAAATTAGTATTGGAAGGAATAAAAAGAAAAACAGCATTCTAGGCATGGTAGACAGTCAGTGAAAATGCAGAGAAGTGGAAGATGGAGTGTCATGTTCAAAGAACAGAAAGGAAGATGGTGTTAGTAGGATCACTGAGCATATGGAGGGAAGTGAGGTGTAAAAAGACTCAATTCACATGTGAAGAGACTGAAGCACCAGGGTAATGGAAAGGTCCCAGGTCATTGAACTGTAGAGTAGACATGTCCCTTTGATTGCACATCCAGAATGGTATCCTTAAGACTTTTATTTAAATATCCTAAAATTAATGAATGCTTTCATTCATTTAAATATTTTGATGTGAATGAATGTTATATCTTTTAAGTAAACAAATTAAATACTACTCAAAAGAGTTTAAGAAGCTTCAGATAGGGCTGTTATTAAGGTATTTTATAAAGAATACTTAAAGTATCACAGAGTTTTGTAATCCTTATGGGTCCACTCCAAGAACTCAAGTAGTAACATATGTGTGAAATTTACATGCAAACAAATTTGGATTTCAAAAATATGCTATGTGAGAGTTTCAGGCACTAAGGCGACAGAAAGCTGTAAATCACATAACTCTCCCATGTTAATTTCCAATTAACCACAAATTAGCACCCCAAACAAATCCTGGAATAATACAACTTGCCAAAAGACAGGAGGAAACAATCTCTGAGTCCAAGAAACTTGGAAGATCAACAGAGAAGGTCTGTATTGCTCTGGGTAAAAGAGAAGCATCCCAGCAAGGCAGCAGCAAACTCCACCTCAGCAAAGTAGCAGTAGGTCTTGAGCCACAGAGCGGTGGAGCAGGCAAACAGCAACACCAGGACCTTGCACGTGGCTCAGCATAGCCAGGGAAATAGACAGCCTCCAGTTCTGAGAAGAGCCACATGCTTCAGCTTAGCCCCTGGCAAACTGGCAACCTCCAACAGCCAGACCACCATGTGCTTCAGTAGAGCCCCAGGAAATGTAGAAACACCCTACCAGCCTCAACATACCTCAGACCCCAGCACTAGAACTATGCCTCAGGGCAGTAAGCTTCCAGACCCCCAGCACTCCCGACTTTGTCAGGATGGGGTCCCCCATGAGCCATGGGGTAACATCAATGAAGCATCAGCTAAACAGTGAAGGCCTGCAGTCCCTGGCACAAGAAGCCTAAGAGAGTGCCCCTTCCACTCCAGAATCAGAGATCAAATTTAAAAGAAAGGAAAAAGGTCAAAAAATGAGCAAAAAACAACAACAAAAAAAATCTGATCATAGAAAGGTACGATGACAGGGAAGATCAAGACACAAACTCAAAAGAGGACAACAGTGTCAAAACACCTGTGGGCAAAACCTCAAAGAAAAATGAGAAGTGGTCTCAAACTCAAAAAGAACTCCTGGAAAAGCTCAAAAATGAGCTTTAAAATCATATAAGAGAGTTAGAAGAAAAACTGGAAAAAGAAATGAGCGTGATGCGAGAGAATTGTGGGAGAAAAAAGTTGGAAAAAGAAAATAACTGCTTAAAGAGTAGAATTAGTCAAATGAAAAAGGAGATACAAAAATCCACTGAAGAAAGCTATTCCTTAAAAAGTACAATTAACTGAATGGAAAAGAAAGTACAAAAGCTAATTGAGGGAAACAACTCCTTAAAAGTTAGAATTGGGTAAATGGAAGCTAATAAGTCTATGAAACACCAAAAATCAATTACAAAAATTAAAAAAATTTAAAAAATAGAGTAACTGAAAACCATACCCAAAAAGAGGGTCTGGGTAGCATCTTTCAGGAAATTACCATGGAAAACTGCCCTAATATCCAAATCAGAGGGCAAGATAGATATTGAATGAATACATGGATCATCTTGGTAAAAGACCCCAGAACAAAAGCTCCAAGGAATATTATAGCCAAATTTCAGAACTATCAGGTCAAGGAAAAAAATACTTCAAGTGGCCAGAAAGAAGCAATTTAAACATTGGGGAACCACAATCAAGATTACACAGGACTTAACAAGTGGACTTAGCAACTGCAATATTAAAAGATCAGAGGTCATGGAACATGATATTCCAGAAGGTAAAGGAGCTAAGACTATAACCAAAAATCACTTACCTGGTAAAATTAAGCATATTACATTAAGAGAAAAAACGATCATTCTGTGATGACTTTGTTAGCACCCTGGATACTTTAGAATCAGCCAGAGTCAGGATCAGCAAAAGTTCTTGATCTTTTCTCTTTGTGGACGTGAATGGAATGGACATATGAAGTGAGAGCAATCGCAACACAAATCCACCAGGAGTGACTCTGGCTCTCTCACTCTACCCCCTAATTCCTCCACCCAATCTCCTATACAACAGATCAAACTTGCACAGAGTAGTGGGCAAGGCCATTCTTTCTCCAAGAATATACTAATAGAGTATTATTGTCCAATTGGTAATTAGCCTTAAGTACTTGGACCTCAGTGCATCTGCTCAGTTTCAGCCCGTTACAGATCATTCAATATAGTTGAAGAATTTTAAGTTTTCATAAGAATACCAGAATTAAACCAAAAATTTGATCTCCACTGTCAACACTCAAATGAAGAATAAACAAGTTTTTTAAAAAGGGAAAAGAAAACATAAAGGATGCAATAGAGTTAAATTATTTACATCCATTTGTGGGAAGATAATATTTGTAAGTCTTAAAAATTGTATTACTAATAGTGCAGTTAGAAGGAATATACATAAAGGACATGGGTATAAGGTGAATTTAAGGAAATGACATAAAAGTAACTAATTAGTTAATAAGAAAGAGGAGTACACTGGGTGTAGAAGAAAGAGGAGAATAAGATAAATTATTTCACATGAAGAGGTGCAAAAGACCTATTACAGTGAAGAGAAAGATGAGAGGATAGATGAGCATCACTTGAACCTTACTCTATTAAATATTGTCTCAAAGAGGAAATAATACAACCAATTAAATATAGAATTCTATCTTAACTGGCAGAGAAGTGGGAGGAAAGAA
This sequence comes from Antechinus flavipes, assembly GCF_016432865.1. Lineage (NCBI taxonomy): Eukaryota > Metazoa > Chordata > Mammalia > Dasyuromorphia > Dasyuridae > Antechinus > Antechinus flavipes. The sequence continues at coordinate 85,299,301 of NC_067402.1, forward strand.
GATTAAATAAAGGATGGGGTAGAATTGACAGGAGGGAGGATAAATCAGAGGAGGTGCTAGACAGGAATAAAGCCCTGGTAGGGAGGCAAAGGGTGAAAGGAGAGACGAAAAACAAACAAGAGGAAAAATAGGATGGAGGGAAATACATATAATTGAATATGAATGGGATGAACTTTCCTATAAAAGAGAAGAAGATAGCAGAATGGATCAAAATCTAGAATCTAATAATATGTTGTTTACAAGAAACATGCAGACAGACACACGGAGTAAAAATAAGGGGCTAGAGCAGAATCTATTATGTTTCAGTTGAAGTAAAAAAAAAAAAAACAGGAATAGCAATCCTTATTACAGACAAAGTAAAAGCAAAAGCAGACCTAAATAAAAAGGATAAGGAAAGAAACTATATCTTGTTATAAGGTACCTCAGACAATAAAACAATATCAACACACACACACACACACACACACACACATATATATATTAAATATATATATACACATATATAATAGTATAACATTCAAATTCTTAAAGGAAAAGTTAAGTGAGTTATGGCATTATGAAATGTAAAATAGATAATTTTAATTATATTAAAACAAAAAGCTTTTGTACAAACAAAACTAATGCAACTAAGATTAGAAGGAAAGTAAATAGCTGGGAAACAATCTTTACAACAAGTGTCTCTGATAAAAACTTCTCAAATACATCAAGAACTATATCAAACATAAGAATACAAGTCATTTCCCCAACTGATAAATGGTCAAAGGATATGAATAGGCAGTTTTCAGGTGAAGAAAGCAATGCTATCTATAAGCATAATAAAAACTGTTCTAAAACACTTTTGATTACAAATTAGAGAAACTAAAACAACTCTGAGGTACTAACTCATGCTTATCAAATTAGTTAATATGACCAAAAAGAGATAAATGTTGGAAAAGATATGGGAAAATTGAGACACTAATGCCCTATTGATGGAGTTGTGAACTGATCCAACCGTTCTGAAGAGCAATTTGGAACTATGACTAAAGGGCACCCAAACTGTGTATAACCTTTGATACAGCAATACTACTACTAGGTTTGTATCCCAGAGAGATTACGAAAAAGGAAAAAAGGTGCAAAAATATTTATAACAGTCCTTTTCATGGTGGCAAAATACTAGAAATTGAGGGATGTCCATCAATTGGGGAATGGTTGAACAAGCTGTAGTATATGAAGGTAATGGAATACTTTTATGCAATAAGAAGTGATAAGCAGGCAGATTTCAGAAAAATCTGGAAAGACTTGTACAAATTGATGCAAAATGAAATGAGAAAAATCAAGAAAACATTGTTCAAAGAATCAGCTACAATGAGAGATGATCAACTATGAATGACTCAACTCTTCTCAGAAATACATTGATCCAAGACAAGTACAAAGAACTCACAAAGAAAAATGCTATCCATAATCCAATAAAGAACTGATGGACTCTGAATGCAGATTGAAGCATTACTTACTTTATTCTTTTTTTGTTTTTCCTTTGATCTATTTCTTCTTTCACAACTGTGACTAATGTGGAAATATGTTTTACTTGATAGCACATGTACAATCTATATCAGACAGTCTAACATTTTAGGAAGAAGAGCAGGAGAGAGAGGGAGAAAAAATTGGAACCCCCAAATGTTGTAAAAATGAATGCTAAAAATTGTTGACATGTAATTGGGGAAAATAAAATATTAAAAGGTATAAAAACTTGTGAATAGATTAAACAATCCAACAAAATAAAAAAGATTATACATGAGGAATTATATTTTCAAAACAGAGATTAAAGATTGATTATAAAAAGATTCTACTCTGATTTCTTTTAAATTACAAATTCCCTGTATTTTTAAACTATAAACTGATTAACAAGAATTATGTTCATCTATAACTGCATAAACAAGATGCCCCTGTTTAATTAATAAAATTGCTACTGGACTTTGAGGGCTCTCACTCTCCTCTTCTCCATTAAAGGGTCTCTCTCAGTTCTGGACTTATGCTCACAAAGATCATGAGTTTAAAATTGGGGAAAACAGACCACCTAAAAGAAAGTTCAGGTTCTTGCTTATGTAACCTTTGGCTCTTTACACTTCTACCCTGGAGCTTAAAGGAAAAACAGCTTAGGTTTAGATGTGAGATATTTAGGATCTCCCCAAAAGGAATACTCAATGTATAATGTAAATCTATTTATTTCCATCACACAAAAGAAATGTTTAATATACACAAGCACCCCCAAATTTGCATTAGTAGAAAAACTTAAATAAGAAACAGTAATTTATAACAACTGTTACCTTTTCCTGGGAGATTGGAATTAAAAACTATCAAGTAGTTTGTAATACTACTACTATATTGACATTTCACATGTCACTTCAACTTTGCATTGTCCAAACAATTCTCTCTAGGTTCACAGCAGATTCGAGGTTAGACTCATTCTCCTCTTGCTGTTGGCTGTCTTCAATAAGTGAATATAATAAATATAGGGACAAGGTTTTTCCAAGTACATCTAGCATCAACCGAAGACCTAGAATCTCTTAACATATCAAACCCACAAAAATACCCTTATCCTTAGATCACTTCTCAGTCAAATACCCTCAGAAGCAACACAAAGTAGAAGATGAAGCCAGAGACTTTGATTCAAACTTACCTACTTATGTGGGAACAGCTTTCCTGTTGCTGGGGTGAAGATGGACATCCATTCCTGCCCTTCATACCCCTGAGAAATTGCAGTTATATGATTCCATCTGGAAAGTAAAAGAGAGAGAGAGGGAAAGAAAGAGAATGCATTATGACTTCTTTTTAAGTCTACTCAGTCACTGACTCTTCCTGCTCTATAGCCAAAAATAGGTTTGATATGCCATCCAGGCAGTGAGCCACAGAAGTCCCCTAAGTTTCTAGGGAAGCTCTGGTGAATGCTTCCTGTGATGATCCTATAGTACTATTATCTATGTGTTCTATAGTATATAGTATATATAATTCTATAGTATGCAACCCATTAATAAATGAATTTGTCCAGTATGAATTATAACTTTCTCTAGATGAGTGGGGTTTTTTCAGCAATGGCCAACATATCATATGTCTATGCATATGTAATGTCTAATACATTAAATTCTTTGTGACCAAAACTTCTAAGTTAAGTAGTAGCAAGAAACTATTCAACTATATCAGTGGGTAAGTGATTTGATCTTATTGTCCTAATATTGACTTAAATTTAGGTCCTATAAACCTAATTAGCTCTAATCAGGTATTATCTGTGCATGATTGTCAAAAACTTCTGGAATCCTGAGTCCCACAGTCAGAAAGGCTGACTTGCTGGAGTCACAATGTTCTAATGACATGAGATAACTAGTGATAAGCATTAAAAGCATTTGCTTCTAAGGAGCAATGTCACCAAATTGACTATTTTATTCCTATCTGGCTAGTCACCCTTTAAAGAGGAAATGAGCATAACATCATCAAGATAACACACCACGACCAAGTAGGATTTATACCAGGAATGTAGAGCTGGTTCAATATCAAGAAAACTATTAGCATAATTGACTATATCCAATACCAAATTAACAGAAATTATATGAATATATCAGTAGATGCAGAAAAAAACATTTAACAAAATGCAGCACCCATTCCTATTTAAAACAGTAGAGAGCATAGGAATAAATGGAGTTTTCCTTAAAATGATAAGTAGCATCTATCTAAAACCATCAGCAAGCACCCTATGCATTGGGAATAAACTAGAAGCATTCCCAATAAGATCTTGGGTGAAACAAAGTTGCCTATTATCACCATTAGTATTAATTATTGTATTAAAAGTGCTAACTTAAGCAATAAGAGAAAAAAAGGAAATTGAAGAAATTAGAGTAGGTAATGCGCAAACCAAATTATCACTCTTTGCAGATGAGATGATGATATACTTGGAGAATCCTAGAGATTCAGTTAAAAACTACTAGAAACAATTAACAACTTTAGCAAAGTTGCAGGATACAAAATAAATCTACATAAATCATTGGCATTTCTATAGGTTACCAACAAAGTCTGGCAGCAGAGATGGAAAAAGAAATTTCATTTAAAAGAACTGAAAATAATATAAAATGTTTGGGAGTCTACTTAGGAAGACAAAGCCAGGAACTAAACTATATGAACACAATGATAAAACACTTTTCATACAAATAAAGTAGATCTAAACAAATAGAAGAATATCAAGTGCTCACGGGTAGGTTGAGCTATTATAATAAAAATGACAATTCTACCTAAATAATCTACTTATTTAGTGCCATACCAATTAAACTGCCAAGAAATTACTTTATAGAGCCAGAAAAAAATAACTAAATTCATCTAGACAAATAAAAGATCAAGAATTTCAAGGGAATTGTGGAAAATAAAGGTGGCCTCTTTGTACCAGACTTAAAACTATATTATAAAACAGAGATCCTCAAAACTATTTGGTATTGGTTAAGAAATAAAGTAGTGATCCATTAATCAGTAGTCATGATCTTCTTTTGGGATCAGTGGGTTAAGTTCACAAGACACAATAGTCAATGACTATAGTTATCTAGTATTTAATAAATCCAAAGACCCCAGCTTTTGGGATAAGAACTCAATATTTGACAAAAATTGCTGGGAAAATTGGAAAATAGTATGGCAGAAACTAGGCACTGACCAACATCTATACCAAGATAAGGTTGAAATGGATTCGTGATTTAGACATAAAAAATGATACTATAAGCAAATTAGGAAAATAAGGGATAGTCTTCCTCACATCTGTGGAGAAGGAATTTATTGCTAAAAAGAAATAGAGAACATTATAAAATGCAAAATGGATAATTTTGATTATATTAAATTAAACTGTTTTTGTACAAACAAAACCAATGCAGTCAACACAGAAGGGAAGCAGTAAACTGGGAAAAAAAATGTTTTTTTTAAACAATCAAAGGTTCTGATAAAGGCCTCATTTCTAAACTATAGAGAGAATTGACTCAAATATATAAGAATAAAAGTCATTCTCTAATTGATAAATGATCAAGAGTATGAATAGACAATTTTCAGATGAATAAATAAGAGCCATTTCTAGTCATATTTTTAAAATGCTCTAAATCACTATTGATTAGAAAAATACAAATTTAGACAACTCTGAGTTACTACCTCACACCTCTCAGATTGGCTAAGATAACACAGGAATAGATAATGATAACTGTTGGAGGAGATATAGGAAAACTGGGACTCTAATGAACTATTGGTAGAGTTATGAACTGATCTAACCATTCTGGAGAGCAATATGGAATTATGCCCAAAGGGCTATAAAACTGTGCATACCCTTTAATCCAGCTGTGTTACTACTGGGCTTATATCTCAAAGAGATCTTAAAGGAGGGAAAGGGACCCACATGTGCATAAATGTTCGTGGCAACCCTTTTTGTAGTGGCAAGAAACTGGAAATTGAGTGGATGCCCATCAATTGGAGAATGGCTGAATAAATTGTGGTGTGTGAATGTTATGGAATACTATTGTTCTGCATGACCAACAGGATGATTTCAGAAAGGCCTGGAGAGACTTACATGAACAGAAGCAACAAGATCATCTGACGATCAACTGTATGGTCTTGGCTCTTTTCAACAATGAGGTTATTCAGGCCAATTCCAATGATCTTGTGATGGAGAGAACCATCTGCACCCAGAGAAAGGGCTGTGGAGACTGAGTGTGGATCACAACATAGTATTTTCACCTTTGTTGTTTGTATGCTTGTTTTTTTTCTTTTTCATTTTTGTACCTTTTTGTTCTGTTTTTTCTTGTGCAGCATAATAAGTGTGGGAAATATGTTTAGAAAAAAGAGGAGACTGGCATATAAATCATAAATAAAAAATATATCAATATGTCATTGTGGAAAAAGTCCTAGGAATAGACAAAGAGGCATTATATCCAGCTCCACAAAATTTTTTTCAGTTTTATCTTGACTGATTTCAACAAACTAGAGACTGTAACAAAAACTGATAAAGATAGATGGGACATCTCAGGAGGATTATGTCCATTTAAATGTCCCCCAAAGTCATATTTTTCTTTTCAAAGGAAAATATATGGACACTCAGAGACAACTGTAAAGAAGTTTCAGAATGGTCAGCAATAGGCTGAGGCTAAGAAAACTAGTTAGACAAAAAGCTGCCAATTTTTCGAATTCCAAATTTATTTCCCACTTCCAAGATAAAGGCTTCATCATCTTGATACCTCCTAGGAAATAGCTTCAAAAAATCTCTATAAAGATGACCAAAGAATTCTTTACATATTAATAATGTACTTAAGATGCTACTTAAAGATTCAAAAATAACCAGAAACTTTACCCAGATCATGTTAAAGTAGACTTAAAATACATCACATATTTATATGGTCTTTAAAACTTATATATGTTTGTAAAACATTTTTCTTATAACAGCTCTAAGAGGGACAGAGTATAAGCATTAATGTTCCTTTTTTACAGATAAGAAAAATATGTCAAAGAGAGTTTAAATGACTTTTCCAAAGTCAAATCCTGAGTTGGCTATATATGTAACTTTGAACAAGTCACTTCATTTCTCTAGGCCTTGGTTCCTTCATTTTTAAAATGAGATATTTGGACCAGAGAACCTTTAAGGTCACTTCCAGCTTTGATCTATGATTTTATGGTCATTCGATTTCAACATCAATGGTCTTTCGCCTATACTATTATTACCTTTGTGGATCTACCATATTATCCTTGAGAAACTTTGGGTCTACTCAAGAGGCTCAAGGATTGCTATTATTGATAATGTAAGCCAATAATATGATCAATCAAGCCTCAAATAACTAGAGTTCAAATAACAGACAACCTCAAATAACTGGGTATTGTCTCTGTATTACACCTATTGAAAGAAAGCAGATCTTAACAAAACAATCTCATATTGGGGATTTGTCCAAAAAAGAAAGACAACAAAGAAACATTTTTCAGTGTACACCCTGGGGTCAGAATCAACCTCATTTTTAATACCTACTAATCTCCATCCACATTTCCAAATTATGGACATTGATGTGCAAAATGGTGAAGTTTCTCAAAGCTCTCAGTCATCTCAGAAAATTTGTTAATGCTCACCTCTTTGTTCTATTGAATAGTTCCAATTTATCCTGTATATACCTTATACATAGTTGTTTCCATGATGTCTTTCCCTAAGACTGTGAACTCCTTAAGAGCAGAGAGGAGAATTTTACTTTTTATGAATTCGCAACACTTGGTACAGGGCCTAGCACACAGTAGGCACTTAATAAATTCTAGTTGACAACTTCATTAGATTGTATACACCATATAGGAAAATAGAGTGATATATTTTTTTATCATTAAACCTTTTTATTGACAAAGCATATACATGGGTAATTTTTCCAACATTGACCTTTACAAAACCTTTTGTTCCAAATTTTCCTTCCTTTCCCCCACCCCCTCCTCTAGCTGGCAGATAATCCAATACATGTTAAATATGTTGAAATGCATGTTATGTATACATATTTGTGTATACACATATGTATACATATTTATACATTTGTACAAGAAAAATCAGATTAAGAAGGAAGAAAAAGAAAAACTGAAAAAGAAAACAAAATGCAAGCAAATAACAACAGAGAGAGTGAGAATGCTATGTTGTATTCTACATTCTGTTCCCATGCTTTTCTCTCTGGGTATAGATGGCTTTCTTCATCTTTGAAGAAATGAAACTGGTTTGAATCATCTCGGTATTGAAGAGAGCCACGTCCAGAGTGATATATTTTAGAAAGGTTTTTAATAATGTTTGGGGAAAAAAAGTTTTTGGTTAAGCATCTACTAAGAGAATATGTAATTCATCAAGGATTCTGTGGCCAGTTTTGTAATCTTATGAAGATCACTTGCAATGATGAAACATTTGATCACTAACAGAAATGGAACCAGAATTTTTATACACATTGTCAAGATAAGTGCTTTGCCCATTTGACCAGTATGTGTCAGAGGCAAGACAGTCTGTAACTGTAAAATCAGCTTTCTATCCATTATATCACACTAAGTCTAACATCACAGGAGAAAATATTTAGATCTGGAAGATATCTTAGAGGTGAGCTAATCCAAACTTCTCCTTTTCCAGATAAGGAAACAGATTCAGAAAGATTAAATGATTTCCCTGTGGTCATATAAGTATCAAGTGGTTAGATCCTTTAATAAGAGACCTAAGGCTTTTTCCTCTTCTCCATAAGTAGCATGGACCTCAATGAAACACTAAGATATAGTTCCCTGGGTATTTGGAGTCAATATGAGAGCATTAATTATCTATGGGTGACTATATCAGTAGTAAAAAAAAATCCTGAAAAGGGTAGTGGGTAATGCAAAAGACAACTTAGATGTACTTAGTTTTTGCCTATAATGTGCCCTGGAAACTTTTGTGGGAGGAAGAAACCTTGGGATCACCCTACTCTACAAATTCATTTGTGTTTTCTTTGGAAAGTAATAGAATCAGATGTTCACATCACATTTCCAATGCTTAATTCTCTTCTAAGGCACTTCCCCAACATAGTCTTCAGTTACATAAAATTGAGTTAAATGACCTTCAAGGTTCAACTTAGTTCTAGAACTATGATCCTATTTGTTTGTTTATCCCTCCATTCATTTGTTTTTATTTAGGAAGCAGGTGGGATGAAGTGATTTGCCACACAGCTAGTAAGTATCTGAGGCCAGATTTGAAATCAGATTCTCCTGACTCCAGTGTTCGAAGTACTGCACCTCCTAGCTGCCCTGATCCTATATTTATTGAAAAGAACTGTTGCATTGACTCCATGATAAAGTGAGTTTTCATTTATCCATGGAATTTGGGAAGTCTTAAAAGGGAGAGAGGAAGAACAATGGGAAAGAAAATTTTTCCAAGATGAACTTCAAGCTTTATTTTAGCCAATAGTGATAATAATAATCATTGAAACATTAGTTTTGACATTCAGAATTTGAGCCTTACAATGTTTCTGTGAGTTAAATACTTTAGACGTCATTTCTCCAATTTTATACATAAAGGAGTTGTTCCTTTATTCTTTCCTCGACCCAATCACAGAAAGGAACCAGATAATCAAGTGTTAAATTAACTATAAAAATGTGGCCAGAGCAGGTAATTCCCTTAAGAGACTGGGTCCCCTAAGTGAATTCGGGAAGGAAGCAATTGTGATACGATGGAGAATGATAAGCCATGCTTCAAAGTAACTGTGTTTCCACATAACCTTTAAAAGTCAATTCACTGAGCCCTGGTGATTCAAAGAGGGATCTGTCTCCCAATGGAGGAGTAGAAAATACACATAGCTGAAAGAAAAGGAAAGCTGTAAGAATCTATGTGAAGTGAACGAGGGGACCCCAGCCACAAAGAAGAGGGCCAGAACTTTAGGAGCTGGACTTCTTGAGCCAACTGGACATGAAGTGTCTTGAGAGGAAAGCTATGTTACTGAAATTCTCCCTCTTGACAATTAAGTGATGCTGTGAATACAATCCTGCGCCTGGAATCAGGAACACCTGAATTTAAATCTGGCCTTAGCCACTTACTAGCTGACCTGAATTCAATTCCAGTTCCAAATCAATTACCTCAGTTTACTCATCTGTAAAGGGAGAATAATAATAGCATCTACATCTCAAGGTTGTAGTGAGGATCACATGAAGTAACAATTTTAAAGTGAGTCAATACTTCATATTTACTAATTACCATCATCATTGTTGTCATTATTATTATTGATATAGGTCTGCAGACTGTCTGGATCTCAGCATTCTCCACTGTATAATTAATCAAATTGGATCGATTTTCTTTATTTTCATTTCTTTTTCCTGGGCCCAGTTTCAGCTATGATAGTCTGTATATGATATCTATGGCCAAGGTACCATGTTCACATCCAAAGTCTTGTAGCCTGTCTTCCTTTAAAATGTTACCTTATGAAGATTTTATTTTCAATTGAGATGGATGCCTTAATCTATTCTTAGCCCATCCTAAAAACTGCTAGAGAGAAAGTAAATCCTCTCTAAATAAACATTCAGACACTAAACATACCTCCTAAGGAAAAAAAGTTATCCTAAGAGTAATTTAACCCAAGGAGAAGGGAGAAAATCTTTTGATAAACAAACAAGACTAATTCAACCCAGGCCTATCACTCAAGGGAGAGAAAGAGCATCAGAGAGCTGCTTCTTTACATTTACAGGTGCCAAGGGGCATGTTTTCACCATGGTCTAAGAAAGAGGCCCTGGGTAGATTTTTTTAAAACAGATTGAATCCTTGAACTGAAATAAACAGACTTTAATAATTGATTTTTGTTTCAAACCTAGATCCTGAATGTTGTTTTTATAAATGTTGAAAAAAGTGATAATGTTAAGAAAAAAAGGCCTATTCAAGATTTGCCAGCAGTACTCTGGAAACAAAATCAGAAATTATACAGTTACAGAACTGAAGAAATAATAAGGAACTAGAATTTTCATTTTACAAATGAGGACAATAAAGTGAAATGAGGATGGGGTGGGAGGAAGAATCAAGAGACCCAAGTTCAAAATCAGGTTTTGCAACTAATGGGGGCAACTTAAAATGAGTCACTACATCCCATGGGCCTTATTTTTTCATGTTTAAAACAAAAAGGTTGAATGTGATAAGAGAATCAGAATTTCAGAGCGGTAGGAGTCCTATAGAGATAATCTAGTTCAACTACTTTCATTTTATAAATGAGGAAATTAAGATGCAAAAGGTGAACTGATTTGCCTGAGTTCATAAGATAATTAGTAGAAAATGCAGGACCAGAATTCATGTCTTTGGATTCCCTCTTTCCTTTATCTATCTAAGTTGAATGGCTATATAGCATATCATTTTGAATTTTCATCACATTTAATACTTTTCAAAGTATTTTAAAAATAAAAATATTAATTTGTTAAATATTAATATTAATCAATATTAATAAAATAATAAAATGTTAATTTAAAATAATTTTTTAAATATCACAGCTCTGATGTCAGTATCGAGAATTTTAAAACTATTTGCATTCTACTTGGAGATAATAATAGCATCCTACTACGAGGCTGCTGTGAAGATTAAATGAGATAATATTTCTAAGTACTTAGCATAGTGCCTGGCATGTAGCAATGACTATATAAATGTAAGCTATGATTAGTTATTATTATTATTATATCCAAAACTTATCAAAAGTTACACATCTAGGCTTTGTACAAGTTGGGCCAGGGCAGGGAAAAGGAGCATTACTGATTTTTTTTAAGATTACCATAACTATTAGCCAATTCTTTGGGAAATATGGTGCAATGGTAATTATCATCTCACTTTTATTTTTTTTTCTCTTTTTTAAAAAATTTTTATTTAATAATTACTTTATATTGACACTCGTTTCTGTTCCGATTTTTTTTCCCTCCCTCCCTCCACCCCTCCCCTAGATGGCAAGCAGTCCTTTATATGTTGGATATGTTGCAGTATATCCTAGATACAATATATGTTTGCAGAACCGAACAGTTCTCTTGTTGCATAGGGAGAATTGGATTCAGAAGGTATAAATAACCCGGGAAGAAAAACAAAAATGCAGATAGTTCACATTCATTTCCCAGTGTTCTTTCTTTGGGTGTAGCTGCTTTTATCCATCATTTATCAATTGAAACTCAGGTCTCTTTGTCAAAGAAATCCACTTCCATCAAAATATGTCCTCATACAATATCGTTGTCGAAGTGTATAATGATCTCCTGGTTCTGCTCATTTCACTTAGCATCAGTTCATGTAAGTCTCGCCAGTCCTCTCTGTATTCATCCTGCTGGTCATTTCTTACAGAACAATAATATTCCATAACATTCATATACCACAATTTACCCAGCCATTCTCCAATTGATGGGCATCCATTCATTTTCCAGTTTCTAGCCACTACAAACAGGGCTGCTACAAACATTTTGGCACATACAGGTCCCTTTCCCTTCTTTAGTATTTCTTTGGGATACAAGCCCAATAGAAACACTGCTGGATCAAAGGGTATGCACAATTTGATAATTTTTTGGGCATAACTCCAGATTGCTCTCCAGAATGGTTGGATTCGTTCACAACTCCATCAACAATGCATCAGTGTCCCAGTTTTCCCGCATCCCCTCCAACATTCATCATTATTTTTTCCTGTCATCTTAGCCAATCTGACAGGTGTGTAGTGGTATCTCAGAGTTGTCTTAATTTGCATTTCTCTGATCAATAATGATTTGGAACACTCTTTCATATGGGTGGTAATAGTTTCAATTTCATCCTCTGAAAATTGTCTGTTCATATCCTTTAACCATTTATCAATTGGAGAATGGCTTGATTTCTTATAAATTTGAGTCAGTTCTCTATATATCATCTCACTTTTAGAAATGAAGAAACTAAACACAAAGAATTTGTGACTGGCCCAAAGTCACACTGTAAGAGATCAATCCAGAACCAAAATCCAGGCAGCCTGATTTTGAGTATATTTCCTATGACATCATGATCAGATGATAATTAATCATTTCTCAGTTGTATTCAATTCTATGACCCCATTTGGGGTATTTCTTGGCAAAGATACTGGAGTGATTTGCCATTTCCTTCTCCAGTTCATTTTACAGATGAGAAAACTGAGGCAAACAGGATGAAGTGACTAGTCCAGGGTCACCTAGATGCCCAATAATATCATACTATATCTAAAGCAAAATTTCTTTCTAAGTTTATCTTTTAAAACAAGAATATTAATATATGCCTGGAGAAGTTCTTCTATAATTGTCATATACCTTCAATGTAGTAAACACTTATTAAATACTGAACATGGGCCAAGGCCCTATGGTTCCACCTTTGGGGTTATACTTTTCCTTGAACTCTAACGTGAAATTTTAGGTTTGTTCAATTCCTATATATTTGAAAAACTGAAAAATATTTCATTAATTCATGGTGATTCATGATCACCAATGGCCTTGAATGAATGAGTGAAGCAATTATTAATCATTTGCTATGTGCAAAGCACTATGCTAAACATTCACGATACAAATGGGAAAAAAGCAAGACTAAATGAATAAAGCAAGTCATTTAATTTATCTTAAACATGATTTTACTTGATAACAAAAGTGTTAGTCCAAAATGTAATTCATGAATTTCTAATTATTCTTTCTCACTATGACTACTATTAGTTGGCTTTGATTTCAGCCATAATGTATCTATCTATATCTAAATCAATCTATATTTATAGACATAAATAAATGTTTCTTGGACAGTCCCATTATCAGGGAGGGGAAATATAGAATATTAGTATTAAAGGAGTCTTTCTGGTTTTTTAGAAAATTAAAGAAGATGGACACAAACTAATGTTTTCTTTCGAACCTAAAGAAAGCATATATCTTTCTTTCTTGGACTATACAATATTTTTTTTAATTGAGATTAAGGTTATAGTTCATATATATTTGTGTCTGCATTTATATTTATATTTACATAACCTAGTCATAAGAAGAACTAACAAGAATTTAGGTGTGTTCCTCTCTACATAGTATATTCGGTTCGAACAGCTCTCTGTTGGTTATTATCTTCAAGCTCAATTTGGTCCTTACTTGGTAAAAGTTCCTAAACTAGAAAATCCTCAGTCAGAGGAGATAAAAACTTGATAATAGAAACTCCAAGAGTAAACTAGATTGGTCTAATAGTAAGCTGGATTTGGGGGACTAAAAATATTTCCCTCTTCATTTTCCTTATTACTCTAGAGAGTAACACCATCCTCCCAATCCTCCAGACTGTCACCCCATTCCCCTCACCAATCTGTGACCAAGGCCTGTCAATTTATCTTTGCAACATCTCTCAAATATGTCCCCTCCTTTCCTCTGACCACTTTAGTGTGGGTCCTCATCACTCACACCATGATCACTACAAGAGCCTTCTGGTTGGTCTGTCTGCCTCAAGTCTTTCCCCACTCCAATCCATTTTCCATTTAGCCACTAAAGTGATTTTCTTGATCAGCTCACCCCTCATCCGCCAATCTACCCAACAAACTTCAGTGACTCCTTCTTGCCTCCAGGAACAAATACAAAATCTTGTTTGCATTCAAAGCCCTTCATAATCTCGTCTTTCCTCCCTTTTCAATCTTCTTATATCTTACTCTCCTCCATGTTTATGTACTTTTCAATTAAGAAACCTATAATTCAGTCCTTCTGCTTGTTCCATGAACATGATAGTGCTTCATCTGTCAGCTCCAGGCATTTTCTCTGGCTACCCCTGCCGCGAATGCCTATTAGTTTCCCTGACTTCCCAGATAAAATCTCATCTTCTCTAGGAAGCTTTTCCCAATCTTTCTTAATTTTAGAGCCTTTCCTTTCTTAATTATTTTCTATTTATCCTGTATATAGCTCATTTATACATATGCAGTCTCTCCCATTAGATTGCAAGCTCTTTGAGGGTGGAGACTAATTTTTGCCTCTTTTTGTACCCCAGCTCTTAGTAGTGTCAATAAATGTTTATTTAATAAATGACAATAAAAAGTAAATTGATAAATGATTAAATAAATAAATGATAAATGATTTAATAAATAATAGACTTTAGAAATTAGAGAATGAAGGGCCAGAAAGATCAAAGAATCACATGAGAATGATTTAGAGTCCATAGGGGTCAACTCCCTCATTCTGCAGATAAAGAAACTTAGACATAGAAATATTCAATACCACATGGCTATTAAGTGGTAGAGTTGAGATTGAACCCAAGGCCTCCCGCTGCCAAATCTGGCATTCTTTCCACAATACTGATCTGCATTCTAGTTTCCATTTTCTTATTAACCAGTTGCATAATCTTAGTGCCTATTCCTTCAACTTCTTCAAATGGAGAATGTAGGTCTGAGTATGAATCCTGCCTCAGACACTAGCCCTATCATTTCCCTCTTTCAGTCTCAGCTTCCTTATTGGTAAAATGGGCATAATGATAGAAGCTCCTTTACAGAATTGTTGTGAGGATCAAGTGAGGGCACATGTGCTCTGCAAACCTCAAAGTGCTACATAAATGTTAGTTATTGCTATTATGTAGGGATAATTATTATCTTTCCAATCTATGTTGGTAATTGTTTGAGACGAATGGGAAAGTCTGACCTGAGCATGTTCTTGGCCACTTGTTCCAGAATCCTACATTTTTTGCCTGCCCAGTTCTGTGTCACATAAAACTTAATTTTTTAATGTAAAGATGCATGAGGTGGGATGAGAAAATAATGAAACCAGTTTTTCAACTACAGTACCAGAATTTCACAGCTGGGTTATAAACCACAAGAGAAAATAAAGTCTGGCTACCTTATTATCACTCTTTTTTTTAAAGGAGAGGAAAGGGGAGTATTACCCAGATTGTTCAGCCATCTTATTCTCCAAAATTTTTTCTAGATAGCTTTCAGCTCCTTAAAAAACCAAAAAACCAAAACAAACAAGCAACAACAACAAAAACAAATACACCTGCAAAGGTTGGAGGTTCCCCACTGAAGATGTTCAAAGCAAGGTACCATCAGTTCATCTTGGAACTAACTCAATCTTTATAAAGGATGGGAATGAGTGGGATGTTGTCCCACTTCCTTTCCGGAGACCCCTAAGTCCTCCTGTTACCATTAAGTGATCTTGCCCTAAAGGACTTTCTTTGTCATTATTATTCAGTCGTGTGTGACCCTTTGTGACCCCATTTGGGGTTTTCTTGGCAAAGATAATGAAGTGGTTTACTGTTTCCTTTTCAAACTTGTTTTATAGAGGAAAGGAAGAGTCTGAGCTGGATTCGAATTCATGGAGATGATTCCTCCTGATCCCAATTCCAGTGCTCTATTCATTGCAGAGCCACCTGGCTGCCCAAAGACTTCCTAGGCATAGTGAATTTTTTTTATTTTACTTCTGTTTTTTCTAGCTAAAATGAACTATACAACTATACAAGAGAAGTGAGAGGATACTGGATTAGGAATAAGAAGACCTGTGTTTGAACCTTGGCTTTGTCACTTGAGGCTGTGTGACCTTGGTCCAATCATTTTAACCTCTGTCTCATTTTCTTCACCGGAAAATAAAGATAATCATAGTTTCACTAATAATCATAATCCACAATTGCATAACTCCTGAAGAGTTGCAAAACATTGGTCCCACAACAATCCTGTAAAAATAGGTAGTGCAAGTATTTTCCCCTCCAGTATTTTAGATGGGGAAACTGAGGCACACAGTAGTGACTTGCACAGAGTGACATAGCTAATAGTGACAGAGTTAGGATTTCAAAGTCTGATTAACTCTCAGATTTGTTGTGTGGATTAAATAAGATATACCCACTTCTAAATATACGGGTGATGTATAGTGACATATCTTAAAGACATATTTAAATGTACAGGTGATATAGTATCATCTTATCTTTTTTTCCCAAGTACTGGAATAAATTCTACTGAAGCTATTTGCTCCTCTCATCAGTTAAGTCCCATGTTAAGTCCTTGCCAAATGCAATGGGAACATTCTTTTTCAAAGAATAGGACTTGCAGCCATGCAGTATCTTATAGTCATGTGCCAGTGAGTTCTAGGTAAGTAATAGAACAGCTTTAGAACAAATACCCCTTTGAGCTTTTTGGTTTGGGGGACTGCAAACTCTGCTTTTGGCTTTCGGCTAAGTGAGGAATAGGGACTCTGCTGTGAATGAAATGCTGACTCTGAGTGAAGAAGTCACTTGGGCTCTATTATAGGGCCTCAGTTTTCTCATCTTGAAAATGAGGTACCCACTTTCCAACGTTCTTGTGAGGCTTATATGGGATAACTTGTCTGTAGGCCATTGCAGACCTCTGTGTTCTTCTATGTCACCTTAAGTGACCGTTGATGGTGACTTCCAATAGCGTGGAGGCTCGTGCACAGAAAGGCTCTTAGAGAGCAGGTGGCAAACAAGGGTTTTTTGAGATCTGGCCCTAGGAGCCTGGGGAGGTAGGGGAGTATCATGCAGCCCTGTGGGGAATCTTGCTTCTCTCCTCACCTCCCTTTACTTTTTCAAGCCAGAACCTGAACCAACAGTGGAGTGTTCTCCCAGACAGGAAGCTATGGGATGGAGCGGGCCAGGGGTAGAGATGTCTGTACCTTGCCTGGCTGGTGTTGAAACCAAGCTGGAAAGGGGTAGATTCTGGGGCGCCTGCAGCTCGGCATTATTTCTCCTGAATAAAGAATGGGTAAGGTTGAGCAAAATGTCAGGAAACCTTTCATCCCTTTTCCTTTCAGCTGTCTTTGGACTCACCCTCAAGCCATACAAAGTTTTCTGGCTTGCTTGTCAGCTATGTGACCAGCTGGCTCCCAGGCATAATGTGCATGTAGGTCTGGCAGGACCTGGAGTGAGTGAGTGTGTGTGTGTGTGTGAGTGTGTGATTCCACATCTGTGGTAATAGAACATTTTCTCATCTAATCCTCCAATGTACTTGTCCATCTTCTTCCCAACCCCCTAATGTTTTCACAGAGACTCTTTCTGGTTGCCATATGTACAGATGACAGTGCTGGGGAATGCCAGGAAGTCTCCAAGAATGTGACTTTTCACTCTTTCTGTTTAGGAAGGTGGTCTACAAGGATGACTGTCTCAGCATTATATTCTGATAACCACCAGTTAGTTCTTGGGCACTCCATGCCCCGGGGGATTGGGGAAGACACACTGATTTTTTTTTTGAACCACAAAATGTAAAACATGTTCAAAGATGAAGCCATGCATATCAGTTGTTCCCTATTCTATTCAAAGCAAATGAAAAAATAAAACTGCATCCTTAACTGACCAGCAGATATCAAACCACTTACAAGATATGCCTGGCTCCAAGAAAGGAGCTGTTTTGTTTTTTTTTTTTTTTCTAATCTGACATGAAATAATGGAAGAGATCCCTCTATTATTAACTATATTTCTAAAATCATTTGTAATATATAAATACATGTGTGTATGTGTGTGTATACACACACGTATATATGTATATGTGTGTATATATATATATACACATATATATAACACAAATGTATATGCTGTTAATTGTGGCTCACCTTTTATGGTCCTTTTACCTTTATTGATTGTACAACAATTATAATTTATTTAAAAATTTTTTCACTAATCTGGTGCTCTGGCACATGTTGGCTAGAAGCAAAAGCTCAAGAAAGTTTCATGTAAATGGACCCAAAGTCTAAGACAATAGCAATTCTCCAATTGGGAAGAAACAGTGTCTTTCCTAGGAATAGAACTGATTTAGTTGATTTTATTTGAATTTTTTGTTATACAACTCCAGACTTTGCTGTTTGTTTTTTTTTTTTTAAATAAGACTAATTGGGGATTTTTAAAAATACAAAAACAAATTTTTGTATCTTATAGCAAGGAATAGGTAATGTTCTTTTGGGGAAAAAATCTGGAAACTGTCATTAGATGTTTGTCATTTTCTAATAAGCTATAAAATATTTTATAATAATCCATTAAATTAGTTTGCTTAACATATGGTTTGTCATTATTAAGCAACATAAGAATTAAAGTATGAGAAATATGACTGAAGCTTAGTTATAAAATTTGCAGGGTGGAGGTAGCCAAATCTTCAGAAGTAATGTTGGTCTTGTTTTGGTAATCTGTACAGCCCAGACAAGTACCTAACTAATTTAACGGTATTCCATTGCCACTCAGCAACAGAAACACTTGATTTGAAATGAATTTGTAGAAATGAGTCACTTTACAGTAGCTCAAATCCTACTGGGTTTGGGATGGGTGATATTTATAAAATTGTAATAGTGTTTGTATTGAGTCATTTCACCAAAATCAAAAATTCTGCCCCAAAATTTCATTTATAAAAGAAACTCATTTTTCTTTTAACAGATAATCTATGATGAAAAGATGGATCGAGCAATTCTACTCTAGCTGGTACACTGTTTGGCTTTACTCTCTAAACATATGTTGCCTAAAACCTCTTTTATTGATTAAGTCCAGATGGGCTGCAATTTCTCTGTTCCCCAGTAAACTGAAATTTTACCAACCTTTATTATTCCTCATTGAAATTCACTCCTTTAGAAGATTTCTAATTATATTGCCTAATAAAACTAAACCTTAGATGCTATTTGCATATTATATGAAGAAATCTCATACAACAAACTCATAGCAGACTCAATTAACATAATAGCTAATTATATATCTCATCAGCCTTGTGAGAGTTTCAGAATTCATGTTTCCTCTGCTGTAGCCTAGAGCAAAGGAGGGCTTTGAATTTTCCCTTCTAAATATTGACTTTTAACTAATATTAGAAATGATTTCAGTGTTTTTAAGAATGAAAAGCTGGTGATTAAACTGCATGCAACATTTTCTTCAATGCAATTAAAATTTCTACATTGACTAACTCTTGGCAATAGTATCAAATCAGTTCCAAGTAGCCAAATAGTGCAAACAGCAGTCCATTATCCCAAAGATGAAAGTGTAGAACTCTAAAAAATGAGCTGAAATCTATTTCAGCTTTGCAGATTGGGCCTGGAATAGCCAATTCTGCTACAATGACAGTTCCCACCTATTATTGTGCCCTGGAACATAATTGTATTCCTGGTGATGCTTGTGATAGCTATCAACCAAGAAATTTACTACAAGATTAACAGAGACATAGTAATGAACAAACATGGGAAGCATCCTGTAATTGCCTGTTATTAAAGTGTTGTCATAGTGGTCTGTAATAAATTCACAGGCTGTAGTTTTCTGCAGGCTAAAAGCATAGATGAAAGTTGCCGTGTCTTCTCTCAATTTTAAAGTTGGGATCAAGAGATTCTTCTCATTTTGATTATTACTTGACCTGGACAGGCTCAGCAGAATGACTGTAAATAGGTATAAAATTATATATATTTTTAAATCACAAATTATATATTACATATGTGAACACTAAGCAAGAGTTAGAGATTTCACTTGAAAAGTTTGAATATTTAAGATTAACTTTCATCTTGGGTATATTATAATTTTAGTGAATTTTAGAATCAGAGCTTAATTTTGGATTTAGATCATGCAATACATAGGTGCCTACATAAAAGCAACACCAGATAAGAAAATGTTGTGCTGGGTAAAATGGCTTTCTCCCATTACAATGATGGCTGCCTTTTTCATTCATATTTTAATGAGGTTAGTATCTCTGAGACCGTCTTTTAGGGGTGGAGGCCCATGTCTCCGGTAAGATTACAATAGGAGTTGCTTTATTGACAAGTACTATTCAAAATCTTCACAGTATAGAAAGAAAGACTTAGTCTTATTCCACTTGTCCTATACTTATTACTCTCTTAGTATAAAAACACTTTTCAAGGAAAAAAAAAAAAAGGAAGCTCAATTATTCAGTGAACATTGTTTAAATTTACTCTGGACAGTTCAGGAAAATACAATTCTTTGAAATCCTATCATACAATTCCTAAGTATATCTCCTTAGAGTTGAAAGGAGTGGACTATGGACATTATAGTTTATAATTCCAAACTCGATGCTATTGACAACATAAAATAAAATCATCTATGCAATTGATCAAACCAAAGAAAGTTATCTGGTTTCTCTCTCTCTCTCTCTCTCTCTCTCTCTCTCTCTCTCTCTCTCTCTCTCTCTCTCTCAGTTTTGAGTCCTGAATAATTATGTGATTTCTCTTAATAAAACTTGGGCAGGAAGACCTTTGTGAGTTATTTCTGTGCTGTTCTGTTGCACCAGCTGAATACACTAGGGACAGTTAGTTGCTTCAAGAATTCTCACATTATACCCTATATTGGATAACCTGCTGTCTTAGGGAAGCAAGAGGGAAGAGAGGGAGAGAGAAAAGTTTGTAACTCAAAATATTGCAAAAATGAATGTTAAAAATTATACATGTAATTTGAAAAAAAGAAAATACTATTTAGTGAAAAAAGAAAGAATTCTCAAATTAAGTCTCAGTTACTATATCATTGAAACCTGTTAAAGATAATGTATTTTTTTTTTAAGCCAGGCAATATCCTATTTTATTTAAAGACTCAGGCATATGTTTTAAAACTGAGGAAAACAAGTTATATGGGGTGGGGACAGGAGGAGCAAGGTGGAGGAGAAATACTACTTCCATTCAGCATCAAAATGGTTTTTTTTACTGATTTACTCTGAGATGTCTAAGTTTCTAGGCAATCTCTTTCAAAAGTCTTATACTTGTCAGGAATGTGATGTCATCCTATATATTTCCCCACAGTTACTACGTTAGCTTTTTTGATTGGGTATGAGGAGGAAAAAGGAAGAAGAGGGGAAGAGAGAGACATAGGGAGGAGAAGGAGAAGAGGGAATGAGGGAGGGAAGGGGGAGAGAGAGAGAGAGACAAAGACAGAGACAGAGACAGAGATAGAGAGACAGAAGAGAGAGACGGGGAGAGAGATACACAGAGAGAGGGGAAGGGGACAGAAGAGAGGGAGGGAGAGAGAGAGGGTAGGGAGGCTGGAGGGAGGGAGGGATAGAGGGAAGGAAGGAGAGAAAGGGAGAGAGGGAGGAAGACAGAGATTAGGGGAAGGCATAAGATTTCTTGAAAAGCATTTGGATTTAAAAGGGGGTGGGATCTGCTCTTCTGAACTTAAAAATAAAATATTGTCTTGCTGGCAATCAGACAGTGAATGCTTAAAATACTTAAAATATATACACCAGAAAAATCCTTCTGTTGATGGTTTCCCTTGGCCAGCTAATTCAACTCTTCTTCTGCATTTATAGCTTCTTCCTAGTGATGAACAGACCATGTTTTAATCCTTAACTATTGTAATATGATTATTTAAACTGCATTTCTCCTTTACCCATAGCTCCTATTTTATTTGTAAATTTATGCATGATTTTAATCTTAAGATATTTTATACACGATAGGCTCTTTATATGCCATTTGTTCATACCAAATTGAAATTCACATATATAATATTTTATCTGTTGTGTATGCATTTTTTTCATCAAGATAAAACTAAATCACCCCTTGTGTTTGGAATATATATATTTTAAAACCACTTACTTTAGCTACTTTTATTATACACAGATATTGATTTTCTTCACCCCAAACAATTCCCATGAGTTTTTAGAATTTTCAATATTCCAGAGAATAAATCTAGTTTCCTGGCAAACTAATATTTTTAAAACTACATTTCTACAAGATTTAATGTGCAAACATGGAATGTGTTTCTAAACCAAAAAAACTAAAGTCAAGTTTTGGAGCAAGAGGAAGCTGTAAGTTGCCCTGCGAATGTGCTCAAAGAAGAATTGCAAGGGAACGAGGATTGTTCGTCAGCAATGTTTGTCTTTTTTTTTTTTTTTTTTTTTTTTTTTTGCATTCTTTTCCAGAGTTTCACTTTTTTTAAAGGTAGATTCCATCCTGAGAATGGGGTTGGATAGGGCTGAAAGGGAATCATAATAGAACCTAGTTTTTAAAACACGAACACACAGACACACACACACTCACATACACCCCACAAACAAAAACTTGGCTTCAATTTTAATTCTCGAGCTTTTATTTATCTGATTTGTGGCCAGATGGTGGTGAAGCAAGGAAACCCTTTGTGTAAATGGGGAGCACATGTGAAAGTGCTTCTGTAATGTAATCATTGAGACCGGAAGGGTTCATACTGTGTCTGAAAAGAGACAATAGAGACTGGATATATCAACATTGCAGAAATCGAGTTCATTTGTGATTCAGCCCCTTTCACTATGGTTGTCATGAAAACTTCCTACTTTGATCAGCAGAGGGTGGAGAGAGAGAGAAAAAAAAATCTTCTAAAGGCCGAAGGATGCTGCACTGTTGTTTACTGTGCACTTGGCTTCAGTTCACGCCCCCTTCCGGAAGGAGCAACAGGGACCAGAGCATCGTGCACCTTGACCTGTCTAGACTGCAGAGAAGTTTTTTTGTCCCGGTTACCAAGGGCGAGGGGTGCTCTTTGACCCTTGGAGCACTAGCTGTTGAGACCCTCACTAAGTATGTAGGTAGTGTCTAAATGTTTCTGCTGAATTCTTGCTGAATTCTGAAGGGAAAGGAACGGACAAAGACATGGACCAGCTGTTCTAAAATAAAGCTGAAATAGTAGAACCTTGGAGAAGTTAAATTGCGTAAGCCATTATTTTTCTTTTCTTTCTTCCCCCCTTCCCTCCCCAACCCCAACCCTTCTTGCAAAATCTCTTGGGAAGGATTAAACAGCTGCATCAGAGCTGATGAACAACTAGCTAAATGCAACGCAGGACCAAGGGACAGCTCTGGCTATTGGGGCTGCTTAGAGCTTTTCGAGAACTCTGCCTAAGCTAAAACAGCCTAGAATTTGAAACAAGAAAACTCTTGTCGCCAAGGAGAAACAAAATATCAGTTAAGAGTTTGTGAGCTTAATGTTGTAGTCTGCTTATTGGGGGTCATGTACAAATAATAATATAAGTAAACAGTTACGAATATACATATAAATGTATTTGTACTGGATTTTTTTTTTAACAGTATAGGGATTTCCGTGAGCTTTCAAATATGTGTAGATTTTTTTTTTTTAAGGCAAAATGCTACCTAAGCAAGAGTTAACCTTGTAAATTATGTATGTAATTTTTGTGTAGTAAGTAGACTTAGAGATTAATGCCGGGTTATGTGCCGAGTTTCTGTATGTCGATTTCCACATGAAGTTTAACTTCCAAAGTTAATATTAAAATTAAGAAATTCTTCCCCTTCCTTCCTCCCTCCCCCCCTTTTTTTGATAATAGATTCCTTTAGCCCAGTCAGAGGCATTCTTAACAGAAGTTTTGGAGACCGTATGTGAGAGAATGAATGACTACAAATTGGAAGATGATTCTGACGACAGGCCAAAGACATTCAAACGATTTGCTCCGAGGAAAGGAGACAAAATGTACAAAGAATTTAAACGATTCTTTTTTTACTCCGATGCTTACTGGCCTTTGAGATTTGCGGTAAGCGATCCTCTTAGAGTCCAGGTTGGGCTTTCCATGGAAATAATGCTGGGTCGGCTTTTCACTGATGAATCTCAAGACACTTTTGCAGCACGAGAGGGATAGTAAGTTTCTAAGAACACTAAGCAGAAATGCCAGAGATTAAGTTTGTAACCCTAAAAAGTCCTCAGCCTCTCCTAGACCTAATTTGCCATTCTGTTGCCTTTTCAAATTATTATAGTAATTCAATTTCAACTATACCTTATCAGAAACCTAAGGGGGAGGTATGTTAATTAAAAGTATTATTCATAAATTGAGTAGTTTAGACTTTAACTTTCTCTCAAACTGAAAGGATTTCCAAGGATTTCTCTCAAAACTGTTTGATTCATTTGGAGGAATGAGTCCAGGCACTTGGTTGTTGCCAAGATAGTCTCCTTTCAGATTTTCAGATGAGAAATCGGGGCCTGTTCTTTCTCAGTTAAAATCTAAATTAATACTAATGTCATTTTCAAATATGTATAGCCAAATTATGAGTGGAAGAGTATAGGGTGTCACTAATTTTACCTGAGGTCTTTCAGAATAAAGAGAAATTTCTACTGAATTAATTCAAATATTCTGGCATAGAATTCAGTTAAACAAAGGTCTAAGTACTACAATTGGCTTTATGCCAATTTCTTCCAATAATGTTTATTTTGTGAGAATGACATCCTCTCTGGTTTGCAAAAATGTGTCTTGCAGAATATCTACTAATATGCTTCTCTGGTCTTAACACTGTTGAAACAAAGTGATGGAGAAGTCACATTGAAATATTTAGTTGATTCTCTCATTGGCAAAACTCTCAGATGTGCTGAAAACCCTGAAATGAAGGCC
Source organism: Antechinus flavipes (assembly GCF_016432865.1). Classification (NCBI taxonomy): domain Eukaryota; kingdom Metazoa; phylum Chordata; class Mammalia; order Dasyuromorphia; family Dasyuridae; genus Antechinus; species Antechinus flavipes. Next base: position 85,324,005 of record NC_067402.1, read on the forward strand.
TATGGGTACCCTTGACTTAATTTTAATTAAAAAGTAAAGATAAAACTTCAATACTAAAAGTACTCTGCGAGTGAGAATAGAAATGAATGGTTTTGTATTTCACATTATAAAATAAACATATTTGTAATTAAATTTTAAACTATTTTCCCACAATGCCATTATTTCTTGGTTTTTCAAACAGTAAGCAGGAAATTTTGAGTAAGATTATAGCAGGCTTTCATGAAACACATTACCAATCCCTGGAAGTAGAGACTCCTCCCCTCTTACATCCCCCCCCCAAAAAAAAATGCTTCTGGATGTCAGAGATATGCTGCAGTTAGACTCCAGGCTAGCCAAATGCATGAGGCAAGTGTAAGCTCCATCTCTCCCTCTTATGAAATGTCAGGTTTCTCCCCACTTGCCCAATGGTGAAATTACAGCTATTTTGTTTTTGTTTTTGTTTTTTTTTAAACAAAAAACGGTGAAAAGAAACTCAATAAGTATATATCAAACATGGTCTCCACAGAGAAATTGAAGATGCATTTATTTGGATGAGTTAAGGACCGTACTTGTCTTGACATTATAGACATTGTCTAGACATTAAAGTAGATTGTTATGTTAAATCTGAGGAAGCATTTTGGCCAGAGAAGCTACTTGGTTTTTTTTTAAGCACAGTGGATTTTTAGGGAAAATAATTATAATTATAAATGACCAGTTTCAGCTACCTTAATGAGTTATCAATTTAAATATGAATTTAATAATAATAAGAAATAAATTTCTTTATCTCTCCCTCCCTAAACTCTGTAGTTATAGCATTATAAAAATAGCATAATGATCTACTCAACTGAAAAGGGTAGCACTTAAAAAAAAAAAAAGACTACCCTGATAATATGGGTTCACAGTCTTGTCTAATGAGAATTTTACTAAGTCTTTTCTAAGAAGGAATTCTGCATGTATATTGTGTATGTATGCATGTGTACACATGTGATTTTTATTATATTTTTACAGTGTGAAATGATAATAGAAGAATATGAAGATGAAATATTTTCACTTATCGCCCAGGAGGCAGACCATCTAGCTGACAAGTTGTGCACTGAAAAATCAGGTACTGTGTCTGATGTAACATGTGCGCTCTCTCTCCCTCCCTTCCTTCTTCCCTCCCTCCCTCCCTCTCTTCTCTCTCTCTCTCTCTCTCTCTCTCTCTCTCTCTCTCTCTCTCTCTCTCTCTCTCTCTCTCTGTCTCTTCTCTCTCTCTCAAGATTTGCTTTTTTTTTTCTCTCCAAGCCTATTGCTTTGGTCCAACAAACTGATTTTGAGAATTCTTCTGTACTTAAATCAGGAATGCCATCACGTGAGATTAAAAAAGCAAACAAAACAAAACAAAACAAAACCCAAACCCAGGAAGGCTGTTAAGTTATTTCAACACACTTGGCTTATTTCACTTTTTTTTTTAAATCAGACGTTTGTTTTCATCACGATCTTAATACCCAAAATACCACCTAACATCTTATCTTTTATAGTTAGTTAAAAGTCCCAGATTTTTATCTTTTTTTTTTAAGAACCTAGTTTCCATTCAGAAAAGGAGAATTTCTCTATGTTGTCAGCCAGTTGTCCAAGATTTATGACATTAGTTCTAACCAATTGCTGCATCAGTAATGAGATGGAACCTAAAACTATCAAGAGTTCTGAAAGTTTTTTTGTTGTTTGTTTCCTAATGAGATCCTTTTTTCTATGGGTGCCTTTTTTTTTTTTTTCAGGAAATCTGTTTCAAAACAGTTCCTGAAACACATAATAAAAACAGTTCTTGAAATATATGTATTTTTTTTAATTTCTGAAAACAGAAAAAAATCCCAAATATCTAATCTGATAGTTGATTAATTATCTAATTTGAAAGTTGATACCCATATCTGTTCTATGGATTTCAGAATATGTAGTTATGTATATGTATGCAAAAAGTACATTATTTTAATTCCTTTCTATGCTTTCATAAGAATATAGTCTAAAATGTACCTCTTTTTTAAACAAGTTTCTTTAATTAACTATAGTGATAGAATATGCATGAAGGCATTAATGATTTTAAATCAATGACTGCAATAGTAGTATGTCCTAGTTGAACATATTGTTCATGTTAAAGTTTGATGTACCTGAAGCAAAAGAGCCAAAACATTGTAAACAGATGGTTCACTTATATAGCTTTCCTCAAATATTGTTTATAAATATTTATACTACTAAAGCATAGACTTTTTTATCTAAAATAATAGCAAAATAGACTAGAAGTCTCAACTTGCTGGATATTTTGGAATTTTTCCCCATGCAAACAGCTTAGTTATTTTCTTTCAGAATCCAATTGGGAATGAGGGATGAGAGGAGGGGAGTGATGAAATCAGAACTATTTAGAAGTTTGGAATTTTTGTGACTACTTTGAAATAAGTTATGTAGTGACAACAGAAATTAGCATTTTGATTAACTTTATGCCATAATATTTGATGATAGATGGCTTTTTCTTTTTTAAAGTTTTCCAAAGACTTCAAAGATTTTCTTATCCAGAAATGAACAAAATATTCATGAATGATTTGTGACATACTTGTTTGCCTGTATTTTTCTGCTTATTACAGTGTCTGTATTTTATAAAAGTTGATAATATAAATATTCTGCTGTATCTATACCCAATCTCATGATATAGAAAGAATTGGGAAAGTTTCATGAGATGTTTACAGCAAGCATCTAACTACATAGAATGGAGTTACTTCTTTGAAATTACTTTTGTTGGACTTAAAAATGTTTCATGATCTTTTCCCTTTCACATCATTCATATATGTGTGTGTGTGTGTGTATACATATAAATGTAAATATGTATCACATTCATAGATACAACTGAAAGAATTAAATGCAACTAAGAAAATGACATTTTGATTTGTAAACTTCTGGGACCACTGCTATTTAAGGCATTCAGATAAACTATTCTTAATAGCATTTGATAAAAAAAAAAAAAAATTACTCCAACCAACATTTTCCATGCCAAAAATAACTATGACTATCTAGAAGTATGAGTACTAGCAAAGAAACTGAAAGTTAACCAATCAAAATGCAGTATAGCATACTAGTTGCTATACTTGCCAATATGCTTCTGAATTTTTCTAGGTATGTTTCTATACAAATATAAATTTTTTGATAAAAATAAGGCAGTGTAAAATATAACTAAGTAGAGATCATAATGCTAAAATAATGCGTCCCCTTTTAAAACAATCTAAGGTTAATTATCTATGATATGCTACTAATGATATTTTTAAAAAGTGAGAAATTATTCTGTGGGAGTAAGGAAGGGTAAATACCTAAAAACCATAATAAAAGCAAAGCACAGCAATGATAGGCATAGCAAAAAATAGTAGCCAATATAGACTATCTTTAGCCTTTCTGGTTGATTTCAGAAATGGTCCTAGAAGAAAGGAAAAGTGTTCTCCTTTGAAAAAAATGTAACTGTATTCAACTTATTGCTTCAAGATCCACATGACTTAATTGATCTGATAGATAGTATTATTATAGCAATACTCTATTTTAATAGAAGCATCCCATTAACTTCTTTTGTCATTATTATATATTCTCAATGATGCAGTTTCTGAAATGTGGCTATTTTCCATATGGAAACATATGTTTCCACATGCACTAAGGACTGCTTTTATGTTTATGAAACTGAATCAATCAACAAATATTTATGTTGAATACCTACTGTGTGTTTAGAACACTGTCCTAAGGGCTATTAAAATGTTTGGTGGTTAATCTTTTAAAGATTAATTATAGAAACAAAAAGAATACTATTTTTTAAAGGTTTGACATTAAAATTGAATTAAATTAGTGACTTTGCATATCTATAGGTTTTGAATTTTGACCTTCATATAGAAGAGTGTTGGGAAAGTGACCCATTTCACCTGACTTTTGATAAACATAAACATGTCAGCAAAGATAAGGCGTATATGAAGCAATTACAATTACATCTTCTATTAATAAGGGGAAAAGGAAATGAACTTTGTCAACTTTGGGTCATCATCAGCATTTCCTGGAGATGTCTATAATAATTTTGCCATCATTTTGAAATGTTGTTAAGAGCTTGTGTTCAGATCTGCATTTGTTATTGCTATCTTTCCAATCAACAGGAAAAGATGTTCAATACAATTTTATCTTGTGCATGAGATAGAAAATTATGGGGTCATTTCTTATCAGATAAATTTTTCCTAGTTAAATAATAAGAATGAACTTACTGAATTTGCTTCATAAAATTATTGGTTGGGCACACAATGCTATGTTCTTTGGTTAGATATTTTGTTGGTCAGAAGGTAGTAGTTTAAGCATAGGTGGCCCTAAAACTCTGTCAAGATGAAAGAGTCTTCTAATAATTTCTGATTGCTCTAAATAGGATAAAAAGGTCATAATTTAAAGCAGGCTGGGGAGAGAACAAGCCCAGGTTCATCGTAAATCCAAAGGGCTTGTGTCTGCTGAGATATCAGTAGACATGTATCCATACATACATACACAACTGTATATTCTTAAAATATCTACTTCAAATAATTCATCCTATAGCTTTAAACTTCAAGCATAAAAAAATTTAAAACACCATCACTTTCCCCCCCTCAAAAAGTCAGATGATCAGATTTTTTTTTCCATGACACAAAATGTGGCAGAGAACTCCAAAATATATTCTCAAGCATTTAAATAAAAAAAAAAAAAACACCACTTTGGTATTTACTCCCTTCAGCCTCCAACTAATTTTGCCTTTAATATTCAGCATAGGAGAGAACTCACTTCAGTGCAAAGGCCAGACTTAAACGATTTCAACCTGAAATATAGGACTGGAATTGTTGACCGGTCAGAGTCATTGGCTCCAGCACAGTTCATATGAAGAATGGATGTGGTACCAAGATATCCATTCTCTTTTTGTTCACTACTGCTTTGATGAAATAATAAACATGGCAAGAGTGGCAAGTGATAAACTTATTTCAGGGAAGGTTTTGCTTAACCATACCCCCAAAACTGTGTCCAGCTAACTGAGCATGACAGTAATGCAATTTAACTTTTCTTTTTCTAGATCTTTGTGATGCTCCTTCTACTGGTCACACTGAGCTTTAAGATGACCAAGCTACTAGTTATAAAGAGAAGTAAGGTGACAATCTCTCCCCTCCCCCAAAAGGTCAATGCCTATGTTCTCTGTTGCTTCCTGCCTTTCATCACCATAATCAGTACTCATGTCTCTGCTTTAAGTGTGTGCTAAGTTCTTTGGTGGTTAAAACTCAGCAAATTTTTAAAAAGTGAAAAAACATAATGACGAACTTGTTCCTCTGAATAGTTTCTTCAGGTAAAGTTATAGAGTCCATCCATGTCTATTCCATTGCTTTAATAATGTAAGACTTAAATGAGACTTAATGTGAGAAACAATGTGATAAATGCAATTTTCTTGAAGGGTTATGGAAGGAGGATTTCCTATAAACACGAATAAGAATTTAATAAGGTTTAACAAATTATGTACTACAATAGATGTGTTTTGGTTAGAGAAGAACTTTACTCAAATAGCTGATTAGAAATATGAAGTCAACCAATAATTACTGGCAAGTAGTTCTTAACCTTTCTAGCTCAAGGCTAATATTGTCCACCCAGATTTTTACAAGGGATAGATGTCAGTAGCATAATTATCTTAAGCTTATCATTTTCCTTAAAAAGGGTAGAACAAATATGAAGTTAATCATTTTTGTTTAGAATCATAATGAAGTTTGGTCTTTACTATAAGTTTTAAAATACCAAAATCTAAATTCAAATGATCTAAAAATTTATTTCTTGTTTATTATACAATATGCCCTTAAAAGATCCCATCAACAAAAATGCTTTGTTTTGCTGAAGAATATCTTGCTTAAGTGAAATTGTTGTTACTAGCATATGGTGAAATTATTTCTGAAACTAATTGTCTAGTAGTTATCATCATCATCATCATCATCATTGGAAAGAGAAAGACAAGGCTTTGTTAGACTGAAAGATACAACTTGGTATCAACATATTTAGCACAATGCCTCCAATTAAATCCAACAAATATTTATTATTCTTTGCACACAGTAAATGCTTAACAATTTTTGAATGAATAATAAAATCTAATTATTGTACTGTTATCTATTTCTATATAATTTCTGTTCAATGAAATTCTGCTTTATTTACCATCTGTACATCTTCACTCATTGTAAAAGAGAAATGCTCATTGATGTCAGTGAGAATGACTACAGTCTATGCCCAAAAGGGCAAAGGGTAAAACTATTTGTCTGTATAAAAAGAAATTTCACATGTAACATACTTATTCAAAAAACACACTGAAGGACATGTAATTGGGCTGCAGGCAAGAGAGTTTCTCAAGTTTAGGAAAATGTATAAAGAGTTTATATTCCAATTTTCCTTATTTTGTGTGGGGGGACACTGTGCCCACAAACTGGTTTGTCAGTCTTAAGATTGTTTCAATTTTTAAAATAGATGCAAATTTTATTTTAAAGTATTGACATATTTCCTATTTCTTCATACATCATAAGTGAGTATAACATAATTTGTCTGAATTTCCATATCTTGACTATATTAGATATAAAAAAGATTTAAATCATTATCACCTTATTTTAGTAAAAAGACTGAAGTATAACTTTTCTTTTGTATCATAAACTTTTCTATCTTAAATCTACATTGAAACATGTCCATTTAAAATTAAATTAGCATCTGAAACAGTCATTAACATTTATCTGACTTGGGTTTTTTTAGTGAATGCTCTGGATAAGAATATAAACTTGTAAGATCGTTTACCACTGAGTTACTTTCATAGAAAAATGGTACAGATCAAAGCGTACTTACTTACTAGCCTTGTATTAAAATATCATTTTTGCAAATGGTTTCTGTTCCACTCCGAAATTTTTATAACAACTATTAATCAGTTCCAAATCACAAATAAGATTCTGGGATACTTTTCCCCACCCTGATTGACAAAATCTAACAATTTTTCAAGCAAAATTTTTTCAAGATGGAAAATTCTAATTTTTGTCCATGTGCTCACTTAAGATGAAAGCAGGTTCCCTTTAGACTGACTAATGTGTACCTTATACTGATATTGATGCTTCTGTTTTGAATGAAGATAATAGATATATTTTACTAGAACAGCTACCATATATGCTTTGTTAAGATGCTGGGGTTTTTTCTATATACATATTGTTCCTGAATTTTCCAATGAAAGTGATTTGTTATCTTGCAAAGGTCTTGACATCTTGGTGTCTCACATAATTGGTATTGCTTGTTTCTTTTCTATAAAAATTTCAAAGATCATTTTGGGTAATTTGGAAGGTTTTTTTTTTAAGTTTTTGTTATTATCTGTAGCTGCTTAAATTTGTCATTAAAAAAATTGTGCCATATGAAAAACAAAGTGTTTCTTATGAATTCAAATTTCACTCTTGGCCACTATGACATCTCTAGACTTTTGCTAATAACTGCCCTTAACTTTTATACTTCTTAATGAATACATACTCACCAAAAACTGAATTTGCAAGGTGGTAGGAAAGCTGAACAAAAGAAATGAGAAAATAATCCAATTTTAGTAAAATAAAAAATTTATTTTATTTAAATAAAAATTCCAGGAAAATAGGAGAATAATGCACTTCTTATTAAATGACAGGAGATAGAACTGTTTGGGGACACATAGTTTGAAATCGTACGTTTTATGATATGATTTATTTTGGTCTCCATGGAAGCTTCATATGAACCTCTTCTCATAAAATAAAGACCAAATTGGCTGAGATAAACTGATTATTTTTTGTTATGTGGATTACTGTTTGCTAAGAATAAGCCAAGAACACTGAATTCATTTCACTTAGGAGTAGAGAGTGGAATTGAGCCAAAATCCCAAACGGGAAAGATCAATACTTTATTTACTAAGACAACTTCCCTCCCCACCAAAAAAAGGTCAATAACTGGTCAGATTTTTGAATTTCTATTTTTCTGCTTAGGTTGACATTTATTGTGTCATGTGTATGTATATTTATACACACATATATTTCATTTTATACTTATGCATGCATATATAGACATACACATAATCATATGCAATAGATTAATTCAAATATAGTTTTAGAAGTTGCATATTAATTTTCAAAGTTCCAGTTTATTGATATTGAACATGAAAGTAAACCATTAATTGTTAGGGTATTGTGGCCCGTGTAGAGTTTATTGCAAATAAGAGATCTAAGCCATATTTGGTGACTTAAAGTATCCAACATTTTTATTGGGTAGTTTCCTACATAGAGCTGTATCATATTTTTTCCTGATTTTTTTCTGTACTTAATTAAGTTGTTAATTGTCATTCAGTAGGTAATTGTGAAACCAATCACCCTTAGATTATTTGCTACAGAATAAGGAAATGAATAATAGCTGGAAGACCATTTGCTAAAATGAAACTGGAGTACTGAGATAATAAAAAAAAATTCCATATTCTTAGTTGGACCTAGTATTATCCTCTCTTGAAGCTTTAATAATCTCCTCCTTCCCCATACCCCTCCCAAAAAACTTATACCTCTTTAAAAAGAAGAATTCTCAGTTTTTCACATTTTCTTCAAGTTCTTAATTGAGAGGATAAGGCTGACTATATATACTGTTCATCTATTTTCCATTTCATCTCTCTCTCCCTTTCTCTTTCCCTTCCTCCTTGTCCTCTCCTTCCTCCCTCCCTCTCTCTCTCTCTCTCTCTCTCTCTCTCTCTCTCTCTCTCTCTCTCTTTCTCTCTCTGTATGTGTATGAGGAAGTTGGCACTTTCAGAAAGGAAAATTCACATGAGTAGCCAAGATAAATCAAAGTTTGCCTACCTTTTGGTATTCCAGGGAGGCTAAGATACAGAGAAATGTGATTGAGAATACTTTAATTATCTGAGAATCAAATCTGCTTAAAAAACAGAGCATTTGGATATAGTTTCATTTACCTCAGGACAAAACAAAAAGTCCTAAGTAGTCTCATATTGGTGATCTTGAAGAATATCTCTAGACTTACAAGCAAATAAAAACAAGAAATTAAAAAAAAAACCTATAGCAAAAATGTAAGCATATGTCACTGAATTTTACAAAAAAAAAAAAGAATGAGAAATTGAAATTTTGCAAGATTACTTCAGATTATGTGATTGAACTCCATTATGTAATTTATTGCTACACTGTTCGTATTCTGAACAACTATAGGGCAAATAGTGAAATAATACTATGAAAAATAGAAAGTGCATAGAGTAGCAGCAGGCTTTAACAGAGTTAGCTTATTTAGATAGACAATGGTCCTATTCCCCAATACTAGCATCATAAAGGAGTATTGTAGTTGAAAAATTATCTGATCTCAAATGTGACTCTTCTGAAGGAGTGCACAGCCTTCTATTTTTGAGGTGATAAAGATTACGATAACTTCCTTCTTCTTTTGGAAATTTTAATAAACCCGCATCCAAATTGTTTAACAGATCATGAGGAGTCAAATGTCAGATAATTAAGCATGGCTGAGACCCAGGAAGATCTTGTGAGAGAGAAGTTAAAATATTAATATCAATTTCAAACTTTATGAAAAGCTAGGATGGCAACTGAAGAGTTAGAACATACTCCTGCCATTTTTTATTAGCCGTTCACCTCACAGCAACATTCTGAACAATTGGGAATTTCCCTACCTTGCATCCAACATCAACCTATAAAGAATGATAATAACCCTTGAGGTGACATGAGCATTAACAAAAAGAGAGACAAGGTTTCAATCAGGTGATTTTCATTGTCTGCCAGGGGGAGAAAAAAAAAACTTTATTGCCTGTGTTCTTCCTCAAATGGTACTGATTAATCTCCTTTATGGTGCTTATTATCTACAGACGAAAGTAAAAGCCTTCCCCAAAACAGACTTCAATATTCATTGAAGTAGACCCAGTTTAATAAAGGAATATACTTATAAATGATGAGACTATGTGGAGTGAGGTCTAAGATGATCTCAGATCTAATACCTTTTATTATTAAGTATATTAGATCTATACTTATCTACATTTGGAAATGTACTCTTCAGTAACACATAGAATGGAAAAATTATGACTCTTTCATTTGGAAGTCATGACCAAATGGAAATATTGAAGATTGACTCTAATTTTTTCTTTTAAAAAATACCCACAGACTGTAAAAGTGAAATGGAACAGACCCAGTGTGATTTATATTAAGATTCAATTTTGCAGTGGCCTAAACTTCAATCACTTTTGCAAATGGGGAAAAAAACTCATCTGTAACCACAGCTTGCACTAAATTCAATGGTGAAATCATGTACCTCCTCTTCTACCTAGAAGCCTCCAATTGTAAAATAAAAAGCCTGTCATTGGAGTTATCATTTTGCCAATGTTATCTTGAGGTCTTACTGTATTGAACTTAGGCCGTAGTATTGTAACTGTAAAAATGTCATTGCAAAGATCAGGAGGAAGGACTAGACAAATATAAGTATCATGTATGCTAAAAACAAAATACCACTTTAAAAATAATCAAATATTAAAAGGTCTATTTTTCTGGAGGGAAGGGGAATGAGCATAAGAATTAGAAGCTCTTGACGCTGAATTAATTTTTTTAAATTACAAACTTGATAGTCATCAAAAATAATTATTTCCATAAACAAAGAGGGAAAGGGAAAAAAGATTGAATATGAAACTAAATCTACCTTGTATAATTTGTGGGGTTAGTGGGTTTTTTTAAAGTATATATCAAATTTAACATGGCAGTACCAACAGTACCCTTCTTATCTCTGTCAGTCCATTGGATGTTGAAGTGATTGAGGAACAATGAGGATCCGAATCACCATTCCCTTCTCCTTCTGTCACTCCCAAACCACAGAATATCTTGCTTTTTTAATTATTTAACCTTCTTTTATAGCTTCCAGTCGTTTAAATAAAATCATGTAGAAGTTTTCGACTTGGAGACTAAAGCCACATCTTCTAAGAAAGCAAGTCCATTTCCATCAGTACTTGGAACCAAAGAGAAGGAGACGAGGGAATTCCCCATAAAACAGCTGCCTTTGCATCTCTTTTCTCCAATTGAATATGGATGACAGAAGCAGTACCAGGCTAAGGACCAAAGTAATTTGCAATGGCACAGTCAACCAAAGGCTTGGGGTTTGGTTTAGACTGCTCCCCAAAGTGAAAAACATGAGGGTGGCAAAGGCTCCCGTTCGGAGGGGAAAGGCTCACATGAGTACTGTTTGTCCGTCCTTGGCACTTGAGGTGCACATGTTATTTCTTTTTCTTTTCTTTTGAACAACACAGTGCCCTTGAGCACTGCTGCCCTTCCATTTAGCTTAGTCAATATGGATCCCGAAGGAACAAACACTGGAGCTAACCAGTTAGGCTTAAACAAAGCGTTGTCTAAAGAAAGAGTCTATGAGCTGTATTTCTCTGACAGCCCCCTCCTCACTTTTCATTTGTTTTAAAATTGATTTATACTTCAGAAAGCCCCAAGCAAACCTCAGGGCTCTTTGCAGCAACTCTTGGGTTGGCTAGGTAAATCTAGGCTTCATATTTAGATCTGAGTTATCAATATGCCTGAAGAGGAGAAACATTTCCTTTTCCAAATTATCTTAATATAAACTACCTTGAAGCATCATTGAAAAATAGGACTGGGAGGGACCTCAAGGTAATCGCAATGAGTTCGCTTGCCAGAGTTTGAGGGCAATTCAAATCACCCTTTAGATGACTACATAATATACGGAATCTTGTCTGGATTCATTTGGCAGTGGTTGATGTTTCATGAGGAAATTATTTCCCCACTTAAAAATTCTTCTTTCCCCCCATCCTTCCTTTCCTCTTATCATTTTGCTTCCTAAACTTAAGTTTTCCAGTGGGCTCTTGATAATGTAGAGTTGAATAATGCATCTATATGTAAATAGCTGAACATATACATCTTAAAACACATAGATTTAATGACTATTTGCACTTAGTCTTCTAGACTGTACAAGTGTATAGACAAGTGCAAAGATAAATCATTATAGATCATTATAAATTATATCTATATTATCATTATAGATAGTGTATAGAAAAATCATTAAAGATCATTATAGATTACATCTATATTATAGATAAGTGTATAGATAAATCATTATAGGTCATTATAGATTACATCTATATTATCATTATAGATAAGTGTATAGATAAATCATTATAGATCATTATATATTATATCTATATTATCATTATAGATAAATATATAGATAAATCATTACAGATCATTATAGATTATATCTACATTATCATTATAGATGAGTGTGTAGCTAAATCAAACCAACACATAGGTGATAGAGGGAATATAGAGCACATTAGGAGATATAAAGGAATAATACCCTATCCCTAGATATAGGTTATATAGGTAATATATGCCATATGATGGATATTAGTTCCAAGTTAGATGTGGCAGGAATGACAACAGTTGTCCTGGATTGAGATCTAATAAGAAAAAGAAAGGGAAAAGAGAAGGGAAGTAAGGTTTATACAAACCTTGTAAGGTAAATGTAAAGATAAAAGGTAAAAATGTAAACTAGGGGACTGACTTTATGTTGGGCAGAGTGGGCGTTAGTCCTCCTGTTACTCAATAGCTGGGCAGATTCCTCTCCTGGAAATCAATAGTCAGTGCTGAGGATAGAGGAGAGTGGTGGGTGCAGGGAGGAGCGGGTGGGGGGCGGCAGAAATGAGAGACTCGGGCTGCTGGTAATAAAGAAATGCTAACACAAAATACTGCAGATAAGGGAATTTTAATTTGGAAAATGTGTTCTCTGGTGAGTGACCTTTGGTAGGAGTGAGGGAAGGGAGACATGCTGTGAAATCTAATGATGTGAGGAAAATAATCAAAAATCTTGGTGTCTCCTGCTCCCAGAAACCTTACAAAGTGGAGGCCAGTCAGCAGTGAGATTAGAAAGCCTCAGCTCCTGCCAGGAGCCGGGTCTTTGTTGGTAACAGGGGTGGTATGCGCCTCTCAGAAGGATTCCTTGGTGATCCCAAAAGTCTAGGCACAGTTTCTCAGGTTAGGCTTTGTTTAGGAAACTGGTGTGAAGATTTCTATTTCCTCTTCTTAGATGGTCAGGTCTAAGGGTTGTGTAAGAACTGGATGATTACTCAGAGTCTCTAGACAAGGTTGAACAGTAAGCAAAGTTGGAATGACTAGACCAAAAACAAAATATACAATTTTAGCAATAAGGATGATAAATATTAGTAAGTCAGATGTTTTTCTGGTGGCTTCTGGTTTCTTGAATTTTTCAGTTAACTAAAAATTTCTCTGTTCTATATCTTATTGTTTCTTCTTTTTTTAAAAAATTTGCCTGGCTACTTTTCTGCATTCATAAATATAATATACTAGAGGCAATTTTATCTTTTCTCAACAAAAAGGATCATGCCATACCTCAAAGTCATGACCTTGGACATCAATTGTTGTTTAAGACTGAAGCTATAGAATGTATAATAGATAAAACCAAGCCCGTAGTAACCCCAAGGACATACACTTTGAGTTTTTTTAAAGAAATATTGTTATTTTATTTAAATACTTAATGCCAGTTTGTTTTCTTCTCAAGTTTTCCTAATAAGGGGAAAGATATCTGATTAGTTGGGTTCTGATTTAATCAAAATTTCACTATATGGTATGCCATTGTCTGGGCTCATTGGATTTTAATGCAGATTTCTCTCATCAATGTCATGCTAGTTAAACAAATGGTTTCAAATCCTTCTTCTCACTGGCAGTACTCAAAGATCAGTGATCTTCTAAAGTCTTGCCTGTTCCCTACCAGTTAGATCGAGGCAAAATACAATGTTCCCATTGTATTGGGAACCAGAGAACCTAGGTAGACCCTAAGCTCTGCTATTTTACTAATTGTCTTACTTTGGGAATGTCACTCTTTCAAGACCTCAGTTTCTTCACTTGTGAAATAAGATCATTTTGGGGGTCCTTCTACCTCTAAATCCTATGGTTCTTTGAATTCCCAGGAAACTCTTACACATCCTTTTGCTCTTCCCCTGAGGCAGGGACTAAATGCTGGGGATCAAAGCAAGGCAATGTCATGATGGTGGCAATACCCATGGTGATGCTGAAGAGAGGAATTAGCCATTTGGGTTACAGACCCATGATTTCAAGGGTGTAGGGAACTTGAAGTGTGGAAACTCAGGCCACTGACACAGATCAACAACCTGGCTGTCACTTATGATCCCAGAAAGTTACCAAGACCACTGAAACATTAAATTATTGGCAAATATAAGGTAGACTCAAGATTTGAATCCAGGTCTTTATGATTCCAAGCCTGGACTTCTTTATTCCATGTATTATTATCCTTATTTTATACTTAAGAAAACTGTGATTTTTAAAAGGCTAAATGACTTATCCAAGGTCACATAGCTAATAAGTATCAGAGGCAGGATTTTGAATCCCTATTTTTCTGCTTCTGTGTCCCACATTCAATAAAAATCCCAGTATTCTTTAGAGACTCCCTAAGTTGGGGAAAGGGAAGCTGGCAGATACCCAAAAGTAAGTTTTTGACCTTGAAAATGTCGTTGGTTCATGGCACTCACAGATAGAAATCTAATTCTATACCAGGAAGTTGGTTAATGTCTATTAACTTTTTTAAATATTTATTTTTTAGTACTCTGGAAGACTGGGAATCCTCCATTTTATTGTGTTCTCTTTAATTGAATATAGCCTCTCTGATGGAAAAGGGGCATAATATAAAAGAAGAAATGCCAGCCTGTGGTCAGGAAACCAGCATTTTTCTTCAGGCTCTGATTTTAATGAGCCTCTTGATCTTGAGTAAATTACTAGACATTTCAGTGTTTTCAATTTCTTCCTTTGCCAAATGCATGCCCAATGAGATCTAAGGTCATTTTGGGTTCTGAGTCCATTCTTTTAAGTTACAGACGAAACAGCATGTTTTTGCAGTTGGATTGTCAAGTCAAGGTCTTGAATTCTCTAGGATAAAAAATATCCCTTCTCCCAGGAGTTAGGAAATGAGATAGTAGCAATAATGGAAAGGGAAACAATACTGAAAGACTTTAGAATTCCATTCAATGTAATGACCCATCATGATGTCAAAGATCTGCTAGAGAGGGATATCTCTGCCAGACTCTGAACAGAGGGGTGGTAGCCTATGGGTAAGAAGAGTGGGAGGCACAAACATTTTCAGGCAGAGCCACTTTGATGGTTTGGTTGTTACTTGTTGCAAGAAAGGAGAATTGGAAGGAGTAGAAAGTCACTAGCAAGAGGCAGTGATGAGGGAAAAGAGCATCAAGAAAACATTTTAAAGGGGAAAAAAGAAATTAGGGTGTTAGCTCTGATTTGGAGGACAAAAGTTTGACATAGGTAGGACTTTTTAGGATGAAGGATCACTATTCATAAAACAGGCTGGACATGCTCTAGTCTCATTCACAGAGTGACATCTCTCTTGAAGAGCAGCAAATAAAAATGTATGACAACATGAAGTTGAAAGGGAGAGCTTTAACATGGATTTGGCTGGGGGTGGGGGGTGAGTGTGTGTGTTTGTATGTGTCTGTGCTGTGAGTGGGATGAGCGGCAAACTGTCAAAATGTTAGTAAAAGCATGACTTCCAAACATCTCATGGTGTATCACAGGACACACAAAGAGTCACCTGGCCGTGACACTGTCAAACCAGGGGTGGAGGACTGCAGAGGTTTCCATGACTAAGTTTGCCAACAGATTATCGATGCCTTTTGATACCAGGGAATAGCTGTCTGCATTTCCCCCTCCATCTAAGTCATTTGGGAATGGGGCCACAAATCTGATCCATTTAAGTCAAACAAAGTAATTGTGGTAGGAATAATATTTAATAGTAATACTATCAATAAATCCACAGGCATTTATTAAGTACCTACTAAACAACAAATGAAGAGTTGGACATGACTGAAAAAAGACTGGAAAATATGTGTGTATACAAATATGTACATTGCATACACACACACACATATATATACTAATATGTGTTACATATGGATATATACACACATATATAGAAAGAATTAATGATATAAAGAGAATAGATACCTGGAAATACAAATTAGCTAAATGCAAGGTAGTTTGGGGAGGGCACCTTTGAAAGGGATCAGGACGTGCTTCATGTAGAATGCAGTACTTGAGGAGCACCTTGAAGGAAGAAAGAAATTCCATGAGTCAGAAGTGAAGAGGAAATATGTTCTAGACATAGAATGACCAAAGCAAAAATACAGAGATGGGAGATAGAATATCGTGTATGTGGAACAGGGAAAAGGCGAGAATGACTAGATGATGGTGTTGGAAGAGGATTAATGTATGATATAGCTGGAAAGGTACGATAAAGATTGTGAAGAGCTTTAAAAGTCAAACAAGAGTTAATAATCATAGAGGCAATAAGGAACCACTGGAGTTGAGTAGAGGAGAAACATACTAAAACATACTTTGTTATATTTTTAGAATTATAATGTATTTTATATTATTTTAATGATTATATCACATACCTGATGTAATTTAAATATATGCTATAGAAGACAGTGCATATAGAAAATGTGTGAGATTCAGGGGTAGAGATCCTCAGTTCAAATCCTAGTTCTGCTACTCAGTCTCTATGTGATTTAGGATATCATTTAATTTCTCTGAGCCTAAGCTTCTCAAGTGTAAAATGAACAGATTGGATTATATGTGTTTTAAATTCTCTTCAAGCAATAAATCTGATCGTCTAGATTGATGCATTATCAGGTGAGGCACTGTGTCATAGAATGCTAGTGAATAGAAAACCTGACTTAGAATTGGAAAGAATTGTGTTCTAATCCACTGCTCATAGGACTGTTAATTGGTAGTTAGTTGGCAACTCCAGTTAGGCTGGAGTCGGGAAGTTTTGAGTTCAAATCCAGTCTCAGACACTTATTAGCAATAATAATCATTTCTAACATATAATTAGCTGTGTGATCAAGGGCCCTTAACCTCTCAATACCTCATAGGTTATAGTTAAGATCTTAGTGGTTTATGTTTATATGGGAAAGAGAGAGAGAGAGAGAGGGTAAAAGGAATTTCAAACTGGGTCCAGACCACTCACCCCACCCTCAACCCTAAATAAAAACAAAAGACCTCAGATTAGCACCTCAGACTAGAGAATTCACAATTTTCATACATGGATAATCTCCTTTATCCTCACATTTCCCTAAATTAAGTAAAAATAAGTCAAATTGCAGAGGGAGAAAAGGAGCCCAAGAGAAGTGGCCAAAGTCAAGCTACAAATATATAAAAGAGTTTCCATTTGGGTTCATGTAGGTAGGGTGTGATGTATGTAGAATCACTTCCTTATGTGTTAGCTTTCAATATCATGCTAATAAAAAATCAGATAATTATATCTAACATTTTTTCCAAAATTTTTTTTTATTTGATTGCTCTAGTAATAAAATGGCAAGAGGGGAAACTGGCCATTGCAGGGAGGTGGGGGGGGGAATTATAAGTGCAATTCAAAAGAAAATAAGATCATTTTTATAATGTAGTATCCAAGTTCGGTACCCAGGCAATATTAATAAATATGGCTAAGTAGGAAAATAATCAGAGTTTTATTATAGAAAACCTCACTGAAACGTTTTTGATACCTTTTTGAAAGCATTCTAAAAATCAATAACAAATCCACTCCTGAAGAACCTCCCTCAAAACACTTTTAAAGTTAAAACAAAATAATCACCATGCTGACTTGACTATCCCCTGTTAGGTCTTGATGAGAGAAAGGGAAAGTAATCCCTATTTACTCAATCTCAGTACTACTGTGAATAATCAAAATGGGAAAATGAGAAATTTTTTTTGAATTTCTGAAAAAATGCCATTCAAAAATACCAAAATACAGGATTACCTTCCCACCTAAACCAATAATCCAAAATTTTAAAACAACAACAGCAATAACACACTCAGGACTTTAAACTTTTAGTTCATTTGTATGAATTTCTCATTTTTAAGCAATCAGAAGTAACAATTCTCTTAAATCTTCTTATAATCATTTGTTTTTAAATATTCCAAATACTGTGATTTCTATTTCAATACTGAACAATAAATATATAATCCTCAATCTTCCCTGTAAAAATGGATAGTTTGACTAATGAAGAAATTTAACTTTTACTTGGCAAAGGATAATTATTCCAGAGTCTTTTCATTTCACTGGTGGTGCTGATTTTCTCTTTGTATTTTTCATTTCCCCCAGTGCCCTGTTGGTGTACCCCAAATTATGAAAGCCCTTCCTCTTAATTCCTTTTCCTTTTCCTTTGCACCTCCAAATCTTAGTACTGGGTGACCCCTATCATTTTCCCCCTTCCACTCCGGCTTCTTTTCCACAGAGAGCATGGATAGCGGAAGATGTGGGATCATCCTGGCTTAATGCTCTGTCCTTCCTATACAAAGATGATGCTTAAATCCCCTATAATTGGCTCTCTCCTCCTTCAGCTGTGCTCCCCTTTCCTTGCTAAATAACATTACTCCATTTCTCTCATGTATTACTACTCCCCCCTCAACTCTTCCTCACTGCCCAAGTTATTTCCCCTCCTGTTGTCTACCCTTTTTATTCCTAGCCCCCCTTTTTAACCCTTTACTCTTCCTCATTGTTATTCTCTTTCTGCTTTCTGATTTCTTTCTTTCTTTCTAGACTCAAGCATGCTCAAGTATTTAAAAAGCAACCAAATTGTCCGGTGGTGAACACAGAACCAAATTAAAAGCCAGAAGCCTTGGTGGTGGTCTTGGCTGTTCCATCAACCCTGAGAAGATCACTTTCCCTGTTTCGGCCTCAGTCTCTCCATTGCTAAAATGAAGGTGTTAAACTAGATGGCCTCTATGGTCTCTTTTTTAGTCCCAGTATCCATTGATTCCATGAAATTCCTGTCCTCACCCTTCAATAAACATTTTTCTCAGTCTTACCTAGGTATCTCATTTTTTTCTCTATTGACTAAATACATGGAAATTTTATTTGTTGAAACTATTATTTGTTCTGTTATTTTCTTCAACTTTTTCCAGTCTGATTTCTCTCCTTTTTATTTTATTGAAATTTCCCAGGCTAGGGAAACTAAGAATCTACCAAATCTAAGATAATTTTGATTGACTTTTTCTGATCTGTATCCTTTGAGACTTTTCATCTGTTTGGGACATTACAAATCACTTCTTCTGATCATATTCCTAACTTCAAATTTTTAAAATTTAGATGTGGGTTATATTTTTTGAGGGGTGTGAACTGTTGATCCTATTTACTGATGCTTCCTCCCCCACAATTTGGTTTCAACAATTTTGCTAAGGATTCTTTTTCTTGCCTGACATTCTTTGTTGCCCTGTTGCTTATTCTTTTTTTTTTTTCAATCCATTGTTGTTGTTGTTATTCTTTTGTTTTTTCTTTTCAATCCATTGCTGTTGTTGTTATTTTAGGGACTTTTTTTCTTTTCAATCCATTGTTGTTGTTTATTCCTTTGTTTTTTCTTTTCAATCCATTGTTGTTGTTGCTGCTGCTGTTGCTATTGTTGGGGGCTGTAAGCACCTTGCACAACTTTTCGTAAGTCTTCCCCTCTTCCCCTGTATCTCCTTCAGCATCTAGTCCCACCCATCCTTCCGGTAACCAGCCTTGGATGCCTGAAGCTAGCCATGGCAACAGTCAGATGTGTGGGGGGTGGGGAGTAGGGGGTGAGGGGGCTGGCCTCCTAGGGCAAGTGGGAGCAGAAGACCCCAGGAAGTGAATGCTTCCCCTCTGCATACAGTGAGAACTCAGACTCCCCAGAGAAGAAAGCATTCCCCAGATGCAGAGGCAGAAACTGACCCAGAGTCACAGATGCCGAGACTGGTCAAGCCTGCAAGACTGAGGGATACTCAGGTTGAGAGATGAACTTCTTTAATTTCCTTGAAATAGCTCTTTACTTTTCAGTGACATTTATTAAAAAATAATACACATGGGTCCAAGGAAATAATCCCCTGCCAGCCTAGTATCTGAAAGAAAAGCTACCCATGTAGCAAATCCCGAGCATTAAGGGAGAATTAGGTCCTTGCTGCTTGTCCTCAACAGCAAAGCTTTTTTTCTCTTTTCTTTTTCCATCTTGGAAAAGATCAGTGTCCTGATATCTAGTCCTTTCCTTTACTCCACTGCAAGGGGCTTCCCCGGGCACCACCAGTTAGCCTTTTTGTCCTTTGCCAAGCCCTGTGGGCAAGGGCAGGACACTGCCCAACCCCAGTACTGATTATAAATTTTAAAAAGATGTTCCTACCTATGACCAGATGCACCCCAATCATTTCCTGAAATGTTCTTGTTCTTGTTCTCTCTGTCTCTCTCTCTCTCTCTTTCTGTCTTTCTCTCCTTCATCTCTCTGTGTCTTTCTCTCTGTCTCTCCTGTATCTTTCTCTTTTCTTTCCTTTCTCTCTCTCTCTCTCTCTCTCTCTCTCTCTCTCTCTCTCTCTCTTTCTCTCTTTCTCTCTCTCTCTCTCTCTCTCTCTCTCTCTCTCTCTCTCTCTCTCTCTCTCTCTCTCTTCCTCTCTCTGTCTCAGCTCTGTCTCTCTCTTTGTCTCTGTCTCTCTCTTTGTCTCTCCTCTCTCCCCTCCTTTCCCTCTCTCTCTGTCTGTCTCTGTCTCTCTCCTCTCTCTCTTCCTCCCTCCTCTCTCCCTCTCCCTCTCTCTTTTTCTCTCCTTTTCTCTCCCTCTCTCTCCTCTCTCTCTTTCTCTGTCTCTCCCCTTTCTCTCTCTCTCTCTGTTTCTCTCCCTGTCTCTCTGTCTCTGTCTCTCTTCTTTTCCTCTCCCCCCCACCTCTCTGTCTCTCTCCTTTTTCTCTCTCTGTCTTTCTGGCTCTTTGTGTGTGTCTCTGTGTGTGTCTCTGTCTCTGTCTCTCTCCTTTTCCTCTCTCTCTCTCTCTCTCTCTCTCTCTCTCTCCTTTTTCTCTCTGTCTTTCTGTCTCTCTGTGTGTGTCTCTATCTCTCTGTCTCTCTCTGTCTCTGTCTCTCTCTGTCTCTCTCTCTGTGTCTCTCTCTCTCTCTTTCTCTGTCTCCAGCTCTTTCCACTTTTAAAGGCACACCACACACAAAAAATGCAGCCATGCATGCAGTGCTCAACAGCGGCCATTCAGCTGCACTTAGCTCATTCCCAAGACTCTCGGCAGTGGTATGGAAACAGCCTTCCATGAATCCATTCAGGAAACCAAAGTCTCACCCTCTCCCTTCTAATGGTTTCTGAACCATGAAGTCCTTGTCACTGGCACATAAGACAACCCTTGTGTACAAGTGGGGGGCTGAGAAGCCAATGGGGCCCCTGTAGGGGCTCCTCTAGTTAATGTCCTCCACATCCCAGCATTCACCCACTTCACCTCCAGCTCCGGCAGCGACTGGTCTAAGAACGAGTCCTTTGGAGCCCAAACCTGATCGCAGAAATAAGTATCCACAACAAACAAGAAGAAAGTGCTGCTCTTTGTCCATGAAGATGTTCTGATGGCTCACTGCTCTGGACCACCACTTGTTTTTCCACTTGGGGGATGGGTCTGCCCCTCTCCCTGAGAATCCCTTGTCCCACTGACCCATTTCTAGACCAGTTTGCCAGAGCTTGCAGGAATAAGTCGGTCATGAAATTGGACAGACTCAGGTGGCCCTTGGAGTAAACACCCTCCTAAGTCTCCCCGCTTAAGAACCGGGCTCTAAAAGCTAAACCAAACTTCCCATGCAGGGAGGAGGGAGAGGACCAGCTCTGTGTCACTCAGGGAGGGGCACAGATCAGGGCTGGGTCCTTATTGGGGTAGGGGGAACCACTGAAAAATTAGTCTGGCCTAAAAGCAGAGGGAAGACCCAATCAGGAACCATTCCCCAGGAAGATGGGGTTCTAACAAATAAAAATAAATCTGGTTTGCTGAGAAAGCATGGGGAGGATATATGAAGACAAGGAAGGAAGGGATGGATAAGGGAGAGGCAAGACAAGGAATACTGTGAGGCTCTGTTTGATCAAGCAGGAGAAACACAGAATGACTCTAGGTCAGAAGCAGAAGTTCCCAGGGGCAGACTTCATTCCATGCTGAGTATTCTAGAAAAAGCAGAATCCCACACCTCAGCTTCGGGCCATTGTGGCAAATGCACTTTCTGGGTCACTCGGTTCCTCTCCTACTCTATCTCCTCCCCGCTTCAGACTTGCGCATAATGCCGCGTTCATCCAGAGCTGTGGGCTGACTACTGCCCCACTTCTCCCCTCACTGCCACAGTTCTGCCCACTCAGGTCTCCCACGCGCCTGGGGCTCCTGAAAGCCAAGAAAGCCATCCAGGTAAGCCAGGCTCTCTTAGCAAAATCCATTCATCTGCAAAGAAGGGCCCCTGGGCCTAGAGGATAGGTTTCAGTCTAGCTTTGAGACCTAGATTGTGTCAGCCCAGAATTTCAGACACTCCCTCTAGAAAAACAAGAGTACTGGGTTAGCTCTTCTCTGAAGGGTGAATGAGATATCAGCAAAACCAGCTGCATCTGACACTACTTCTGTGACTTGGGCTACATCCCCTCCCAGCTCCCCACAATTTCTTCATCTTTAAGATGGGGCAATTAAATTAGATGGACTTTAAGGTCCCTTCCAGCTGTCCATCTGTGATTCTAGATGTGTTCCTTCCAGCTTCAAAGTCAGGAATATTCGTCAACTGACCAGACTTTCTTTGAAACTCTTCTTAGGTCCCAAAACCCAAGACTGAAAGTGGTCCAGAAGGATTCTCTATTTTATTTGCTCATCCCCATTTTGGTGATATTTTGCTGATGCACAAAGCTCATAAGAAATTCTAAATTCAGTTCTTTCAAATGCTCAGCCCTGCCCAAGGCTCTGGGGGAACGTGGCGTTTTCATGGCTATTGTCTAAGACATATCAACCCAAGACCATTATGACTTGGGGTTTTAAATTGTGAAGATTGTTGCTACGAAGATTTTGCTTCTGTTTGCCTGAAGTAGGAGGGTCAGCACTGCCTTTTCAGTCAGATTGTTAGTGAATGTTAATTAAGTACCTACTATGTGCCAGGTTCTGGGCTAATGCTGGGGGTAAAGAAAGGCAAAAGATTAGTACCACCTTTCTAAGAGCACGCAGTCTAACTGGGAAGGAGGGAGGGGTTTGGGAAAAATTACTTGCAAACAACTTTATGCACACAAACTACCAACAGAATAAATTGGAAAGAATCAATAGAGGGAAGGCACCAGCATTACAGGGATCTGGAAAGACTTCTTGTAGAAGGTAAGATTTTAGCTGTTGGATAAAAACAAGGAAGACAGGAAGCAGAGAAGAGGATGAAGAAAACTTCACAAGGGGGAAAGGAGGGTGAGGGCAACCAGTGAAAATGTCTGAGTGTCCAATGGCTGAACTCCGCTCCAACGTATATGTTGGTCAGAGGATGGTGACTGGGGGGAGTAAAAAAAAGTCAAGACCATCACCCCTTGCAAAAAATTTCTCAATAAATTACACAGAACCATGTAAAAGTAATTAAGCCACTCTCATTGTCAATGTGAATTATTTTAATAAGTTATTTATTTAATAATCTATTACTATAGATTTAAAGTTAAAGGGTACTCCAGAGGTCAGCTAGTCCAGAGATATCAAACTCAAATAGGAATGGATCCCAGGTGGTCAAATATTGATTTAGAAAACCACAAATTTAACATGTTCTATGTAGAATTAAATTTTTATTATTTTTGTTGAACTTTCCCAATTACATTTAAAAACTTTAGCTCAGGTTCTCTTGAATATGATACCTTTTGATTGATATGATAGCCAAATTTTTCAGATTAAGAAATTGAGGCCCGCATTAGTTAAATAGGTTACTCAAAGTGCCACCAAAAACAAACAATTATTTTAAAGTTTCCTGAAGGAACGAGTGCATTTACTTGAAGGAAAGCAGTGTTTGAAGCCCAGGGTACTTCAGAGAAAGGCAGATGTATCAAAGGCTGCACACTGTAGGATTTTAGAGAAAAGGTAACATGAGAATCTTTGGGATCCAGGAATGCAGACTCTAGAAGAGGAAGGCAAAGGGCCTAAAGAGGGAAGGAAGATGAGATTCACCTACTTTTCAGCATTGTCCACGGCTCTGATGTCCTCCTGTCCTTTTTTTTGCCATGGGTGCTGATCTAAGATGAGAGAATCCACATTAGTATAGAAGAACGTAAAATGAGAGACCCAAATTGGAACTCTCTGAGTTTTATTTAGGTGAATTCTTATTGATGTCGTTGATTTTTATGTTGCCTGGATTCCTTCCTATTTCTTTGTCCCTCTTTCCCAGAAAGTCTTTGTCCCTATTTAAAAAATGATTTTGGAGCAATCTGTCTTAACAGGAGGCTGGCTTCCTTTTTAAAGGGATCCAAGGGAAATTAGATAAGAACACCATTTTTTCAGTCAGGAAGGTCAAATCCAGCCTCAGGCTAGCTGTTTGACCCTGAAAAAGTCACTTAACCCTGTTGTCTCAGTTTCCTCATTTGTAAAATGAGCTAAAAAACACCAAACCTGAAGTCAGGAGGACCCAAGTTCAAATCTAGCCTCAGATACTTAATACTTCCTAGTTTTGTGACCCTGGGCAAGTCACTTAATCCCAAATGCATCACCAAAAAAACCCCCAAAAAAAACAAAAACAAAAAACAAAACTTACTAAAAAAAATGACCTAGAGAAGGAAAGTCTTGAAAGGAAAAGGCAAGACACTCCAGTTCTGCCAAGAAAAGATCCAAATGGGATCACAAAGTCAGACAATATTGAAAGCAATTAAACAACAAAGAAGAAACTACAGAAATCCCTTGGGGATCAAAAAACTACCTGCAACTACTAGGAGGGCAGGAATAAGAAAATGGATGATGGACAAAAGAGGAAAAAAAAACACAAAAGCATCTGGTCACAAAGAGCAAGAAGGAAGTGTGGGGTAAATACCTCATTTTAAAATTGGTCAGCAAATAGTACCTATATATTTTCTGGGGCAGAAAAAATAAGGGAAAAATCTCTACAAGGTTTTAGGATAGAGAGGGATGCAAAAAGCCAAGAATAGAAGTTGAGGCAGGGTGGCATGTGAAGCTAAGGGACAGTATTGTTTGGTGGGGATAAACAATAAAAAAAGTGAAAATTCTATGTTGTAAGCCACATTAACTCCCCCTAGACTTCCTTCTGGATGCAAATGGCTCTCTCCATCACAATTCCACTGGAATTGGTCAGGTATCACTTCTTAATGGAAGCCTCAAAAGCCACAGCCTTTCTAGGTCTCAAGACTTTTTGTAAAATGTAATTTTCTTTGCATACCTTAAAATCCTATGTTAATATTAATTAATTATTAGTAATATTAATATATTACTATCACAATAAAATAAGTGTTTGGACTAGATGATCTCCAAGTATCCTTCCAGTTTTAGATCTATGGCTCTATAATGTCTAGAATGTGACTGCTGACCTTGGAGAGAGTATTATCTAGCTTCTGCTGGGCAGAAACTAAGATGGTTGATTAAGCTTTAATCCCAAGGAGTCAGATTTATGGGGTACCTGCAGTCTTACAGATACTTAGTTAGCAATATTTCATTAAAAGAGAAAAGGGCTGTTCAGAAGAAGACATAGGCAATCAAGTGTCGGTACTCTTGTGTATATGTACATATAATTTATGTGTGTGTATATATATATGTGTGTGTGTGTGTGTGTGTGTGTGTGTATAAAATTTTAATAAAAGTAGATATCACAAATTATATGTATGTGATATCTATTTTTTATTAAAACTTTTTATTTTCGAAATATATACATGAACAATTTTTCAACACTGACCCTTGCAAAACCTTGTGTTCCATTTTCTCCCTCTTCCCTCCATCCACTCCCTCAGATTATATATTAATCCAATATAATGACATCTTTTAAAAAAAGAATAACAGTTTTATATGCAGTCCTCTTTTTTGTGGGTTTTTTTGTATATGAAAATGTTTGTGTTTGTCAAATACACAATAATAAAAAAAAAAGTTTTCAATTACTTAAACTAGAAAGTGACCCTACAATAGACTGTAGTCAGCTACCTTCCCTAGCCTCAACGTGTCATTCTCAACAATAATATCTAGTGCCTCAGTTCCTCTGTCTCCTTTGCTTCACACTGCTCACCTCCAGCTTAGAATGTAAGAGCTATTAGGGATTCGAATTGGGAAGTTCCCTCCTGGCCCTGCTCTCCTGGTTTGGAGCAGCTTTCTTAATGTGATTATCAGACAGACTTGGGATGTTCCCAAGAGCACGAGGATGTGACCCTCAGTGCAGGCAGGAAGCGGGACTTTCTGCTGACTCCTTCAGAGTTCTCACACAAGACAAATCCTGATTTCTGATGAAGAAAAACCATTCTAAACGGCTATCTGAAATACAAACGCCTATTTCTGCACCTCAGATGATGTGACAAAGCTGTGGGTTTGTGTTTGGGGATAACTGCAAAGAGAGAACAGACCTATTATTTCACTGATACAGAAATTTCTGAGTGAAGAACCAATACCAATTGCACCTGCCCCATAGGCAGCTAGGTGGCCAGATGGATAGAGAGAGTGCCAGATTTCAAGTCAGAAATGAGTTCAAATCCAGCCTCAGACACTTCATAGACAAGTAACTGTTTGCCTCAGTTTCCTAATCTGTAAAATGAATTGGAGAAGGAAATGGCAAACCGCTCCAGTGTCTCTGCCAGGAAAACTCCCAATGATGAAGAGTCAGACATGGCTGAAAAATGATTGAAACTGCCCTGAACTGTGGAGTCTTAGAGAGTACTTGGGGGACCTTAGATAGGGTCACATAACTAATAGATGATAGAAACAGAAAACAGGACCTGAATCTCATCAGCTACGCCCACCACACTGGCTCTCATGGAGGTGCAGGCTTTGGATCTGTGTGTGGAGGGCAGTGGGCTTCACACGGCTTTTTCACTGTGGAGCCCCTTTTTTCAGAGCAGCTCATTACAGTAACAAGTAGGGCAGCCAGTGTCCTACCACTTGACTGGCTGAATCCATCCATTGCCCAAAGTCTTCCTACTCATTCCACTGTTAGCCTTTGTTCAGGCTGTCAAATAACAGTCAGCTGTGGTCTTAGTTTTCCTGATGTGTGAACACATCCACCGGGAATTCACAAAGACAACCAAGTAATTAATTTCGTATAGGTCACTAAACACCTTTTGCCCGATAACTCTGTCTTTCCTACTTGTGAATGATACTGACCCACCATAAATAAGGGTGGGTGATAAGTTGTTTTCCCAGTGGTGGGGATCGTTTTGTCCTGTTCCATCATATTCCCTCACTCAAATCCTCCAGTGATCACAGTATGGATTTATAAGAGAGACAGTGTGGTCCGGTGGGAAGAGCACTGGGTTTGGAGTCAGAGGAAATAAGTTTGAACCATGGCTCTATATCTCTCTGGGTTTCAACTGCCTTCTGTAACATGAAGGGGACTGATCTTAATGTTCTCTAAGATCCTTTCTCTCTCTCAAAAAAAATCTATATATCTCTTATCTATCTATCTATATCTATATCTACTTATCTATATTTATATGGATATAGATATAGCTATAGATAGATATATAGATATTACTCTTGCTATGTGCCAGGTACTGTGCTAAGTGTTTTATAATTATTATCTCACAGATCCAAGACACAATAGTCTCCTGATTCTCAGGATAGTTCTCCCTCCTACGCTGGGGCAATCTTTCCCTCTACGTTGGCATGGTCAGCAAAATAATTCTGCCTTCCAATCTAGGAATTGAGGGGTTCGGTCTCTCAGGCTGAAGACAAAGGAATTAAAGTATATCATTGCAAGTGTGCTACTGGTTTGTGCAAATGGTCTCCAATAAGAAACGATAAGCTATGGGCCACCCAGGAAGACTACCTGGTGAATCTGAAGAGCCAGCTGGTAGGAGTTTGGAGTTTCTGGAGAAACTGTGAGGTTAGGAAAAAATAAGGGAATGTTTGGATTGTGTAACTGGCACACAGGTGCGGGATGACAGGGATAAGCAAATGGAACAGAAGCTGATCTAGTTAAAGCAAGACTGGGGTCATGGGATTGCTCAGAACGAAGCCAAATGAATTGAAGGACAGAGGAGAGCATATCCCCTCTCCTTTACTGAAATATTGTTTTTAAAATACAAGTTCATAAATCCAGATTAAGAACACCGTTGTATCATGGAGCCAACCTTCTTCCTTGCTACCCTATTTCAGATAGAACCATGCCCTTTGATACTGCAGGGAAGAGCTACCTAAGCGATATCATTAGACAAGAAATTAATTGCCTTAGATGCTCAAATGTACATCTCTACCAAAACAACAGTGTACGTAAAAGATGTCTTTTTGCAGTTCAGCCTGGGGCCTCATTTAGGGGCTGCTCAAGAAGCCAAAATTCAGTGTTATTAGGGCTGCTGTTTTCTTGAACCCAAAAGCCATGGAGATGTTTATACCATTAGAAAATTAGGAAGTACTATCATATTGTAATACTAGGAAAATGGACAAGGTCATTTAGCATGGCAGGTAAGTACTGCCACACAGATGTGGTCAAACATGTTTCCACTAATAAAAAGCTGATTGTGGGCCCAAAGATGTGGTTTGCATAAGTGCCTGAGGCAGAATTTATATTATAGATTGACAGCAGTTCCTCAGGATGATCTTGTACTTCAAGGGCACAAGCTACACAATGAGTCCTCTTGTCCCCTTTCCCCCTCCATTTGTAAAAAGAGGATGCTAGCATTTAAAAAAAAAAAAAAAAGGTGTCTATAAGAAAGAGTACAATCAAGACATCTTTGAGGAAGTATTTGAATTCATTTACATACTATCATCGGTATTATTGAGTACTAATTAGTATGCTTAATAAATGTTTACTAACTACTATTATTGCAAAAATTGTCAAACTACCTGATTTCACCATTCTTGTCCTTCAAACAATAACTCTCAGGAGTCAGGAATGGAAGAAACTCTCTTGGTTTCTTCTGTCTATGGGGAGTACTGAAATTTGCTCCTTTACCCATTCAGAAACACAAGCATCTGTTATGAAACCTGGAGTGTTTTCTAATTTACCATAATAGTTTTTGATCCATGGATACAGAATTAGATTCAATTATTATCAAGGCAGTTGTGATTTAAAAGAAAGATCATTGACTTTCTTTTTAAAATTTTAAAATTTAAAAAGACCAAAAAAGTTTTAATTTAATTTTTTCAATAAAATAAAATCCAACTCTTCTCCCATGTATCTTCCCCCCCTCTTCTTCTCCCCACCATTGGGGAAAAAAAGAAAATAAAACTGTTGTAACAATATGCACATCAGACTAAACAAATTCCCACCTTGGCTATGTCCAAAAAATAAAAAAATGTGTCTAATCTGCACATTGCTCTAATCATCATCTTTTTATCAGTAGATAGGTAGCATGTTTCATCAGGAGTCCTCTGAAATTGTTGTTGGCCATTGTGTGGATGAAATTTTTAAGTCTTTTTAAATGATTTATCTTTTCAGTGTTGTTACTGTGTAAATTGTTCTTCTGTTCTGCTCACTTCACTCCTCATCTATTCATATAAGTCTTCCCATATTTCTAGGAAATGTCCCTCTACATCTTTTCATAGAGTACAGTAGTATTCCATCACTTCCATTTATCATAACTTGTTTAGCCGTTCTCCAATTGAAGAATACTCCCTCAGTTTCCAGTTTTTTGCCATCACAAAAAGAGCTGATGTAAATATTTTTGAACAGATAGATTCTTTCTCTCTTTTTTGATGTCTTTAAAGTATAGATTTAATAGTGATATTGATGAATTAAAGGATATGCAAGGTTTAGTAATTTGGAGGGCAAAGTTGCAAGGTGTTTTCCAGTATTGTTAAACAATTAACAGTTCCATCCAAAACGCATTAATGTACCTGTTTCCCCACAATACCTTTAGCTAAATATTTTCCATTTTGGTCAGTTTTGTCAATCTGATGGATCTCAAAGATGTCTTAATTGGCATTTCTCCAATTATTAATAATTTGGAGGGTTTTTTTTTTCAAACAGCCATTGATAACTTGGATTTCTTCTCCAGAAAACTACTTTTTTATATCCTTTGATAATTTATCAACTGGGGAATGACTCTCATTCTTTTAAATTTGGCCCATCATCCTACTGAAATTGCCTTCTACAAAATTACCTAAGAATCTCCTAATTGCTAAATGGAGTGCTCATTTTTCAGTTCTTATCTCTCTTGACCTCTCACAATTGACCACACTCTCTTCTTGGATATTCTCTCCTCTGTAGCTTTTCACCACACTAACTCTTTCTGGGTTTTCCTCCTATCTGTCTGACCATTCTCATCATTCATATCATTACTCCTAATGATGGGCCCTCCCTGAGGCTCTGCCCCAAACCCTCTTCTCTTCTTTCTCTCTCACAATGGCCTCATTAATTTCCATGTTCTTATTATCATCTCTATGTAAATTATTTGCAGATCTATACACCCATTCTTTGTCTTCTGAGCTCAAGTCCCACATCCCATTGGACATTTTAAACCAGATGTTCCAGAGATAATATCAAACTCATTATGTCCAAATTTCTCAAAAATAACTTTCATTTCCATCCCAAACTCTTATATTCCTACTGAAAGCACTATAATTCTACTCCTTTCGCAGTGTTAACCTTAACTCCTCACTCCCATTTCACAAATTCATTGTTACCAAATCTTGCTATTTCAACCTCTATAACATAATTCACATATGACCCCTTCTCTTTATGATATGGAAACCACTGAAGTTCATGCTCTTATTACCTCTTATCTAGACTATTTTCTCTATGATAAAATATAAATTCTTCTGTTTGGTCTTTAGAGTCCTTCAGCCTGGTCTCCAGTTCTTTCCAGTCTCATTACATATCACTCCCCATTTCTGTTTCATACATATTGGCCTTTTATTTCTGTTCCTCACAAACAACACTTTTCTCATGTCTGTGCCTTGGTATTGACTACCCCCATATCTGGAAGACCTCTCCTCCAACTCATGGAATAGCTCTCTTCCTTCAAGATGAGAAGAGAAAGAAAGAAAGAAAGAAAGAAAGAAAGAAAGAAAGAAAGAAAGAAAGAAAGAAAGAAAGAAAGAAAGAAAGAAAGAAAGAAAGAAAGAAGGAAGGAAAGAATGAAGGAAGGAAAGAAGATAGAGGAGAGAGGGAGGGAAGAAAGGAGGGAGGAGTGGAGGCAAGGAAGGAGAAAACAAATGCCTGCAATGTGAAAGGCACTGTGCTAAATGCTTTACAATTTTTGTCTCATTTGATCTTCGCAGCAACCCTGAGAGGGAGGTGCTACTATGATCCCCATTTTACAGCTGAAGAAATGGAGGCAAAAACAAATTAATTGACTTGCCTAGATCTGAGGCCAGATTTTCCTGCTCTGGATCCCTTTCTTCATGGTGCCCCTTGCCTACCTTGTGTCAGCAGCTTCAGTGGCAGACATCCAAAGCCCTATCAAATCTTGCTTTGGAATGCCTCTGGCATCTATTCCTTCCTTGTCCCTTTCCATTTTCCATGTCTCTACCTACTCTACTACAAGCCCTGAACACTTCACCCTTGGGTTATTACAGTTGTCTTCTAAAGATTTCCCATGGAATACACACTGAATTAAAGGCAGAAAAACCTGGGCTCAAATCCTTCCTCTACTACTTACTAACAAACACAACTTGGCCAAGTCACTTTATTTTTCAAGGTCTTAGCTTCCTTATATGTAAAATAAGAGATTAGATTTAATCAGATGATCTTAACTTTCAATCCATGAACTTGTGGCTTTAATTTTTTTTAAAGATTCCATCTTTATTGTTTGTTAATTTTTAACTTTTTAAAAAATTTTGAGTTCCAGATATCTCTCCATCCTTTTCGCTATCCTTGAAGAGTAAGCAATACCTACCCCTTATACATTTGAAGTGATACAAAACATATTTCTACATTTGCTATGTTATTTTTAAAAAGGAAAAAAAAATTACAGAAAGTAGAAAACAATACATTTTGATCTGCATTCAGAATTCATTAGTTCTCTTTCTGGAAGTGAAGAGCAAGTTTTGGAATTGCTTTGGATCATTATTTTGATCAGAGTAACTAAGTCATTCACAGTTGATTATCATACAGTATTACTGTTACTGTATGCAGTATTCTTCTGGTTTTACTCAATTCACTTTGCATCAGTTCATATAAGTCTTCCCAGATTTTTCTGAACCCATCCACCTCATTTCTTATAGCACAACAGTACTCCATCACAAGCCACAACTAGCCCAGCCATTCCTCAACTGTTGGCATCCTTTCAATTTCTAATTCTCTGCCACTTCAAAAAAGAACTGCTATAAATATTTCTGTACAAATAGAACCTTTTTTAATCTCTTTGGAATATAGACATAGGAGTGGATGAAAGGATACCTACATATTTCTAGTATTTTGGACATATGTGAACTTAAGGGGTTTTTAAAATTATTTTAATGACTGCATTTTCATATAATTGATTTCCTCTGTAATCCAGTGTGTTTTGTTTTGTGCATTTAAAACCCTTATTGTAAAATGGCTTCAGCTGACTGTCAGAGAGGTTCATGAACTAGGTTAGATGTTTCTTTTCTCTTTTAGCTCTCCAATCCTGTTATTCTGACTGTTATCCCTGTTTCCGGTTTCTCCAATCATTATTGAACATTATTGAACAAAGATCAATCTTCTTGAGGCATTATACCTCTTCTGTTCTAACACTAACCAGTATTCAAATCTTCTATGATTCAGATCCAATCTACCTTCCCATTGATCCCTTATATAAAACTCCTGCTGTAACTCTGGACTCTCTTCTTTTCCGAATCACTTTGAGCCTTCCTGACTCTGGGTCTTTGCCTGTGCTATCTGTCTCTCTGTCTTAAATACCCTATTTGTACATCAAAATTTTACTGCCTTTAAAGTTCAGTTCAAATGTCACTTGCTCCACGATGCCTTCTCAGATCTCTCAAGTTTAAAATTCAAGGCCCCCCTTTAATAATCCATGTTGGGATACACTGATTTGTTTTGGTTTGGTTTGGGGTTTTTTTTGCTACTTTTGTGATACTACTCTGTATTGCAAACATTTATAGGAATCACTCTTTCTCTGTTACTATATGGTTTCTTGAACATAGGACCAATGTTTTATGTAACTACAATGTCCTACATAGTACATTAAATCAAATCTTATTGGTAGAATGACTGAATTAGCTATTCCACAATTCTATTTGGCAAAAGTTTGGTAAGGAAAGGATGAACTGTAGGTGTTCTGACAAGAAGTCCTTCTGAGCTGCTTATTATGGCTTACACTGGAAAGCTGGGTCTTATATTCTAGTACAAAAGAGAAGAGAAGGAGGGAAATAGGCAAAGGGAATAGGGGAGGAGGAAATGAACCCAGAAAATCAGGTAGCAGAGTGATAGGATTTTAGAATTGGAAGGAATTTTAGAGGTCAAGTAATCCAATATCTTCATTTTATAAACTGAGAGGTAAAGTTATCAATCTGGGGTCACCCAGATTTTAAGGGATAAAACTAGAAGTAGAACCCAAACTTTCTGGTTCTAATTCCTGTCCTCTTTCTCCTTTCTTTCTACCTACATAGAAAGTGAGTGCTGGGTATACTCAGTAGAAGTTTGCTAAATAAATGGATAAAAAGCCATTATTCCCACATCTCCTGTAGCTCAAGAGTTTAGGAGTAAGACAAGAACAAGGAATCTTTTGAGCTAAGTGGGGAGAAAAATCAAATTCTGTACTTTTGATTTGTCCATACCACCCTCTTACTCCCATCAAGGCAAAAACCCCAAGAGTTGGCAGTATTCATTTGCAGATTCCTTGGGTGTCTTTAGGGAGGGAATTAGATCAATAGCAGAACATCTTATTTAGATGTATGTGAACTCTTCAGTGAGCCAAATCTAATTTTGATAGTGACACAATACCACTTAAAAATATATTCTATGATTAAAGCCAAAAGATAACAAAGCAATTAAAAAAAAAAGGATACCAAGCAAAACCTTTGCTCCAAAAACATTTCCCCCCTTCATTGGGAAGGCAAGGGAGACAATGAGTTTGACTTGATTCTCTGAGGTAGAAGAATCCCCAAATGATTAGTTCCAGATGATTTTTTTTAAAGATTCTCTCATTTTAAAGGCCTTCTATGTAAAAAATGGAAATGAGAGGAACAGTTTGTTGCTCTAAGGTGGGGGAAGAGTGGCGACAAAGGATGGAGAGAAAGACTATTAGTTCCTTTCCATGGGAAAACAATTCGGGATGATCTCTCTTATAGAGTGTGATTCAGTATACTTTCAAATAGTGTCCACATGAGCAACCATTTGGGAGAATAAGAACTAAGCGTCCTGCCATGTCATATTTGATGAATGCAGACTTAAAGACGGAAATCAATCTCTCTCTACCTATTCCTTCTTGATCATGTAAATTTCCATTTTCCTTTTGAAATGAAACATAGAGCACAGCATCCACCCTTACACAGCTAAACGTAAATATTCAATGTGTGCACCATCCTTGAAAATGATTTTTTTTATGAATTAAGATGTTATTCATTACAGAGTGTTGCTTCCCACCAATAACTCCGCCCCCCCCTTTTTTTTTTTTTTTTTTTTTCTTTTCTTTTCCACTCTTTTGCATTTCCAGCTGTCTGGGCTTGATTCCATCTTGCTCATATAGGCACAATTTCCACTAAGTTCCCAAAGAAGCCAGTATGGAGAAAGATGGATCAGACAGAGCTTCATCACTTACCCTTTTGCCCACTATCCATCATTTAAATAGCCTCCTTTCCTTTTTGTTTCCCTATGACAATATCTGCCCAGCACAAATGGAAGTGGAGATTTGGCAATTATCTGGTTAATTGGATCAAGGCTATGGCCTGGATTATGGGGTTTGGCTGTGCACATTGATCAAATTAACTACATCACTGCCACATCTCCCTTTTCCTTTGCATTGTGTAGCAGTAGTTTGTCGAGAGATTCTGTATAAATTTTTGGAGAGATCATTAATTCATGTTCATCCACAGATCAGACATCCCTCTTGATAGAAAACTGAGAAACAAAAGATTCTGAAGCCCTTCTGATCTTTGTTCATTTAATGAATATTTGTTACAGTCTTACAACATTCAAAACACTGTATCAAGAAGTCATCATATTGGTTATTTTATTGTTATTATATATAATAATATATGTATTTTTATTATTAACATAGTAGAGGTTTTCTTTGAGAGTAGATATACCATCCTAGGCAAAGAAAATCAGAATATTTTATACATTTTATGTCTTTAGGATTATTTTAATGTAAAGATAGCCGTCCCTACTAACCAATAACTCTAAATATAGACCTAATTCCCTGGCTTTATAGCTCCATTTTAAGTATAGCACAGTCTGCCTTTAGGAATAGCTATAACTTGCTATTTGGGAGCTCTGATCATCCATCCCATATGCTATTCACATTTCTCTTACCATTCCTCTGATTTCCTCTAGAGCCAAATGAATGAAGCATCTATGTAAAGTTCAAGAGAAACTAAGTTGGGGTTGTAGGGAAGGGAAGGGAGGCATATTTTCATACCTTTGACATATTATGGGAACACAACCTGCCATTCATCCTTGCCTGTTCCTGGGATAAATCACGAACCTAGCAAGAAATATCTTTAAGTCTATAATAAAATATAAAAACCTATCTTCAAGTCTAAAATAAAAAGAATACTTTTTTTGAAACTCTCAGGTAAGAAACTTTCACTCAAAGTAACATCAAATGTCCAACAAACTGAAAAAGAAAAACAATTCTTAATTTCTCTTCTTAGTACACCCATTGTTGGACATAGAAGCCACCCCAGGAAGCATGTGATAAAAGAATCAAGGCAAACTTTAATCTCAGACTCCTTTTGTGCCTCAGTATTGGGCTCAAATTCTAGCTAAGGGCCTCTAGAGTACTAAATTACCCATTCCCCAAAGAGTGTCATTTATTTTCAAATACTAGAACCACATTTCAGCATTTGGTATGGAACATAAACTTTTAGGCCATACATTTTCTGATACAACAATTATAATTCAGATTTTTAAAAGATGTGAAGAAGACCTTTTATGAGACTCTATGTGAACATATTCAGTTGGACAATTGAGGCAATTATCTAGATAATTTAGGTCAAAATTGTGTTGTGGAAATTAGGTATTTCAGTCACAAAAAAGTGGAATATAAATTTAAAATATAATTACCTTAATTGTCCTATTGATTTTAGAAATACTTCTAAAGAAATATTTTCTATTTGCATGAAAAAAGGTATTTCTCATACTGAAATTAATAACTTTATTCTTAATTTTGCCATTATACTTAATGCCTTAGTTATCTAAATTTTTTTTTAAAAATCTGAATTATGTGGATTATTATCTCAAGGGTTCCACTTCTTTCAGAAATGATGATAAATTCTGAAACTTCTCCTTTTCTAACACTTTGACAGACTCTTGAAAATATTACTATTTATTATTTAAATCTGTAATAAATGAATAAACAAACTAACAAAATAAATTATCTTAGTCTCTGTAACTCTCAGCATTGCATTAAAGAAAAATTAGAAGCTTTTTGTTCCTGTATTTGCAATTATGATTAATGCACTAGTATTTTAGGGCACAAATTAAGAGGACCAGAAAAAGGAATGGAATCTGAACCCTGAATGCCAAGAAATAAAGGGGCCCCAGGCTTTTCAAACTGAACAAGATTATTTTATAGATGTCTTATATTAGAACTCAAACTTAGATCCTCCCTACCTTGCCTTGTTAAATTTGATTAATGATTTATTGCTTTAATTAACATTTGATTTATGTATTCATTGTTCAAAGTATGAGGGGAGAGGACCAAATTCCTAAGTAATCTGGACCCTCTAGTTGCTTGATTTATTCCTTTATGTGAAAGATACTGGCATTTTATTAAAATACTTAGACCTGATTTACCTAAAAATATTAATATATTCAATTTTTCTAACTGGGAAAGAGGGTAAATGAGATAAATCTATTTAAATCTCCCTTTTCTCTGGGTCCCAACCAAGTAAGTCCATGAAAATTCTGTCCATGTATAAATCTCAGGTCCTAGATTTAGCCCACAGACTTATGTTGGATAAAATCTGAGTTCCCACATCCCCCATTAGAAACATTTTTGTTAAGCATATTTTTAGGAGAGAGGGCTGAATATCAATACCAAAGCTTCAAAAGGTAAAAATCTCAAAATAAAATAAAATGTTGCTTGATTTTCTATTTTGCCTAGAGGTGGGGGAAAAGCAAAGAAACTTTGATTTATGAAAAAGAAAACAGCAAAGAAACAGAAGAAAGAGTACTCAATTTGTAGTTAGAGGACTAGGGCTCAAATTAAACAAGTCACTTCATTTCTTTGGGCCTCAGTTGCCCTACTTGTAAAATGAAATGGTTGGACTAATTGGCCTTCTAATGTTGCTTCCATCTCTAAATATATTATCCTCCAGCTTTAGAAAATGCTAAAAATTATTTTACAGTTTTTAAAAAGAATTCATACTTTTCTGTTCAGATGTTAAGGATGCTAGTTCATTATAGACTGAAAACTGGAAGGGACCTTAGAGATTATCAAGCCAATTGCCTCATCATTAGATAAGTAAGAAAATTATGGCCCAAGATCACACAGTTGGTTACTGGTAGAACTGGAAAGTGAACACAAAGCCCTATACTGATTCGAAATCCAGGATTCGTTCTGCTAGATTATTGCATCTTTCTTTTAGTTTTTAATCTGTTATACTTTGCAAAGTAAACATGGATCAATTCCATTGAACCTTTCTCATTGTTGAAGAACTTCAAAAATGCTAATTTTCAGAGTATCCAAGACAAGAAAACAGAAGCCTTTTTTTCCCCCAAGGCCAGTGAAACAGATCATAAAAAAGTACCTATGCTATAGTGATAGAAATACTTGGGATAGAAGCTTGATTTATAGTCTAACTCCATAGAATCTCAATAGTAGTTTCTATCTTTGGCTCAGAGATGGACAAGAAATTACAAAAGAGGTGAAGGGAGCTGCTCTGACATAGGGTGTTTTCCACTGCACTCTCATATTATTGTCAAAATCATTTCCCAAGTGTTTATATGTCTGCTCACATTTCTATTCATTGATAGCTCCTAAAATTGGGATAGTAGTGCATACAAACAATACTTTATATCAGTCTTAACTTCTGTCAATCACTATGACTTTCTGATACAACAAGATCTTAGAAACCCTAATACCAGGTCAACACAACAAAAGGGGAAGAAGAGATTTGAAATTATCTAATGAATCTGAACAACATAAACAATACAATTATGTATTTAATTCATGGAGGGGGTAAAGTATTGTTTTTAAAGCCCCTACGACATAAACACTGTGCTAGTTGAGAGACATGCAAAAATGACACAGGTCCTACCCTAAGTCCACATTGGTCAAGCTGAAGTGACAAAGATACCTTAGGAGCAGCCCAAAGTCACAAACTAGCTTTCTTTAGTCTCAGCTGCAGGCTCCAAATACCCTTGAGCCTCAGGGTTGTAGTAACAGTTTCCAAATTGAAGTAAAATAACCAGAGAAATCATCCACTTTTACTGATTTATCTTGCAGATGAGAAAACTGAGGCCCCCGAGATATGAAGTGAGTGGTAGATATCATGAAAAGTGATTTTGGAGTAAAGGAATTTGAATTTAAATCCTGAACTGTGTGACTTTTAGATCACACAGCACCTTCACCTCTAAAATAAGGGGTATCAGTGACCCCTAAATTCTCTTCTAGTTTTCAATCTAAGATCTTACGGCTATACTGTTGGTAATCAACAAAAATCAAAAACTAGAATTTTGATTTCCTTACTCCCAGTCCAGTGCTCATTCCAATAAACCAAAATTTCTGCTCCAATTATCTGGG
Source organism: Antechinus flavipes (assembly GCF_016432865.1). Classification (NCBI taxonomy): domain Eukaryota; kingdom Metazoa; phylum Chordata; class Mammalia; order Dasyuromorphia; family Dasyuridae; genus Antechinus; species Antechinus flavipes. The sequence continues at coordinate 85,362,833 of NC_067402.1, forward strand.
AAAATCAGGCCAAAATCTCCTCCCTGATCCCCTATCAAATGGACAGTTTTATTTGGAGAGGTTTCCAGTTCTGAAATGCAGTAAGCCCCTGAATCTAATATTTGCAATTTATTAGAACAGATCTGGGTCAGAACCCATGATTCCAAGAATAACTTAGAAGCTATAAACAAAGGAGAGTTTTTAAAAAGTAGGATATCTAGCCAGGGAATGGTGTGTTAGTGGACATTACAAGGTCTATTGTAGTGTTCATTGTGCTTTAACAGCCTTAAGAATGATTTAAAAGAGCACATTTACTTTTGATACTCAGCAGATAACAGTAGTAAATAGCACTAATGAATTTTGTGGTGAACAGAATTGGTGAAATTTACAGGTGACACTGAATAAGTCGGTTTTGTAAACACCATTGAGAGCAGAAAATGTAATTGGAAATACAGAGATTAGAAGTGTGAGAAATAAACAACCAGCTGGAATTCAGAAAGGCAAAGTTGGTGAAGGAAGATCATTTCAAATATTCCAAATATCACCCTCCAGAACACTGAGATGGAAGAATACAGATTACAAAAGAGTCTTAGGAGTTACACTGGATAAGTTCACCTCAAGGCTTCAAGGAATCAAAATGGTAATATTGAAATGGGCATTTAGAAATCACATCACCTTTATAGAGTGAAAGTAGGAAGGGGATGTTATGGTATTTGAGAAATGGAAAACAAATTCTTAAACTTCTTCCTAAAAAATGCTATCACAATTGTTCCTTTAAGTAAATATGTCAAAAACAGTTGCTTTTGTCCCTTCTTAATTATCAAGTAAATTGCTTCCCAGAAGAGACAATCCTCTATGAGTTAATGGCTACTTGGGCAACATCTTTGGTGTTATACATATTCTGTTATATCTATTATACAGATATATATCTTAAGTAGAAGTAGAACATAAGGGTGAAACATCGAGGACCAGAAAGATAATCCCCATCCTTGCTAACAAGTGGGCAATTCTAATGGACTGATAGAGAATGATTCAAAGTAAGACATTTCCCACCTACCTACGTCTTTTCCCAAGGGATTCCTGAAATTCCCAATTGTTGATTCCTAGGCTCATAGGTATAGAGCTAGGAAAAAAAAAAAAAACTTATTGGTCATCTATCCCAGTCTCCATGTTTTTACAGATGAAGAGACTGAGGCACAGAAAGGTCAAGTGATATGCCCACAGGATCACAGGTATTAAATGAGAGAGGTTCGATTCAAACTCAGCACTTTGGATTCCAAACCCAACACAAACTACACCACATTCTAAGTTCACTACCACTCCTTTCTCTTCTTCTAAAACACAAACACTCCTCAAAAGAGAAACCCATTCAGTCCTTTCAATGGAAATGAATTTGTCAGATCACTTTCTTCCATGTTTTAAGGAGACTAGAACCAAAAACAACCCCAAGAGTGGGAGGAGGGAAAGTTGGAGAACCAAGAGCCCAGAGGGAACATAGGACACCAAACCTCAACTTCTCTGACCAGAAATTCCTCTCAGCCTGGAGGACCTGAAATTGGAACAGGATCCATAATCCTAGAGGTTGGTGGGTCCTGGTCTTTCTTAAGGGCAGTCCAAAGCTAGATCCAACAAAGGGAAGGCAAGTCTCCCAGCCTTTAGCATGTAGTAGGTGTTTAATAAATGCATATTGAATTAAATTGACTGTGCCCACTGACTCATATTGTCCTTGAATTATCAATTCAGGAAACAATTATCAATTCCTCTTGATGCTTAACACACTGTCCTAAGCCCTTGGCAATGAAGAGAATAATTTATGACTAAAAAGTAAAAATTAAAACCTGTGTAGACTATGCCAATAAATGTAGTCAATACATCAACTACTATTTCTTGACCAGACAGTATATCTCTAGTATGTTGTGTTGCTAACAAAGCATAAAGCAATTTGTCTCTTCCCAAAAAATACTCATTATAGAAATAAGGCTTAAATATCTTCAGCAACCAGACCATACAGCAAAACCACATAGAGGACATTTTGTCAATATAACATAGTCTCATGCTTGACCAATCTAAAAAAAATACAAAAATAAAACCCAAAACAAAATCACCACAAAATAGTTTGGGAGGTTGCCTACAAGGCAGAAGTTGAATCAAGTAATCCCTTCAGTAATTAAGTAATCTAATATATAATTGAGCCTATTCTGATGCCTTATGGTGGCGTCAAGGTGACCTTGAGTTGGTGGAAGCAATACAAAAAAATACAAACTCTGAGACATGTTACCAAATTGGAATGGTTTTCATTATGGAAGTATATGCATTATAGGGCCAGGCTACCTAGGTTTAAGGAGGCTTCTCACTAGATTGGCTGAAAGCTGATTAATATTTTGATCACAGCAACTCATGAAATTAATCTACTAAGCCATAAAAAGATTTAGTCCTATCCTATATCCAGAGGAAGGAGAACCCACACTGGTGAAACCTCAGATCTTTGAAAAATAAATATTATTGGGAAGATCTAACAAACTAAATAATATGGTAACAACCCAAACATAAGTATCAAATTACTATTTGCCTTTCAAGAGAAATGATTGGTGGAAGTTCTGTAATTAATGTGACTATTATTCCAAAATAAACAAAAGAACTACTTAAATACAACTATTTACACTGTTTACAGAAATAAAGACCTAAATAAATGGCGAAACATTAATTGCTCCTAAGTAGGAGCCAATATAATAAAAAATGACACTACTGTCCAAATTAATTTATTTTTTTCAATGCCGTAACAATCAAAGAATTGCTTTATAGAATTAGAAAAGATAATAATGAAATTCATAGAGACCTAAAAGGTCAAGAATCTCAAGGGAAATGAAAGGGGAAAAAAAGTGTGAACAAAGGGACCAGGAAGCACTAGTTCTCAAACCATACTACAAAACAATAATTCTCAAAACATGATTATTAACTTAATAAAAATTAACCTTTAACTAGCAATGACTATGTGCAAGGCACTGTGCTAAGCATTTCACAGTTATTATCTCATTTCCTGCTCACAGCAACCCGAGGAGGTAGATGCTATTATTATCCCCATTTTACTGATGAAAAGACAAGCAGGTGGAATTACCCAGAGTCACACAACTAACAAATATCTGAAGTTGGATTTGAACTGTGTTCCAGATACCAGGTCAAGCATTCTGTATTATGACGCTACCTAGCTCCTTCCAGTGTAAGGCAGCTTTATTATATAATGCTGAATAACATTTTACATTTTGATAGCCATCAATCAAGCATTTTCTAACCACCTACTATGGACCGGGTACTATTCTAAGTTCCTGGGTCACAAGAACAAAAGCAGAATGGTTGCTCCCCTCAAGGGCCTTCAAGTCTTTTGAAGGAAAGAACACATTTACATGTATGTACGTAATACATCAAATATGTACAATATAAATGCAAAGTAATTGGGGGAGGGGGGAGGCGGAACACTAGTAACTTCATCCAGAAGATAAAGCTGGATGGAATTCTAGATGCTGTAGCCAGAGAGGATGTACATTCCAGGCATGAAGAAATATAAATATATAAATATATATAAAAAGGTGGAAGATGTTTTGTATACAGACTAGCAATTGATCCATTTTGGCTAGAAAGTAGAATACATGAAAAAGAAGACTAGGTAATAAGCCTGAAAAAAGTAGCCTATGGCAACAACATGTTGCAACTGATGGGAGCTGTGGTCATACCTGTCGTGGTTATGGTTAATAAGGAATATTATTAAATTGCTTACATTTTTGCAATAATAATGAATGCTTTCACAAATGTTTTCCCATTTGATCTTTGCAACAATGTGAGCTAGGTAAGTGTTGTCTCCATTTTACAGAAGAGGCTGAGCCATTTCTCCATCATCCAGACAACATTCAAACTCTGACTCTGATCTGGTGCTCTTCCCCAGTAGTGATATCCAGTCATTTAAACCTGGAGAACAAAACAAGAAAACAGTCTCCTTCTTCTGACTCCTGCTCACCAAGCTTGACTCCCCTGAAACTCTGAGAGCTTAAATATATTTATTATTTATTTCCATCCATTATCATTGTCCCTGAGTGCTCAGGATTGATGAAGTTATGCTATAGAAGGAGGGGGAAAGCCATTCCTAACTCCAGAAAGCTGGGGCCTGCCAGATGCCTCCACTGATTTTTAATCCAATTCCTTGAAGCTCATGATGGCAGAGAGCTCTGAAAAGGAGAGGAAAAGACCATTGACTTTACCAGGGAGCTTTGGCGGTCACTTCGGTGGTTTAATGTTAGTCTCCTAAGAAAACTCCGCATTGGCCCCCCGCTGAAGCATACGAACCACATGTTTCTACAGGGACCGGGTTCAAGAAGAGCAAAGGATGATCGTTTGAATGAGGGGATGTAATGCATACTTTGGTTGGAGTCAGGTATTATGCCTGAGGCAGTGGGAATTCTAACACGCACAAACAGAAATACAGAAATTGCCTTTTAGATAGCTGCCATCAGCAATATTTAACAGGCAGGCTCTCTGGGTGTAGTTTAACCTTGTGTAACCTTACAGGGAAGCCACGCTATAGAGAAATGTATGTACATAGATAAAATAGGTAGGTGCAAAGGCACGTATTGCTAATTCACATTGTACCTATTACTCATAACATAAATAACGTCTAGTTATGTATCCACACAAAAGTAATTTCACTCATTACAATGTATTGCTGGACCTATACGTTGGGAGTTATTTTATGAAGGATGTAATTTACACGGGGAGGTGAAACTTTAAGCAGAAAGAGTCTGAGTGCTTCGCGCCCGTCAGAATGGGGCCAAATGCACTGTTGGCGCCCAACAAATAATTAATAGTAATGAAAATTGGCATTGTAAAAATTAAAGTGAGGGCGCTGATAAAAAGGAATTGGCTTGGCTGTCAAACCTTAGGCCTAAAGGGGAACAGATTGCTTTGGAGAATCTTTTAATTAATTTCAGTTTCCCTGCTTCCTTCCCCAAATTGAGAAAAGTTCCTTTGCTGGGCCTTCTTCATTGACTGGGCTGAGGAGGCAACTGCTAGGGGAGGGGGTAGGTTGTGGTAAGGCAAGGGCCTTACGGTCCTGGGAACCTTTGAAATGCCTCCCTTCCTTTCAAAGGGAGTGGAAGGTGGGGGTGATGCAGGCTTGTAGAGGGGTTCATTTTGTAAATTTACTTTTATGAAGTATGAATACGCCAGGAGGTCTGCCTCATTCCTAGCTAAAGTAAAGATGGATCTCTACAGTCTGACAAAGTTCAGCCACTGAGCTGCAGCATTAACTTGTATTCTAACAAGATTAAAATATATTTGTCCTGGGGATTAGCATACTTAAGTCCCCTTTTGCCTTTTTAGCAGTGGTAGGGCACTTTGATCTGTGTTGCATGGCAAGAGCAAGGCTTGGGCCCAGCCATCCGAGTGCCAACTGTGAAATCGGTCTGATGTCATCCCCATTCTTCATCTTTTACATCTTTCACCAGTTTAATTATATTTCCGCCACAAAGCTCGGGAGCTTCATTGCATATTCAAGTTTGACTAGGAAGCATTTAAAAAAAAAAAAAGTATGGATGAAATAGCCCTGTGGGGGGAAGGGACAGAGAGCTGCAAATCTTTGAGAAAAGGCAACAAGGTCTAACATTTGATTTGTCCCTAATAGATTTTCTCACCTGTGCCGAGAGGTTCGCTTAACTTTTCTGTGGATGTGCACTCTGCAATGGCAGGCACAGAGCAAACTGTTATGGGTACACCCTAGGAGTGAGGTCGGAGTGGCTTATGACTCCACTGGGCTTGCATGACACTTTTTTGTTTCTGTAAGGCTGGGGGAGTCTTAGGGTTGGGTACTCTTCTTGCCTCTGTCCTGCACAAAGACATTCTTCCCTCTACCCCCAACCCCTACACCCCTTCATTGTGTAATAAGGATTCATCCACTGGCAGAATTGTTAACTTTAAATCAAAATGCAGGGAGTTCATAGAAGTCCTAGGCTTTCACCAGAGCCCAATGGAACACATCCAGTGTTTTCTTGCCTGACTCCCTGAGAATATTTTTTTTAAAAATTAAACTCTAATATCTATGGCCTCTTTACAAAGGGATCCTTTGGGTCCCCCTTAGGAACCGACCAATGGACAGAATGAGCCATGGGACCCATCCAGGATAACCATTCTTTCTTTGGCTCTTTCAGAAAAAAAAAAAAAATTCCATCAGAAATTTTTGACGGGAATAAAAAAGAAATGGAAAAAAGAGAAAGGAAAAGAAGCCTTTTTTTGTAAGGTCTCACATAAGGCAAATCAACTGGCCGCTTCTTAGTCAAGCTGGTTGGGTATCACCTCAGAGGTAGAGATATGTTTGGGGGGAGAGGAAATGAACCACCTGCAGTGGTGCTGGGGGCTTTGACCTTCACCCCAGTCTTCTGGATGCAGACTGCATTCATACAAAGTTAGAGTGTCTCTGAGACACAGGCCATTCTCCCTGAGGCTCATCGAGTCAGGGACCGTTGGGCGTTACTTCCACATACAAGCTGGACAGAATAGAAATGCAGATCAGGTTCTTTAGCATTTGAGAGCGGGTCAATGCTGGGAAATGCTCTTCTCAGACAGCTCCTTTTGTCTGTGATTTTCCAGTGTTTTCCACTTTCTAGATATGAGCATAGACAGGTAATGGGAGAATGGATTCAATAAGTTTATGTTCACATGTGATCGTTTAGGGGAAAGAAGAAACAACCTGAGAGGCCTTTTTTTCACATGTTCTAAATTAATGAGAATTTTACTTTGAATCATCACTCCCATTTAAAATCTGCAGTTAACAATGCATTGCTTTTTAAATTGAATTGATATAATTATAAAATTATCTCCACATAATTAACTCAGGATTATGTTTGATTCTATTTAGCATGTAATCAAAGCCCATTATGTTTTAGCTATAGGAGCTGCATTAATTTAAAAGGGTTGCTTAGACTCATTGCTATTTAGACAAAATAGCTTATCATGCCATTAGTGCACCCATGCATTCCTGGAAGAAAAGATATCCAGTGTCTAACATATATGTATATAAACACTCTTATACATGTGTATGTAAATATGCATTCTTTGGCTTTCTAAGCTTCACTATGTAACTTAGTCTGTTTGTAGTAAGAGGCTGCCTGAGAGGACTCTAACTTCATGTTTGGGTTCAATTTGCATAATGACTCAGCTATAATCTTTCAGTTAGTTTATCTTCACTTAGAGAAGGACACAGCTCTTAGGCTTTTGTCCCGTGGGCATATAGAAGAAAAAAAAATTTAATCAGAGTTCAGGAGAAGTTTGCAGAAAAAAATCTCTGAATGAAGAGAGGGCAAATGTGTGAATATTAATCACAGAAATAAAGAAAAAATAACATTGCAATAAAAGTTTTCCTGGACAAAATTTATTGTTTTTTTCCCTTTCATTTCCCATTTAAATGTTTGTAGTCATATAATTGTTTTCTCTAGTAGACATTACACTCTCTAATGCATTTCTAAAATAAGTGCTTTGATGCCACATTTTTTATCAAGAGATCTGGAGAATAAGTAATCGAGTTTTCTTAGCACATCATGGGATGCACATAGAGAAAACATTCTGAGGAGTTATGTCGGACCTATAGTAAAGGTTCTTAACTTTCTTCATGTTGTAAACCCACTCTGGCAGTGTGGTGTAGTCTATGGATCCCTTTCTAGTATGCTGTTTTTAAACAAAGTAAAATATGGATTTACAAAAGAAGATAATTTTTTAAATAAATCATCAAAAAAAAAAATTTAAGCTCATGGACTCCAGGTTAAGAACCTCTGGTTTTGGGGTCAAAAGGCATCTGGTTGAAAAGAGTAAATTTAAGGCAATCATCAGAATAATCAATATTCAAGAAACTAAACAATTGTATATCTTGATAAGTTTGATTCTGTTTCCACAATGCCCTGATATTTGGCAGCCTATCAAATCAATTTTTTGAACAACAAGAGTGCATTTTTTCATTCTTTGACCAAACATTTTGGCATTAGGAAAAATAGCCTGAATGGTAAGAATGAGAAAGGAAATTATTGATTGGGGAAATTCTATTTTATTATTATTTTCATCATTAACAATAACAATGCTGCAAATTGTTCAATGATTTGTCAGGCAGAGGGATCCTTAAATTCTGTTCTCAAGAGCTCTGTCAGTTACACCACTGCCTCTGAACTAAATAATGAAATGTTTTCAAAGCCCACGAGCACATGGACTTTGGGAAGGAAATGGAAAGTGTGAAGCTTTAAAAACTGCACAAAATCTCTGAATCAGAGTTTTAACTTAAATGAAATGACAGATAAAAGGAAAGATTGAAATTAGAATGGATGTCCATTCACCAGAAGAGGAAGGACTAAAATTTGAAGGAGACAGAGAAACTAATATGAAGTTATCCAGGGCATCAGGAAAGAGCATACTGCCTAATACCACACACACACACACACACACACACACACACACACACACACACACCAATTTCTTGGGAGGATCTTGGCAACTGGTTCCAGGGACTATCCATTAAAACTCAAAAAAAAAAAAAAAAAAAAAGCATACAGAAGAAAGGAAGGGGAAGGGCAAAAAGGATGGAAAAAAGAGAGGGCAAATTATCACAGTCTATCTTGATATTCTCTTTTAAGGAAGGAGGAGCTGATAAGAAGAAAGTGTAAAAGGAGTAGATACATATGGACGATTATGCAGCCCTACAAAGTTATAAGTTACTTTTGGAGATACTTTTTCTTTATTTAAAGAGGAAGTTCTATCTTCTATCCCTTCTTTCTTACCTTCTAAGCATAACTTCTGTATCTGAAATGGTACACACAAATTCTAGGCTGTGGAAAAATCAATTAATTTGGAACTGGAAGGTCTGAGTGCAAATCTTAGTATCTGTGTGACCTTGGACAAGCCATTTAAATTCTTTTGTACTTATTTTCATGTTAAATATGAAGATTATAATTCAGTACGTCTAAGGTCCTATAAGACACTTTCAAAATTAGAATGAAGTTTCTTCCATCATCCCTTTCCAGAAGTTTACCAAAAAAAAAAAAAAAAAAAAAGAGGAAGAAGGAGGAGGAGAGGTTGAATTGACCATTTTTCTGGCCTATTGCAAGCCACCACTTTATCCTTAATCTCTCCTTAGTGAGAAGTGTGTAGTGGGAGGGGGGGTATCCCAGCGGAGATTATGCTGCCTGGGGGTGGCAACAGGGAACTGTGGGAACCACACTCTTTAGAATTAGGCAAGTCTTTGTTTCTGTTCTGGTCTACGGCAAATTTGGGTAGGGGGCAGATCGTTAGGCAAAGGATGGGGATTTATAGAGTTGGAGCCCAAACATGATTTTCTCCAGCTAAGAAAAATTAGACCTCCTCTATTCAGGAACCAGAGACAGGAAAAGGTACAAAGGTACTTTTTGGTTGGCGTCTTCTCCTCCACTGAAATGGCCTTTGTGTTGGGGGTGCAGAAGATGAGGAAAGGAAAAAAAAATGGAAGCGAGGAAAGACTCTTCTTACCTGTTGACTCGTCCAAAGAGAGATCCCCCTCCCTCGTGCTCCCCAAATCTTTCTCTAAGTAAGGCTCTCCAGCCTAAGTTGGGGGAGACAGGATCCACTGGGCTACGCTGTGGCCGTGATGGGCACCGTCATCCAAATGCATAATGATGAGAATATTAATAACAACAACAATAATAATAACACTATCATTATCAGCTGCACGTGCAAGAGCAGGGAGTGCTGGCGCACCACGCTTGATTAAATCAAGTAATTACGAGGCAGTTTAATGAAATATTATTACATTTGTAGGGGATTTTGAAAGTGGTCTTTTTTTTTTAAAGGCTGGCAGCGTTGATATAATGAAGTATTTGAGATTATTAATAAAAAATGATCTACATGAAACCTAACCCACCCAGCACAGGCTAGCATAGACGCACACCACGTGTTTTCTTTCCCAGACCCTAAATTAAAACTAATTTCTTCCCTGGGCCACGAGCTCCTTCTGGCATAGACCAAAATTGTCTGAAAACCTCTAGCCTCCTTTTGCGGGGAAAGGTTTCCCCAAACCTATGGACATCCGCATTCCATTTTTTTTTTTTTTTTTTTTTTTGGCCATTTCGTGGCCTAAAAATGATTCTCCCTTCCGGCTAAGAGATGGGACAAAGGATGGGAGGGGAAAATGTCACTGTGTTTGGGGTGGGAGTGTGGGGGGTGGAGAGAGAAGAGAAAGGAGGAAGAGGAGGGAAAAGGTGGGTGGTGCTGGTGCGCAAGGTTTTTTTCCTCCATAGCCCATCGAAAATCTGCTTTTCAAAATTGAGCTGTGGTCCTTTGTCATCAATTGCTATTAACCTTCTTCCGCTGAGCAGCTCAGACTCACAGGCGCGAGTTGCTGGCGGAGCCCAGACCATCCCAGGGGCGCTTTTGGGAGCTGGTTGGGCGGGGGAGCGAGTGTTGAGGTCGGATATTAAATCAGCGGGAGACAGAATTACTTTTTAGCAGAACCCGAGCGAGCAAAATTCTCCTCCTCAACCCTCACCCCTCCGGCCCCCTCCATTCCCGCCTCCCCCCAACTCAGATATGCATTACACCCTCAATGGCGAGGGCATTTGCATATATAGTGCCTGGATATTTGTTTTGTATGCTGTATGCCTGGGCACACCTGTGATATCCTGCGTGGGAGCTGCGATCGATTTGCACTTTTCAGTCAAAGAAAGAAAAAAAAAAAAAATACAGCAAGCTTTCGGACTTAGACACAGGCTTATCTAAGCGTCTCTTTATTTCTTTTTCTTTGGAAAAAGAAAGCGCCTCTGTTTTGGACCACGTCGGTAAAGTAGTAAGCTATCTTTCTTCGGAGGCCCTGAATATCACTAGCTTTGTCAAAGCTCTACTTACTGGTCCATCTCCCGTTGAGATGCTGTAGCAGCTAACACGTGGTTAGATGGGACTGAGGGGATGGGGGTGGTAAGTTGGGGGGGGGGGAGGAAGGCCGTGCGGAGAGACGGTGAGGGATGGAAAATGGGAGTTGGAGAACTAGGATAGGGACCAGGCCATAGCGCCTCTCAGTCTCCACAGAGGAAGAGGCTTCAGTACAGGGACAGAGTCCATGCTCCGTGCACCTCGTCCCGAGTCCTCCCCTATCCCCATAGTATGGTCTGGCTATGTGATACTACCACGCGGGGCTCACAGAGGAACGTCCTTGGGGCCTCTGGGCTCCCCTGTTATTCTTCTAAGTCAAGCCTCCCGCGGTTTTTTGTGGAGTTAAAGGACCCGCGCATCACGACGGATATCTGCATTCCCATGTGGTCAATGACACGTACGGGCAGGCCTGGCGGCCCTAAGGGGTCGGGGGTAGGGGTGGGGGTGGAGGTTAAGGGAGGCCCGCTAGCTTTTACCTTCTATGGAAGGCTGGAGACCCAGCAAAGCAAGTCCTTTAAAGTTCCGGAGGCATTCTGAAAAGAAGCTTTTATTTTGCCCAGACACTCATGGCCTTTGGTAGTGATTTTATAGGTAAACAAAACAAAAATGACCTATTAGAGAATCCCTCTTCTCCTACTGTATGCAACGTATTACTAGGTTAAAGGAATGAAGAATTATTATTTTTTTAATGAAGGCAAAAGAGTAAACTGTACTTAAAAACCTAAAAAAAAGAGTTTTAAACAGAGAGGCCAAATCCGGGACATTATTATCACTTTAAGAGAGAACTGGCTTTCCTTTTTTTTTTTTTTTTTTTTTCGGTGTGGTTTTGCTTTCCATTGCTGGTTTAAATGTCAGCATCATAAGGCTGTATTACATGCAGTTATTCTTATTGGCAAGAGTGGTGCTGGTTCTTTTAAAAAAAAAAAAGTCGAAAAGTTCCAATCTGTTGCCTCAAGTTTAAAAAAAAATTTAAGCTCCCCAAACCTCCAGACCCTTTACCCCCCAACTATCTCACTCAGGGCATTAGTCTGGAGACTGGACAGATTCCTATAGATGACAGGTGTAATCCAGGACTCCCTTATTATCCCTGGCCCTCCAGAGAACCTCACTGTATCCCCGTTTGACCCATGCATGTTCCCAAAGGCCCTGAACACAAGACACGTGCAACTCTTTGGAAACCTAATCTCATCACTCTTTCTTCCCCTCACTACCAAGTAGTCACTTTCTTCACGTACACACTTCCCTACTCTTCCTGCTTCCTACATCTCTAGTCTTTCTTCCTATTTCCTCACTTTAGCTTTCACTAGGCTTCATTTAAATAATTAAAAATAGTTCATCTTGCTGGCATATATAGTGCTTTAAGATTTGCAAAATGCAGTGCATTCATTTGCTTAATCTATTTACCAAAAGTTTTTTTTTAACTTTCTTTTGCCTGCTTTGAGGTTCAATCTAACAACCACCAGCACCCCAATGTAAAGCTGGCTGCCCTGAGAACTCAGATGCCTAAACTTCCATCTGACAGTAAAACTAACTAACTAGCTTGGCAGAGAGAGATCTGAGCCCAAATCACCAAAACTTTGCTTTTGACAGAATGAATTATCTTTCACTCTTTTAAATATATGTTTAAAATTTTACAGGAAAAAATATTTGAGAGGGGCAAAGATAACAACATAACTGGACCTACAAAATATGTTCCTTTTCTGAGAATGGGGGTGGGGTGGTAAAAATGGTGACAACATATACTCCTGTCTCAGAAGACCAGCCTACTTAGTACAAACAGCAACTGATGTTTTCTCTTTCAAAGACTAAATCAAAAGGAAATAATACATTTTCCCTGCAATTTTCAGAGGTCTTTCTGAAGGCATCTGCCTTTAAAAAATCAAAACAAAACAAACCAGCTCAACAATTACAAAATGATTGTTTCTATTTGGGCAGCAGCCTTTTTGAGAAACACAATAATTGGTTTGCAGGCACCTTTCCTCAAATGTCTTAAAAAAAAAAAAAAAAGCAAGCAGGATTTCTTTTGAAGCTGAAAAAGGAGACCTGTTGAACTCCGTGGGATTAAACGTCTTTTTTTTTTTTTTAAACGTAATTCCTATTTTAAGCATTTCCTCCCGGTAAAAGAATGGGGATTTTAAAATACTTTGGATGTTCTGTGTTCACATTTGAGGTGTCAAAAGTGTCTTCCTTATTCAAGAAATTGATTAAACGTCTGGTTGCAAAATTATCCACCCCCTACACTTCGCTGACACCAATAGAAATCTATTTGCAACTCCACAATGATCATCCGGTTTCCCCACTTGGCTCACAAAAGTCAGAAATACACTTTAGAAGGACTAAGATCCTTCCACATGCCGCATTGTGTATTTTATAATAAACTTTTTATTTAATGTAATCTTCAAGAATTTAAACACACAAAAATGCAGTGAGAATGTTCACAATCTTGATAACACAGTTGTAAATAGAAACATTCATTTTTCATAAGATTATAAATATTTGATACTGCAATTGTAAAATGCACATGTTTTATAAACTGAGAAAAAAAAATCTTTGCTTCCTGCTAAAAAGGCATGTCATTTCATTTTGTCTCCTAAGCAGCAGATGATTATTCACAGAATTTAAAATTACAGCTTCTGTTTTATAGTTTCCTTTTTTCTTTTAAGGTTTATACTAATATGTACAAAGTATGTCTATTATAGCTGCGAAATAAAGAGGTTTAAGGCAAAGAGATCTAAGAGAACCCTCCATCATCAGGGATACAACCCTGAATCATTGAACAACACACACACACATACACACCCTCCCCTGTCTGCGTTCCACAGGTTGACATATGGACACAATTCTTTCCCCTCATACCAAACAGAAGACTGTCAAAATATACATAGAATGTGTGTGTGTATATATAATATATTAAAAATTGATGAGCTAGGGGATATATTTGTTTATTACATTATATCACATCTTCAAATCAGAAGAAAATGTATGTTTTAGCTAGAAGTGCCCCCCCAAAAAAAAGTGACAAAGAATGATTATTTACACTGACTTTACTTTCCTATATATCTGTGGAGTACTACAGTTAAGTTCCCCTGAAAATCAAGACAGTTGCACTTTCCAAACTTTGGACTGACATATCTATTTATATATGTATTTATGGTGGGGAAAATTCACTCCATAGCAAAGGAAACGACTAGGATTTTTGTTTGATTAAATTAAAATACTAACTACCTATTCTGGAGCCTGCAGGGTGCAATGGGCAGTGTTTGTGTTTGGAGGCCCTAGCTAGTTAAGTGCCTGACATAGAAAGGCATCAGGGTTGGTGCTTTTGCCCAGGGCGGAATGGCCAGGTCTTGGAAGCTGGAAGAGGCAGGGGATAGATGCATGTGAAAGTGGGGAGTAAACCAGAAGAAAACTGTCACTCCAGAAGCTCACTAGATCACCAGCTTTGGCTACCCCACAGATCTACTCACACACAGCCTGGAATCACTAGCCATGAACTTATCATTATTCCCAGATAGGGGACAGAGGAGGGCAGAAAAGCTGATCTTCCAAACTGTGTGGTAGCTGAGCTGAGGAACTAGCAGCTTGTGGGAGTGTGACGGCGAGAAACAGATAGACGGGCACAGAGACAGAGAGAGAGGAGAGCATGAGAGATGCAGAAAACACGCAAGGAAGCAGCACGTTCTCAAAAAAGGGGGTGTTTGAAGAGGAGAGAAAAAGAGCGTAGAGGAGACAGAGAAAAAGGGAAAGGAGAGCATCCACATTGAACAGAAGGAAGGAAGGAGGAAGAGGATGTGATATTTTTTTTCCTTCCTCTCCCCCATTCCCCTAACTTCCCACCGCATAGCCCCGGAAGTCGTGGTGTTGACTATTCACACAAGACAAGACATCAGGACCTAGTCCAAACAGTCCTGAGAAAGGAAAATAGGGAAGGAAAGACCCCAAGCGGCTCCTCGGTGCAGTCCCATCTTCTCCCTTCTCTGCCTAGCACCATTGGACCCCAGAACTCGGGGTGGAGGCGGGGCGGGGGGAAAGGGGGTGGGGGAGTTGCTAGCTGGGATAACTCAACCCGGAGCAGTTAAGAACAAAGTTAGCGAAACTCCCCAAGCCCCAGGAGCTAGGATGTGGGGCGGGGGACGCAAACTAGGTCCTAGAGAGTAGCCTTTCCTGCTTTTGTCCCCCATCCCAAAAGCCAACACAAAGAAAGTGTAGAATTCATAGAACAAATAAGAGCTATTTATTCGGTTCACAGTTGTGTGAAATGCAGCAATAAAAATCTTTGGACTTCAGCAAGTTGTTTTAATCTTTTTTTTTCTTCTTTTGAATTAAAAAAAAAAATAGTGTCTAATGTCCCTTAATGGCGCTTAGGGAATTTAAAAAAAAAAAAAAAGATGTAATCCTAAGCACCCCAAAAAAGTCATAAAGATAACATCTAAAATCCCATAAACACAAAAAACTCAAAAAATACTTTATAATCAGATATTTCAGATTTTACAACACCTGTAAATTATATACATAGAATATTGCAGAATCATACCGAATACACAATATCTTCACTATTAATGCTGGTATAATCTTTTTACACTGGCCCTTTTTTATTTATTAAATTATTGCATTGTTTAACTTGGACTGAAAAGTGGATTCCCCGGGTCCCTCTCCCTCCCGCTCTGGAGCCTCCCCCCTCCCCCGCCACCTCCTTTCCCCCCCGCCCCCCTCTTTCTTCCGCTACTCGCTGTCCGACTTGCCGTCTTTCGCCGTGGTCGAGTGGTTGTACAGTCCCTGCGCCATGAGGTGAACAGCCAGCGTATTCTTGTTGCCCGTGGCCTTCTTGATCTTGGCCCGCTTGTTCTGAAACCATATCTTGATCTGGGACTCGTTGAGGCTGAGCTCCTGGGCCAGGCTCTGCCTCCGCTGCTCGGTCAAGTACCTGTTTGTCTGAAATTCCGCTTTCAGTCTCTGCAGCTGCTCGGCCGTGAAGGCGGTCCGGGGCCGCTTGTCTTCTTTGTTCGGATTCTTCTTCTTTGGTTTTCGAGACCTGGGACCTGAAGAAGGGGTCCGGGGGGCCGGGATGGGGTGGTGACGGGATGGAAGGGCAGGGGGGAGAGAGAGAGAAGCCGGTGACCAACCAGACCCTACTGCCGAATCACCGAGGGGATGTGCTAGAGAGGAAAGGGAACAAAAGCAAGCCCCGACAATCAACGGTCCAACTGGCCCTTTTGCAAATAAATACATTTGGAGAGGTGAACTCTAGGGGTCCGCCTGGGTTTTCTACGGGGACTGGAAGAGGGGAGCGGCGATTGTGTGGAAAGGAGAGTAATGAGTGAGGGGGGGAGGAATGGAGAGAACTAGGGATTAGGGTCAGAGGAGGAGGGGGTCTAGAAAGGAAGCAAGTTACATTAATGGAGACTTGTGGAAAGAAACAATGTCGTACTTTTTCCTAACCTTTTTTGAAAGATAAAAAAGAAAAAAAGAAAGAAAAGGAAGAAAGAAAGGAAAGAGGAGGAGGGGTGGGGAGAGAAAAAGAGCAAGAGAGACAGAGAGATGAGAGCATGGGGTGGGACTGGGGTAGCTAGGAGAGGACGAAGGACTTAATGATAATGGGAGAGTGACTGCCCTGGGGATCTCACAGCTTCTCAGCAAAGAGCAAAAAGGGGTTGTGGGTTCCCGACGAAGGGAGCCATGGAAAAGAAGAGGACCCAACATATCTCCTACTTCTAACCAAATCCCCTTCCTTCCCCGAGGGAGGCACAATCCGCTCAAGTTCACTGTTTGATTTAATGATCCGAGGAGCAGTGGACTCCGAAGCCTTTCAGGGCCTAGACATCTAACGGTTCCCTGGCAATTCCCTCTCAAGAGTCTTTCCGGGTCTGGGGCATCTGAGACGGGCAGGGACACAACACAGACCAATTCCAGCTCCCAGAACAGCCAAGTGTTTCCTTAGCCCTGTTCTTTTTTCTCAGTGACTCTCTCCCTCTTGTTGGAAAACAAGCTAACCTACAGGTGCTATCTTCCTGACTTCTCCTCTCAGACTAGGATAAACACCTCATGGCGGGGCACTTGACAGTTCTGAAGATGATCTACACATGATCACCACAGCCCAGTCTGCCCCCACCTTCTCCCATTACTCTGGTGCCTTCAAACTTTACAAGATTATTTATAATAGGATGTTTGGGGGGAAGGAGGGGTCATTTATTCCTGGAAAACTCTTGGTGTAGGGCAACTTAACTGAAACTAAGGAGGTTATAAAGTTCTATACACACACACCCACACACCCACACACACACACACACAAACACAAGCAAAAAAAGACATCGAGAAAGGGAAAGGAAAAAAATGAGAGAGTGAGAGGAGAGGAGGGAAAAGTGGGGAAGAGGAGAAGGTACTTCCTTTTGGTTGGTGACAAGCAGTCAAAATACTGGGCCAGATCTAGGATGAAGGAAAATAGATAATGGTAGGGAAGAGCCAGAAAAGGAGCATGTGGAGATAGTGTCCTTATGCCAGATTTTATAAATCTTAACATTTTACAATTAAACTGTAGAATATGACTATTCCCTGGAGCTTGGTGGAGAAGTTTTATGATGATATTAAGGAAAAAGGGGGGGGGGGGGGGAAGGATCTGACTTCTTGATATCCAAGGGAGGAGCTGCATTCACTAATATTTTTCCTTCCCAATCTGTACTGTTCTACTGCCTCAGGGACCCCATTATAGGGCCTTCAGTGAACTGCCTAGGACACTGTACCTAATAATGTCCTAGTTTTCACAAAGAATAAGGGCAAATTTTGACCTTGGGTGGAGCTCTCTTTTTAAGGAGGGGAAAACTCTGCACTCCATGGAAATGGAAGAACTATATTGGGTTGGAAAGAGGAGGTTAGATAGAGACCAGAAGGCTCAGACTGTCATACTTGGGAAATCGTATTTCTAAGAGCAAAATTAAACTGCATTTATCTCTGAATCAAGTTAAAGATGGGAGGGGAAAGTAAGAAGGAGGAAGAGAGGAAGAAAGGGTTATAAAAGCAATTCTAGGTGAACTAAGAATTGCTTTTGAGTTTAGCCTTGTTTTACTAACGATCTTCCCTTTCCATTTCCCAGGCTAAGGAGTGGTATACCGTATGTGGATAGAGATGTGTAAAATAAGAATAATCATCCTTCCACCACTTCCCCACCAGATTTTGATTTCAGAAAGACCATGTGTGAATGCAGTTTCTATGATCTGTGGTTAGAAGGTTGTTTTTCTGTCTTTCTTCCCTTCTCATCCCTGTCTCCTCTTACACAAATCTACTCTCAAAAGTTCCCTATATAAGTACAGATATGTCCACTTCCATAGCTAGATGCATATTTTTTAAAAGAACAACAACAAAAGGAGAAATTCCCCTCACTCCCAACCCTAACATCAGGTCCCATTCTGAAATGCTCCAAGTTCTCCCTACTAAAGAAAAGTAAGGAAGGAGCTAAGAAAAAGACATCGTTCCCTTCCTTAAAATGGGGTACCCGAAGGAGGAAGCAGAGATAAAGATAAAAAAGCAAACTCTTCCCTTGTCCATGTTAAATATATATACATTAATATATATGTGTATATGTTAAACGGAATCATTTTTGTTTAGGTTTTAAAATGGAGGACGGCTGTTAATATTGAATTATCCTGATGACAATTTCGTGTAGCTTCATTGCTGAGTTAGAAAAGAAGAATTCTGTTTTTTTACTTCTTTGGTTTCGGCACAAAGCACAGGCGAGGAGGTTTCTCACCCTGGCCTGTGCCATTGTGAGGATATATGTTAATTAAATATTAACAAAGGAAGGGAGTCGAGAACAATGGAGTAAATTTCAGATCTGGCTGGTAATATTATTTCATCCTAATTAATCATTTTTGCGATAAGGAAAGGGATGTTAAAAAATTCTTTTCCAAAATTGTGAACTAGTTCTTAAATAAACTAAACCAGACCTTTTCCTCAAAAGTCAATAGAGTTGTAGGGATTGGGGGAGGGGGATATCTAATACAACAGGGGATACATTATTATTAATATTATTTTATTATAAATATTATTTACAAAAGGAGGTCCCCCCCCCTGTGGCTTTTCCCAGACTTGCAACTGTATTTAGGATGCTTAATGATTTCAAAGTTCTATAGATTTTTGAAGAGAGCAAAAAAAAAAAAAAAAAAAAAAAAAAGACATGGAACATAATAACTCTTATAACTTTCCCATTCTTCTCACTTATATACACTTGTCCCCCTCAATCCTGTTTCTCACTAGTGTAAAACAGCAAAGAAACCTTTTTAGATGGAAGAGTCTTTTCTAAAGGATTTTAGAAGCTGGGAAAGAGTCCCAGACAGACAGTCGCCTATCCCCAGCTAACTCTCCCCTTTTTTAGTCTGAATGGAAGTTCCCCTTACACTTAACCGAAATCTGACCCTATCCTTATCCTGGGGAGTGAAAATAAAAGAAGATATAAAGCAGGGAAAAGGACATCACTTCTACCCTTACAACCCTGCACCCTTTCCTCTCACTTCCCTCACAGCTCCATACTGATTCTCCACTCTTGCCTAGGCCTAAAGAAAGAGTACTTCTATACATAGAGGGTTTCAGCAGTTTGGGTGTTTTTGCCCCAACCAAACCACCCGATTATTAGATACGGAAGATGGTTGGAGGGAGGGGAATGCTGATTCTGGAGCTAGTTTAAGCTAACTTGGAAGAAGAAAACGAGAGTGAGGGGATGGTTGCAAAGGAAGAACTCTTTTCTCTTTTTCTCTGTTTATAAATGACCAGAAACATAGGTTTGCATTTGGTAAAGCTCAAACAGATTTTGCCTGCTGGCCCAGGCTTTGGAGTAAATTACTACTTCAAGAACGAGATTTCGTGGAAGTGATTAGAAAAGGAAGACCCCCTTCCTTCCCCCAATTCTCACCCCCATCCCGTATTTACAGTCTCGTCCTTTCCTTTCTCCTGCCACTCCCCGGAAAAGCCCTCCGGAGGGATAAAACCCTATCCATTTGTGGGTTAAGTTTTCTTCGCCCTCTCTTGCCGCTCTGGACTTCGCTTTTAGTTTTCAATTTAGGTCGACTCTGTGTGTGCTTGCACCATCATTCCCCTTTCCCCACAGGACAGGAATTTACACCCTTTCCTACAGTTTCCACCCCCAACTATCAATCGTTTATCAAAAGAGCAGCTACAAGAGACAGAGTGGCTCAGTCATTTGACTGAGATTAAAGAGAAAGGAAAAAGCTGAGGAAGGAAGAAGGGAGCTGGGTGAAGGGAAAAAAAAGGGGGGGGGGAGGTTGAGAGAGGCAAAGAAGGGGTGACGGATTCCAAGGGTTTCAAATTTGCCAGATTGACCTCGTAGGGCCCAATGGTAGAAGTAGGATCGGGAAAGAAACGTCCTTTACCTGAAGAAGGCCTGTCCGAGTATCGGGTGCAGTAAACCCAGGCGGGCCAGAGCATGGGTTGATTGCCGGGGTTAGAGCTGGCTTGGGAGCTGTCCGAGTCCGAGCTCACCGACAGATCGCCGCCGCTCAACCCCCGAGACTTCAGGGCTCCTTCCAAGGGTCCCCCCGGCTCTCCTCCCTTCTTGCCCCCGCCTCCGTGCAAGGAGAGCGCTTTGGAGCCGCCTTCGCCGTCCCCGGGAGAGCCTCCTCCGCCTCCGGGAAGCTGCCCGCCCGCTCCCGGCGCCGAGCTGGAGCTCCGGTGCTCCCGGTTGGAGAGGAGGAGCCGCTCCGGGCTGCCTCCGCTGCCCCCGCCACTTCCTCCTCCTCCTCCTCCACCGCCGCCACCTCCTCCTCCTCCTCCCTCTCCTCCTCCTCCTGCACTTCCTCCTCCTCCTTCTTCGCCTCCTCCTCCTCCTCTTCCTCCCCCTCCGCTGCTGCAGCAGGTCCCGGCTTCCTTTCTTCGGCCGAACTCTGGCCGTAAAATGTTGTCAATGAAAAAGTTAGTAATCCGATGCGGGTGCTGGTGGTTCCCGGGCGCCTGCAACACCACGGGCAATATCAGAGCCCTCCTCCGGCCAGTGTCTCCGTCGCTAGGGCTGCCGCCGCCGCCGCCGCCGCCGCCCGATTCCTGCTGCTGCTGCTGCTGCTGCTGCTGTTGCTGCTGCTGCCTCTGGTCCTCACTCGCTGCCGCTGCCGCTGCCGCCGCCGCCGCCGCCGCCGCCGCTGCTGCTGCTGCTGCTGCGGCCGCCGCTTCGCTGTGGCTCTGCTCATTCTCCTCCATGCTGTACACAACAAATCCCAAAATGTTTCTCTCCGGGATGAAAAAAAAAAAAAAAAAAGCACCCCCCCCCCCCTCCAAAAAATCCCACCCCCTGCCTTTCGCTCATACAATCCCACGCCCGCCCGCCCGCCTTCCTCCTCCCTCCAGTATCTTCAGTGAAGGTTTCTGAAGCCGCCTCTGGCTGCTGTGGCCACTGCGGCGGGTCTTGTTGTGAAAGGAGTGCCTGGCTCCACTCGGAGCGAAAGCCACGTTCACATCCACATCCAGAGAGTTGCTTTGCGGAGGGGGGGGAAACACCCACCCTCGGAGACACCGAGAGATTCGGAAGAATCGGATGTTATTATTTTTTTTTAAACAACAACAACCCAACAGGCACCCACAGCACCGTAACAATAGTCGGAGTCGTGATAACAGAGGCGCCGATAATTCTTCTCTTCTTGCCATCTCCTCCCCCCCCTTTTTAAAAAATCCTCCTTTCCTCTCTGTCTCTATCTCTTCCCCTTTCCCCCGTCCTCGTTCTCCTGCTGCAGCCGTGCTATTACTGCCGGTCAAGGTTTTAATTCTGGACACCAATGCATCCTTTCCTCCCAAAGGCATTCATCATTCCACTTTGCTGCCCACCTCCTGACTCCTACCCACCCCACCCATCCCTACCCCCTCCCCCTTACCCCAGCTCCCGGTGAGAGCGCAGTCTCCTAAAAGGTGAGGATCGGTCAGAGGGAAAGCCACCGCAGCTGCACGCACGCACATGGAGGAGCGCGAGTCAAAATAGCCACAACAAGGTGCAATATTCCTTCTACACGCGGCCCCCCCTGCTCGCGGACAGAGACGAGCGCAAGAAGCATGTGTAGAGTCTGCCGCCGCCTCGCTTTCCCCCCTTTGAGTTCAATATTCCAAGTTGCATGGGCGAGGGGAAGGGGAAAAGGGGGAGGGGGGCGGGTGGGTGGGTGTGGGGGGGATGTCTTCCCTGTTCCTCCCTCTCCCTGTTTCTTCCCGTCTCGATCTTTCTCTGAGTGTCCCTTTATCTAGTGTGGGTGTAAATTTGGAAGCCACTTAACTGAACCTGAAATACTTTCACTCTGGATTTTTGTTCTTATTTTTAATAGAACCCCTCAAGTGACGTTGCAAGCCCGGTATCCTAGACACGTGCCTGCGGCCAATGGCAAAGCCGCCGCGTCCACACGTGACGCCGTGGCAGGCTAGTAAGTGACAGGAGAGAACACGGCCGCAGCCTCCCCCTTTCCCTCAATGTCCCCCTCCCACTACCCCCTCTCATTCCCAATCTCCTCCTCCTCTCCCCGCCTTCCCTCCCCCTCCCTTAAAGCTACAGCACCCTCTCCACTCAAGAGTGTATTAAAATGGGGATGGTCGGAAAGCGGTCCCCGAAACCAAGGATGGACCCCAAGACTTCTGGTCTCTCCAGCGGTTTACCTTATTTTCCCTTAAGCCTTATCCCGCTTATTGATGGGATGGGGTGGGGGAAGCAAGGTTCCATTAGGCATTTCTGTGCACATATGATATAAGGATCTATTTTAAAATTTCCATATTGTTTACCGTGGGGGGAGAAATCCCACAATTCCTTGCACAAAATGCATAAATAATATTAAATGAGCTGCGGCGATACAAAGGGACTTTGGTACGGCGGTTTTATTTGATGAAACGGAGTGAAATTGTCACTTTTTTTCCCCCTTGCCCTAACCTTGGCTTCTTCCTGCTCTAAAATGCAGGGCAGACTCGAAGAATCTTCCCCCCACCCCACCTCCTCCTCATATACTTATTATAAGTAAGTACGTACATATAGATGTTAGAATCCCATCTGGAGTTTTGATTTTCAAGAAACATATATATATATAAATTAGGAGGAGACCATTGGAGGGGCTGTGGGGCACAATTCGACAAATAAAGAAGTAGTTGTGGATGGAAGGTAGGATCGTTCTTTTGGAAAGAGGAAGCGCGCTTTTGACCACTCGTCTCCGCCTCCAAATCAGTCTGAAGAGAGAATTCACAGGAAGACAACTGTCTCTAAAAGTTCAAGGTGGGGGGGTTTCTTTTCTTCTTCATCAAAAATCTGCTGAAGATTCATTAACCCCTTAGCTGTCTTCCCCAGTCTGGCCATTCATTTGTTTGAATTTGTCGTAAAATTCTGAAGACTCTTTTGCTCAAGGGCCAGGCCAATTTAGAAAAGGAATTAGACATTAAATGATACGGAGAAGAGGAAACTCCTGTGTAGTTTTATATCGCTTTGCTTCTCCCTCTTTTTTTCTCATCTATCTTTATCCAAACTTTCTTCTCAATTAGTGCTGTCTGTCCCCATTAATAATCTCTTTCCTTTCTCCATCCACTTATTTTCCCGTTCTCATCCCACCTTTAATCCTCCCCTTTCGCTTTCTCTCCTACTCCTTCTCTATCCTCCCTTCTCTCCACTGCCAGCCAGTCTTTTCTAAGTCCAAATAGTTCGCCCAGGCCACATACCAAAAAGCATATCAGATGTAGTTACTCGAACTAATACTAATTTTAAAAGATTTGGCTATTCTTGAATTCGTGGTAGCGACAGAAAGAATCAAAATGGGCTCTGGGCTTTTAAAAGGAACTACAGATACATTTACTATGTTCTGAGCAAAGACCCGGAAGATTGTGCCAAATCTCTGATGCTAAATAAATAGATTCCTCGGACACAGGAATGGACAAGGGCCCGACGAGGCAGGCGGAGAAGCCTAGGAGAAACTAGATGTTGTGAGAGCTGAAAGGAAGGGAGGCCGAAGTGCAAAGATTCCTCTGGGCGGGAGCTAGGACTAGAAGGGCCAGATTGCCCCGAGACTGTAGGGGAAAGAGATTGGGGGGCGGGGGGAGAGAGAGAAAATGTAAGACAGCATCATACAGCGAGATTGATTTAGTTCCGCTTTTACCCTTGGCCAACCG